>NW_027529672.1:6744784-6792425 GCF_008692635.1 Crocuta crocuta
CACACTGCGCGAGAGCCTCTGCTCTTCAATCGCAGTCTCAGTACGTCCGGTGTGTTCACTCTGGCTAATCACGGGCCCGTCCACAAGGTGACAGTGATTGGATCGGCAGGCATGCCCTCTAATGGCGTAAGAGACGCTGTCTGTGGGCAGCACGGTACTGCCGGAAGGCACCAGGGGTCTGTACTTTAGTCTTCCGGGGAAGGCGTTCTGTGCGCCCTAAGATGCGATTTCTGCCGGGGTGGCACTTGTCCTGTCGTCAGGGTCAGACCCGTTAGAAGACGTGCCACACGCACTTGGGCTCGCCTGCCCCGGCGCGGCGGTGGCCCGAGCCCTGCGCGGGTGTTTCTGTTGTGTTTCCAAGTAACCCATCCACCCGTGGCCACGAGGAGACAGAAAGAGACAACCATTCCAAAGTGCCTGCAAATGAAGAAGGGGCTCTTGGAAGATGTGGGGCGCTCCCTACACCTGCTCCTTCCCTCTGGGCCGAGTCCAGGCTGGACGGAGATCTCCCTCCCGCAGCAACAGGAGAAGCATTTTAAAACTATTAATTTTCATAAGGAGTCTTAATTATGTTAGTATAGTCTTAGATGTACAGAGTCACTGAGCAGATAGGACACAGGGCCCCAGGGACCCGCCCCGCCCCCACCCAGTGTCCCCTGTTACTAACATCTTGCATTAGTGCAGCACATACTGCTGATGAACACCACCAATGCCCTCTTCACTAGAGTCCGTAGTTTATATTAAGATTCACTCTACCTGCTGTGCAGGCTTTGCGTTTGACAAATGCACGAAGTCGTGTATCCACCACAGAACAGCTTTACCCCCCAAATTCCCCTTGTCAACAAGTGCTGTTTGAGAGCCGCGCACTCAGCGGGGGGCCAGCGGGTGGACGGGGCGTGGGTGTGCGCCCAGGGAGAGCCAGTCGGCTGCCCCCAGCGGAAGCAAGGACCCGGCACTACTGTCCCGCATCCCACTGACAGAGACAGGATGCTTCCGCTCCAGAGTTAATTCTGACCTCTGTCCCTTCTTCCCCGACTCGGCATATTTCCCATGACGTGTCCCTGCGGGCAGCCTGGGCTGTGCCTACGGCAGGCACCGCGCCTGCCCCCCATCGGGCTCCCGGCCGCTGCTGGTCATCTCTCCCTGGGCAGGCTTCTGGGATGCCACCCACACTTCATGGGCCTGGACCCTCAGAATCCCTTTGTTCTGGCTTCTGCCTCCCCCGCCTCCTAAGCCGCCAGGCCCGTGGGCTGCTTTTCCTCCAAACCACCCCTTGCTGAAGCCAACCTACTGTCCAGGAGGCCCCCACAGGTCCCGAGAAGTGCACGGGGGAGGTAGAGGCATGCTGGGAAAATGACCCAAGGGTCCAGGAGCCAGGCATGCTCTCCCCTGCCCCACGGTCTCTGCAGCCCATGCAAGCTGTTCCAGAAACTTCCTAATGTCCTGGGCGGCGGGGGACAAGTGGAAACAAGCGCTCATGGGTCACCGGGAGCCCAAATAGACCCATCAGCCTCCCTGTTCGAACCTCCTCCTGCCCCGTGGGTGTCACGTGGGCTCTCGTGAGCCCCACGGCTGTGCCTTGCCCCCTGCTCCCTGAGGACACGGCCGCTTGGTCACTGTGACCGTCGTCTTTCTAGAAACAGGCTGCGGCTAGAGAGAGCCGACTCCAGGGCAGCCCACGCTGTGAGCTGAGCTGATCCCTGGGCTGCCCGCTTCCCTCAGTACTTTCTGTTCCTTTCCGTGCACGCGCAGCGGCTTCCAAGGGACCGTTGTTGTAGCTGACGGACATTTATTTCCAGTAATCGTACTCGTTTTATTCAACACGGACTCCTGGCTTCTGTCCCATCAAAGAAACGTGTGTCAGCGTGTGTGTGCCCACACGTGCCCCACGCAAACACGGACACGCTGCCTTCGGACTTGCCTTCCCTCTTCCCTCCGTCTGCTTGAGGTGGTGGTGTTTGACCCCTGGGAGCAGGAGGCCATTGAGCGCTGGGCTCTTAGTGGGGAGCACGGCCGTTACCATCACTCGGAACAGCTGAGGAGCGATTTGCTGTTCTTTAACAGTCCCTGCTTGTGGGTGCAGAGGGGCCGCGCCAGCTGATGGGAGCACGTTACACTGAAGGTGGCAGCGATGTGGAAGGCTTTAAGCCGATGACCCCGTAAGCCACGGTTTAGCAGACGCCAAGGACCGATACTCAATTCACTGCCCTTGAGGTATGGATTCCTATGTGATGTCTCCTGGACAGATGTCCTCAGCCATCAGGGAACCAGATGAGAAGTCAGAGTGCGTGTACAGAGGAGAATGCTCTCTGTCTCTGTCTCTGTCTGTCTGTCTGTCTCTCTCTCTCTCTCTCACACACACACACACACACACGCTATAACGTGGGTGAACCTTGCTAACATTACACTCAGTGAGAGACTACATACTATGTGATTTCCTTGCTGTGAGGCTTCCGGAAAAAGCGTATCTGTGGAGCCACGAGTGGGTTAGTGGTCACCTGGGACTGGGGGCCAGAACGGGATTAGCTATAAACGTGCACGAGGGCTCTTGCTGGGGTGACGGAGATGTTCTAAAACTGGATAGTGATGATGTTTGTACAACGTGGTAAATTTGCCAAAAATTATTGAAGTGTACGCTTAGAATGCTTGAATTTTATGGTGTGTTATTTATACCTCAATAAAGTTGTTTTTAAAAAAGTCAGTGCATGCATAACATTCCGGTATGAGCAGGGGGAGACTCCCTGCCTCCAAGACATGAAAGAAAAGACTCTGGAATTTAGGGGTCCTGTAGACAAAACTGTCTGTCACCTGCTAGGCACTTGGCATCAGACGTGTCTCCTTCCTTCACACCTGCCCGGCCCCCTAAAGCAGGCATTTTCTAGGGAATGGGAGCCAGAGAAAGATGGAGCTGCAGGAAATTCACCAGAGTGACTACACGAGGGGCCACAGTGAGGGGGCAAAGGGGCGAAGGGGGAGGAAAGAGAAGGAGATGGAGGAGGGGGAGGGGAGGGGAGGGAGGGGGAGAGAAGCCTGGAAGAGGAGAGCCGGGAGGGAAGGGAGGGAAGGGGCACTTCCTCAGGGAGTTGGGCGAAGATTTTTTGTCTTGTTTTGGTGAGTCACGTACGTCGTCTCACCACCCAAAAAGGTCTGATTAAAATCAGCCAAAGTGAGACTAGAGATAAGAGCGCCTTCAAAAGGCATTTTCCACGTGCTGTGTTGGGGGAGCCACGTTTCGGGGCTGCCCAGGGAGCCCCGATGAGGCCAGGACGCTGTTAAGGAAACGGGCAGCCAGCCCGGGAGTGAGCGTCTGAGGGGAGGGCTGGCCGTGCACCAGTGGCTGTGTCGCTGCTAGAATTTAAGGCCGAGGAGTGTGCCCAGGCCACTCCCTCCCCGGGAGACGCAGCTCTGATCACACACGCGTGTTTTAAGGACTCGCCAGCAGGAATTTCCGATTGAAGCCGGGGAGCCCTAGGCTAGCGCCCCCCCCCCCCGCCCTGTGCTGGGAGAAAGGGGCAGCCCCTGGGTCGGAGCAGGGCTCCCAGTCAGGTCTGCAAGGATCCACTAGTAGTATTACTGTTATTATCTTAATGTGTGATTTATTTTGAGAGAGAGCGTGCAAGCGGGGCAGGGGCGGGGGTGGGGCAGAGGATCCAAAGCAGGCTCTGCACTGACAGCACAGAGCCTGACGCGGGGCTCGAACTCACAAACCCTGAGATCATGACCTGAGGCAAAGTCGGACACTCAACTGACCGACCCCCAGGCGCCCGAGATCTGCATGAATTCAGATGCCGCAGGCACGCGGGAGCAGGCAGCCTGTCTGCCTCTGTCTCTCCTCCTGAAAATGGGCTGCTTCCCGTAACGGGCATGTGGAGCTGTGAGGACGCAGAGGGGGTCTTGCAGAGCGGCCGGCCCACAGACCCACCCGCCCCTGACCCTGCGGCCAGAGCCCTACACACGGCAGACGCTGCTGTTGCCGGACAGCAGCTCCTTCTCTGCTTCCGAATTTTGGGAGCGTTGCGTTGTGTGTACAGTTGGTACAAATGGACGTGGCCTGCTTTTCCTCTTGAGAGTGACCAGACCGGTGTATTTGTGTGTGTGTTGACGTCAAGGACAAGAATAAACACAAGGTAGAAACTGACATGTGTGCAGGCCAATCGAGACCTCTTGTTTAATTTCACTTTCTTTTTGTCACTCTATCCTCTGTCGTGGTGCTGAGCTCCGTCCACATGGGCTTGGGCCTCCCTCTGGCATCTGGGATGGAAGGCGTGTTTCCAGTGACTTTGCAGGAAGCTGGGTGGGGGGCGCCTCAGCAAGAGATCTTCTTGGGTTCTCGGCCTCACCCTAACGTGTGGGAAGAAAACCCTTCTTGAAGGTGCAAACAGTTATTTAAGCATGAGGTACAAATGCAGCGGTATTACTACCTGCTGCTGTGTGAGCATCGATGCGATCGATTGCTAACTGCTCTCTCGCACCTGCTGGGCCAGCTCTGCAGAGAGGATCACCAACCGACCGCCGGCTACAATAGCATTTCACACGGAAGGCCTATCGAGTTTTTCTCCCCAACTAAATAACCATTTGAAGCTAAATATGAGGCTTTAAAGAGACTTGAGAACTTTATTCTCTGGGGTCGCTAACTTCACAATGGTGGGCTCTTCTTTTTCTTTTTTTTAAACCAATTGATCAGATTCTCTTTTTTTTAAGGTGATACTCACTTTTAAATGATATGTTCTTGACACATAATGGTTTCAGCCATATAATTCAGCCGCATTTATGTTGTAGCTCCAAGGAAAAGCCCAACACGCACACAATGACTCTTCCAGGTAATAAGATGTGAGGGGGGTCTGTTTGAGGCCCCCACTGTCTGTACTGACAATTCTAGACGCCCATCTCACGTGCCAGGGGTCCCTGTCCTCAGCCCGCAGGAGGAAGGGTGAGCGCCTGGAATGCCCCAGACCTGCCTGCGCTCCAGGGATCCAATCTCCTCCTTTATAGGGTGAAGGGGTTCAGAACACACCTCCCCAAAACATGACACTGGCACATTTTAAGCTGAACACCATTGAAAAACAGCAGACACGGGATCAGCTCTCTGCTCCCCCTCCATCTGAGAGCAGAGCGTGTGCCTTGTGAGGTTGCCGCGCCCCCCACCCCGGTTACCAGGACCCTCCCCCTCCCCCAGGCAGGGTCCTCACAGTCACGCGCCCAGCCACCCTATCTGCCGGCATCTCCCCACATACCACCTCCCAGTTTGCTACTCGCCCCCGAAGAGCCTAAAGCCCTTTTCCTTTGTGTTGTCACTTCTCTGAAAATTCTCTGAAAGTTGTCTGTGCCCGACAAGCCCAGTTCTAAGCCCCCTTTGTTGCACATTCCTGGGTTCTTTAAGGCAGGTGAGGGATGTGCATGTTAATACAGCACCATTTGGTTTCTCTGGTTAATCTTTTATTAGTCTAGTAGGCCTTGGCCAGAGGATCTCAAAAGGGAGAAGGAAAAAGGTTTTCTCCTCCCCTACAATGGACTGTCAGCCAACTCGGTCTATGGGTTAGAAACAAGGTTATACAAAGAATTCTTTTTTTTTTTTAATGTTTTATTTATTTTTAGGAGAGAGAGAGAGACAGCGTGAGCAGGGGAGGGTCAGAGAGAGAGGGAGTGACAGACTGAAACAGGCTCCAGGCTCTGAGCTGGCAGTCAGCACAGAGCCCGACGCGGGGCCCGAACCCACGAACTGTGAGATGATGACCTAAGCGAAAGTCGGACGCTTAACCGACTAAGCCACCCAGGCGCCCCACAAAGAATTCACTTAGAGAAATCAGTCAGACAGAGAAAGACAAATACTGTGTGATCTTCTTACAGGTGAAATCTAAGAAAGCCAAACTCAGAGAAGCAGAGAGGAGATTGATTGGTGGTTCCCAGGTACTCAGGGGAGGGGGGACGGAAGATGTTGGTCAAAGACTATAAACTTCCAGTTATAAGATTAATACGTTCTGGGCATCCATTGTATTACCTGGGGACTATAGGTAATACGCTATTACACACTTGAAAGTGGCTAAGAAAGATATGAAATGTTCCCACCACAAAAAAGAAATGGTGGGGCGCCTGGGTGGCTCAGCGGGTCAAACGTCTGACTCTTGATTTCGGCTCAGGTCATGATCTCACAGTTTGTGGCTTTGAGTCGGACTCCTTGCTGACAGTGCAGAGCCTGTTTGAGATTTCTCTCTCTCTCTCTCTCTGCTCCTCCCTCTGCTTGTGCTCTCTCTCTCTCTCTCAAAATAAACAGATGCAATAAAAAAAAAAAAGAAGTGGTAATGACGTGACACAATGGAGGTGCTACCTAACACTGTTGTGGGGATCTGATTACAACCTACGAGTGTATGGAGTCTGAAGTATGCCTCACATATGCAGCGCTACATGTTGCTTCCATCTCAGTACGGCTGGGAGAAAAGAACCCACTCCCACATGAGAATATGTAACTGCCTTGTTGAGGTCGCTCGCCAAACCCTGACTGCTGTTACTGACTTCCATGTTCCCTGTCATTAGGTGGTGTTTTCAGGGGCCGGGTATGTGGCGGTTCCATGCGTCATAGACCTGGAGAGGCGTGTGCGCACATGTGTGTCTATAGAAGCGCCCTGGGCCTGGGCCACCCTTACCCTCCTCCAGTCCCTGTGGCGAGGCCGGCCAGGGAGGCTTCTCCAGTGAGGAGTGAATCTGCTGTCAGCCTTGGCAGCTTTCCCCGGAAGGCTGGGCCCGGGAGATCCCGTCCTGCGGCTCCTGGGGCCGCTGAGGGGGTCCTTCTCTTTCCTGGGGCAGGTGCAGTGGGGGGGCGTTGCGGGTGGTCTGTGCCCGATAGCTCAGTGCAGGTGCTGCAGGCTGCCCGCACCGGGTGCCCCTGTCTGCGTGCATGGCTCACCTGTTGCGGATGGCTCCAGGCAAAACAGAAGTGGCCGTGGCCTCATGGAAAGTGGCCAGGGCACGCTGCGATCCAAGCCATTGCAGAGCTGGCCACGGGCTCCCCAGAAGAATGGCCACAGGCCTCTGTGGGGGGTGCTGGCCGGCTCCCAGGAGGGTGCGGTGCATGTTCAACTTTTTATGTCTCTGCCAAGGGGCTTCCAACTTCCTGACCAACTTGTCTTTCAGAATAATGAGAATATGTGAAATGAAGTCTCTTTCACAATTGTAATCATCACTCTTTAAAATGGTGGAGGTTAGGGGCTCCTGGGGGGCTCAGTCAGCTGAACATCTGACTTCAGCTCAGGTTATGATCTCATGGTTTGTGATTTTGAACCCCGCGTTGGGCTCTGTGCTGACAGCTCGGAGCCTGGAGACTGACTTGTATACCGTGTCTCCCTCTCTCTCTGTTCCTCCCTGCTCATGCTCATGCTCTGTCTCTCTTTCTCTCCCCCCAAAATAAATAATAAACATTTAAAAAAGTTTTTAAAAAAGTGAAGGAAACATAAAATAGTGGAGGTTATGTATTCCAAGAGACGAGCACAGAGAAAGGAGGTAAATTGGAACAAGAGGTCTGAGCCGTGTTTCATGGGCGGTTTGCAGGCCACTTACGATGGGCGTCCCGGGCGGGGAGGTGGGTGGCCATGGCGCGCCTGTCTGAATGGCTTCCCCTGACCCCAGCAGACCCTCCCGGAGAGCAAGGCGGGCCCCGCAGGAACACGGCAGAAGTCCTTCGCGCTCCAGTGGCCGCCCGTGCCCGGCCACCCCAAGCGCCCCCCTGCACCGTGCTGCACAGCTGTGCCGAGAGAGCCCTTCGTCTCACCCAGAACGGTGTTCCTGGCTGCCATGCCTGCCCAGTGGCCACTCGGAGGGGCGCCGTCACCTAGTCCCCTGTGCTGGCCTTTCCTCACCCGCGCCCGGCGCTCTCGACCTGACCCTTCTCAGCCTCCAGCGTGGGGAGACCTGTCCAGCTCCCTGGCCGGAGGCGCACTGGGTGGACGCGTCCACAGTTCAGGTGTCGTGGCCCCTGCAGCCCATCAGACAGGACCCGCTGACGGACGCGGCGGGAGCGGCTGCTCCTGGGTGGGTGGCGTGTTGGGGTAACCGGCCCCCCGCTGGGTTCAGCCTGTGGCCGGTGCACTCAGCCCCACACTCAGCACCCTCTGAGTGCCGCCCCAAGGAAGGCTCCCCGTGGGGCTCTCTTTCTGCCTCTGGACTCGTCCCAAAGACACCGAGATAGAACCAGAGAGTGTCTTGGGTCTATTGACAAAGGAGCCAAATGACCTACTTTAGGGCCCAAGCCGGACACTGACCCAGGGAGCCTTGGAGTGAGGTGTGGGCTCCCCGCTCGTGCTCCCACCGACTAAACAAAGAGTGGCCCCAGTGGGAATGTTTAATTGCCTTTCATGATTGGACCAATATCCGCTGAGCACTTTCTGTCGGCCAGAGTGCTTGCAGGTGCCGGGACGGTGCGGTGGTCGGGCAGTGTCTCTGCTGGCGTGGGGCTGACGGACGTGGTGGGTGACGCGGTGTGGCTGACAAGATGGGGTTGATGTGGCGGGGCTGAGGTGGCGGCTGACGTGGCAGGGTCGGCGTGGTGGGGCCGGTGTGGGGGGGACAGGCTCAGTCCCCGGGCGACTCCACAGTCAGGGTCACGGCCACTCAGGCCAGGGGTGCAGAACACTGGCCATTTTGTGGCCCAATTTGAAAATAATCACCAAGTTGTGCTTCTGCATTAAAGCCATTTAATTTATGCTCTCAATCCGATTTTATTCAAATCTACATCCGCAGGGCCATGTCCCTCTCCTGGAAGGAGAAATGGAATGATTAAGAAATAAGGGGCACCTGGGTGGCTCAGTCGGTTAAGCGTCTGACTTCGGCTCAGGTCATGAGCTCACGGTTCGTGGGTTCGAGCCCCACGCCGGGCTCTGTGCTGACAGCTCAGAGCCTGGAGGCTGTTTCGGGTTCTGTGTCTCCCTCTCTCTCTGACCTTTCCCTGCTCACGCTGTCTCTCTCTCTCTCTCAGAAATAAAAAAAAATAAATAAATAAAATAAACATTTAAAAAAGAAATAAGATGGACATTTTTACTGTAAAAATGCCTCCACAATACTTCCTGAAGACTCCACGCTCAGGACTTCAGCTCAGTAAGCTTGTGTGGGTGACATGCTCTTCTTTAAAAAAACAAAGTGAATTACAGCCAGCGTTCTAGTTTACCAAAACAGATAGACCGCTAAGTTGAACTGCAGTGGATTGTTTGCAAATGACTATGACACTGGAGAGAACTCATCCGTCTCCACCTTCCCTGAGCCCCACTGATAAGCCATAAATCCATTAGGAGAGCCTTTCCTCTGCCATTTACAGCCGAGAATCTGCGGCATTTGGGGGTAGTGCTCCCGGAGATGTGATTCCTGTGGGGTGTATCACCAGGAGACAGCCGTCTTCAAGTCCTATTTTAATTTCCTTATGATCTTGGTAATATTTATTGTACAAACAAACAGGAACCTGTGCATATTTATGGGAAGTAGCAGAGCTTTTCATGGGAGCAGCCGCATAAATCCGTGCGCTAGGAAGGGACGGAGACGAGCGAAGTCCGGCTAGGCGGGGACCTTAGACATCATTTTCAATTAAAATGGAGTCGAGCAGAGCAGGATTACAATCATTCCTCATTTTTACATCGACTCCCAAGGCAGGTCGGGGAGTTAAGCTCCCCATTCACTGTCTCGTCAGGCTCTTTGCTGAAAGAGCAGACGTGTCCATTTGGGGAATTTAAGGGAAGCGTGGCTTTCCCAGAACCCTTTGTTTCCAGAGCGTGTGGGCACAGAAGGCGGCCTCCCCAGAAGGCTCATGTGGGCTCTCTCTCGGGGATTAGGGCCCAGCTCCGCCACGCATGGCCACGTGGATGCCCTTGTGCAAAGCAAGCGAGTGATGGCCGCGGCTGGAGCCTGAGTGGAAACTTCCCTCTGAAACAATGCGTGAAATGTAAAGGACCTTGTGGCTTCGGCTCCGCTGCTGCAAGAACAAATCCTTGTTGCAACCCTTTTATCTTTCCCAAAGTGTCCCCCGCAGTGGTGCCCAGCGGAGAAGGCGATTTCACGGGGAGGACGTGAAGGCACCCTCTGAGCACCACGGAGGGGCCGCCACGAATATGCTTATGGTCTCTGTCAAGAGGCCTGGTAGTTACTAGGCGAGTCACACAGGCCTGGGTTCGAAGCCCAGCTGGGCCCCTCAGCGATGGTGCGACTGTGGATGAAAGGAGACTCACAGCTCAAAGACTTGAATTCCTCAGCTAAGGTGGTGGCGATCCCGGCCCCTCCCGGTCCCTTTCGTGGATCTGAGAGGATAAAATGCCGACAGAGTCGTTGGCTGCGAACGGTCTGAGGGGCCCAGCCTGCCTCATGTGTGTCTCCTGCCCGTCCCCAGCTTCCAGAGGGCGCCACCGCCATTCCCAGCCCCTTCGCTCCGGTGGGGCGGGGGGCCTGGCGAGGCGCCCCGGGACTGGATCCTGCCCCTGTGCGTGGCGGTCTATGTGTGTCCCCTGAGATTCATATGTTGACAGCAACCCCCCAAGGTGATGGCGTTAGGAGGTGGGGCCGTTGGGAGGGGCCTACGTGATGCGGTGGTGGCCCTGCCAGGGATCGCTGCCTGACGAGAGCGAGCCGGTGAGCTGCTCGCCCTCGCTGCCACATGAGGACTCGGGAAAGGATGGCCGTGTGTGGGCCACGAGAGGCTCTTATCGGACACGGAGTCTGCCAGTGCCTTGATCTCGGGCTCCCAGTCACCAGAACAGTGAGAAATCCGTGTGTGTCATTTACCCGTCTGTGGTGGGTTTTGTACAATAGCCCGAGGGGACCGAGGTGGCCCGTGGTCTTCCTGGCGGCTCTGCGCCTCCCAGGGCTGGTGCGGTGGCAGTGAGCACTCGGGCTCTGGGCCCTGGGATGCGGTTTTCTGTCCTCTGCCTCCGGCACCCCGGTGCCCATGTAGTCCCACAGCTTTGAGGCCGTGAGCGTTTCGAAGGAGAGATCTGAGTGGCCATTGGAGGGCAGACAGTAGGCACTTAATAAAGATCCTCCATGGTCTCTAAGTGCTGTTGGCAGCAAGACCTTAGGACGCTTCCTGCGGTCTCCAATGTGAGTCAACATCGGGGTGACCAGGGCCAAGCCGAGGTGCAGGGAAGAGGGGTCTTTGAGGAGACCCAGAGCGGATGGGGCGTCAGGAGGGCCCAGAGTCTGCCCTCAACAAAGGGGATGTGTGGACAGCAGTACAGTCCCCGCAGGGCCTGCCCCAGGGAAGGGGGAGCCGCCTGCCCGGGACAGGACAGATCTGGGCCAGCTTTCTCAACTCAGCCACCCAGGAACCCACCAGGCCTTTGCAGAGCTATGAGCAACTGTGAACACAGAGACGCTTCCTGCTCTGGGATTTTAATCCACGGGAGGGGGTCAGGCTCCAGGGCCGCAGGGCCTCCAGTGCTGAGCACTTGACGGGAATCAGCAGTCAGTTCTTTGCGGAGCTCCAGCAAGTGCGTGGCCCTCACTCCGCAGGGCACTTACGTGCACCCGCACAGTAAGGCTGTAGGGGCATAGGGAGGATCCGAGAGCTCGTCAAAGGTCAGACCCATGGGAAAGGGGGAAGAGGGGCGTCCGCAGTGCCCTGAGCCACTGGCAGAGCCAGGAAGATGAGCTGGGATGGCAGAGCCCGTTTTCACCAGTGAGGGAGGTTTATGCGATAATAAATGAGCACTAACAGGAAAGGCTTCTGGAATCAGATATGGACCCGAGTCCTGCTTCAGCCATGGGACGGGGACAGGGGGTCCTCAGACGAGCAGGCTGAGCCAGGGGCCTATGTTCCTTTCTTGTTGTGACACAGAGTTCCCCTTTGCTATCTGCAAGGCACCCAGTGTGGACCAGTGAACTCTGCCATTACAGCGCCCCCCCACCCCTGGGGGAAATTGTAAGGAAAGACCTAGGACTCCTCCCCAAAGCTCTCCTTGACTCGGTGACCTCGGGGCGAGTAGCACAGCGGGTACTGAGAAGCCTTGGGTCACTCGTGCCCCACCAGGCCCTTGGCCATTAACGTACTCCTGTGAGGCTCATGCTGGTCGACACAACACGGATTGTCCCAGAACCTGTTCCCTGGGCTCGGGCAGGTGGGGAAGGCAGTGGGAGCTGATGCTGTCCGGGAAGCAGGGGTGCTGAGGGCAGGGGGCTGCCCCAAGGACAGCTGTCCATCCAGGCTGCAGGGAGAGAGGCCTCCTAGCTCTCTGTAGGAGCATCCCTGCCGAGAAGGTCTTCCCGGGCCACCCGTCTGCCGCGGTGTGAGCATGAGGCCTATGGTGCTCCCTCCGTCCCGGGGGATCATCCGGGTGCCCAGAAATGCAGGGTCGGGAATGAGTCCCTTCTGGGTCATGCCACACAGAGCAGGTGGCCTGCCTGGGTCCCACAGAAGCTTCATCCCAGAGCTTAGAGCAGAGCCTCCTTGCCTTCTAATCCTACAACCTCATCACGTTCTCAGCACATTTCTCTAGGGATGTTTATTGTTGAGATGATGCCTGCAGGAGCTATGCGCGTGGGGGAAACAGCGCACCGTGTACGGTACGCCGCCCCCCCCCCCCGAGCACCTCTGGGGGGCAGTGAGTCCCGTCACCTCTCCACAGGTATCCAAGAAGTAAGTCACTCAGTGCCCCCAGTTCCACACCCAAATACACCCCAGGCCCGGCTTCCTGGGCTTGAGCCCCATCCACCGGCACCGGCGCTGAGGGCTGTGCTCAGGGAGCCCAGTGGAAAGCCTTCTGACGGAGAAAGTCGGAAGCTTTTCCTAGCGCAAGACGGGGGAGCCGAGGTAAAAGCATGATAAATTACTCAACTCTGAATATATTGCAATTAGACTGGGGAGATTCAGTTCGTGTTGGAAAATTGAATTAAAAGAATATCAAATTTTGACTATAGAAAAGGAAAAAAACCACATTGTTGAATAAGTGAAACAAAGTGGGGCTCTTAATGACTAGCATACCGAAATCAGAACCCAGTTGGCTCTAGAAGCATGAAGGAGGGGCAGTGGCACACGTGCTGGAGTGTGCTCACGCCGCGGCCTTATTTAAACAGCAGCATTCCTCTGCGGGAAACGAGTTGCTGTATTCCGAGGTAATTAATGTAGTAATTAGGAATAGAAATCACAAGTTCTTAGTAATCGAGGGTGTCTGTGCCTTAACATTCTGTGCTCTTATAGAAATGTGTCGAGAAAAAATGGAAAGATATGAGGGCAATTTCCTTTATAGTTATAACTAGAAAATATCTTTAAACTCTTGCAATCATATATACCCTGAGTGTAATGCTCTTTCCGCATGACTGGCTTATCTTGACTTTCTCTGATAGGAAAAAGAAAAACTGGTTACCAGGGAATTTGTGTTGATTTGTCTTTTTGAAACTACTGACTGTCATCTTTACTGCACTGAACCTAATGTGTCCCTGTGGGGAAGAAGAGAGACTCGTAAGGAAAGGGCGGGCGAGGGTGATGACCGGAATGAGAGCGCCATCCATTTAGGGTGGAAGAGCCTGTCAGCGCGCCCATTAGCTTGCCTGCTTCACCACACGCAGTACCTGGAATAATACATTTGTCTTGGGCAGCCCCTTTCTCAGAGCGCAGGCTCCTGGGTGAAACCCAGTGAGGAAGCCATTCTCGGGCTCTCATGGCCTCGATACATCCATCCAGGGAGACTGTGAGATGGGTCCATACTTCCAGGTGATGATGAGTCCCCAACATGCATCGAGCAGCACTGAAAACGCAATCTGGGCAGAGGAAAGTGGGAGGAAGCTTCCATCAGCCTCCACCTGTTCTGCCCACCTGGGCAAAAGATATATTTGCTTCCCCGTCAAACACGTGCAATGTGTACAAAGTTCTGAGAAGGAGAGACGGCGGCACAGTGCGGACCCTCTGCACGCTGGTTGGGTCCCTCGGAGAGCATCCGTGTTATTTGGCAGAAAGGTAGACAGTGCTTCTCAAGTTGAATTAAAATATTGAGCCACCACTGCCGCCTGTGAGGCATCTCTTGATTAGCATGATAACACATAGTACTACCTTACATCTGTCAACACGCATATTCCTGGGGAAGTAATTACATGGTACCCAAGGATGTGGCTTCGTGCTTAATACAACTGTTTTTCTAGGTCGTGATGAAGACTGTGACATCGATTTACTGCTCTCCCCCTTCATGATGCCAAACAGCATTAAAAAAGAAGTTTAAAAAGTATTTTAAAAGCATAAATTTTTTAAAGAGAGAATAGTACTTTCTAGATTAAAATATACTTGGCCTCTGTTTGGCTATGTGGTATGAGACCTAGTAGCTGTCCTTGAAACCGTTCAGAGAAGAATGGAAATTATCCTCTCAGGATGTTTGGTTCCATTCAGTTTTTGGTGTTTAGACCATTTAACCACCCTCAATTTTCCATGCTTCAGGGAGGGAAAGAAAATCAAAGTTATGCCCAATTATATGATGCCACTATTTTTTTAGCCTTAAGTGATATTTATTAAAACAGCCTCTGTAGGCAAAATCTAGGCTCCCACTCTGCTTTTGCTACTGCCCAGCTCTGTGGATATTCTCAAATTATCCCTCTTCCCATGGTTCAGTTTTCCAATGTATCAAGTTGGGATAATACATCACCTTGTGCGATGACGGTGGGAATTGAGTGAATACGCGTGAAACACTTAGCCCAGAAATGACACTTCAGAGAAGCACCAGGAACAACTGCCATCATTACGTGCTTTTTCAGCACGTCCTCACTGAGCGTCCGGTGTGCTGGGCACTGTTGTAGGTGCTGGGGATGCTGTGTCCACGGAGACAGCGTGGAAGCTGCCCTAACAGGCCTTATGCTCCTGTGAAGAGAGGGAAGAAAACAGGAAAAATAAACAAGACGTTTCTGATGAGAGCACAACTCTAAGGGGAAGGAAAGAAATGGATACAGAGGATAGTAACAGGCAACGGGTACCCATGGATGGACGGTTGAGGAAACCTCATCAGGAAGGGACTTTAAACCAAGACATGAATAATGAGACAGGACAATGTGACTGAAGGGCATTTCAAACAGAAATTCGCAGACCCAAAGGAGATGAGGTGGGAATGAGCTTGACTTGTTTTAGGAAAGGAGAGAAGGCTTATGATCTTAGGGCTGCAACATCACGCCTGTTGTGTGCAAGTCTGAGAGGGGGCTTTCAGAAGCAGGCAGAGGTCATGCTATCGGGACTCCATAGGCATGGTGGGGAGTTGAATTCAATCCACGCATTAGGGAAGGCATTGTGGTGTTTGAATGCATGATTTGCCCTCAGATTTAAATTTTTTTTAATGTTTATTTTTGAGACAGAGAGAGACGGAGCATGAGCGAGGGAGGGGCAGAGAGAGAGGGAGACACAGAATCCCAAGCAGGATCCAGGCTCCGAGCTGTCAGCACAGAGCCCGAGGTGGGACTTGAGCCCATGAACTGTGAGATCATGACCTGAGCCGAAGTCGGACGCTTAACCAACTGAGCCACCCAGGCGCCCTGTGCTCAGATTTTTAAACATGCTGTTGTTGCCATGTGGCATGAGGTGACAGGAGAAGGGAAGTAGAGAAGACAGAAAGGAAGGTGGTAGGTCTAGTGATGGAAGGGAGGAGAGATATTCAGGATGCATTGCAGGCTGTGCAGAACCCACCTGAGCTGCTGATGGCTTAGATGTGGAGCTGCCATCAAGGAGGGAACCAAGCATGACCCCTTAGCTTGGAGTTTCAGCCCCGGGTGGACTGGTAGCATGGACTGAGATTGGGGAGCGGCCCCTGTTATTGCTCCTTTTCACTCCTCTGCCTCATCAGGATGCATGACGCATCGGCAGGGTGATGAGGGCCAGGATTTTCTTGTATTGGGTTCAGAAGAAATTAGAGGCACTGAGGACAAAAAGATTCTCAGTGTATCTGAAGACATGCTTTCTGGGCTTTGCCCTGACATCAGCTCCTGTTTAACAGTAGCTGACTCTCCCAGCCTACTCATGCTTGACCAACCACCCTCTAATGGCCTTTCATCCCCCATGACGTGACCCAGCTTATCAGAGCTCAGCTCATTTCCTAACCACAGCACGTCCCAGTAAATCCTTATACAACACTGGGCAGCAAATGCCTAGCACCCCTGGAGTGCCTGCCTCAGTGCATCCCTGGGGTGCCTTCTTCTCTCCGTAAGTCCACGGCCCTTTTCATTCCATGAAACTGAAGGGAGTCTCTGGTGGCTGACCTGGGACCACACGGTGAGTTAATGTCTGACCTGAGACTAGAACTTTATTCTCCCAAATGTGAACCCTAAACCTGGTATCTTCTTTGACAGGTAGAAAGTTGAACATCCAGTGATTTAAATAATGATGGTAAGTATGAATCCTGATGCCAAGCAGTGTCTTCCTATGACTTTTTCATGAACAGTGAGGGTATCTGCGAATAGCATCATGACTTTCAGTATTTCACACTTAGAGCAAAAAGGACAAAGGTATAATTTTTGCTAATGGATTATTATATTCTACTTACATATCTTTTTCTAATTATTGTATTCATAAAAAGTCATTGCTCCAAATAATGACACGAGATTCCTTTCTGTGCAGGCTTGAGCAATTTGCCAAGCCATCTGGGCGAGTGATTTAATTAGTACCACCACTCCAACGTTAATGAGGCCAGCGTGGAGGGGGACCCTCCGCAGTACTCGCCGAGTTACCTCCGTGTTCTAGCTGTGTTCGAGGACTTCTAGTAGGAGCCTGAATCTCCGTGAAGGCTGGCGTATCAGTCACACAGCTCAAAGGTTCAGTGCACTGTATGTGGGTGCCCAGAGCAGTCATGAGAGGAGGGGAATGTGGGAGGGCTGTGGACGTGCCCCCTTCAAGATCCAGGATTATGACCTTAGGTCTGATATGTCCTCAGGAGGCAGCAGTGCCTGATGGGAAAGGCCCAGTTTGGGGGTTGGACAGGCTTGGACTCAAAGCTTAGCAGATAGGAAGTGGAAGGAGAATCATAATACTCTGTGTAAAAACATCAGCAGCGAGCACAGGGATCTGCTTCTAAAACATGCAGCCAAAAAATGTTTCAGGACCACGGACAGCGACCCTATGGCCCCGCTCTCCTCATGGCCCCATCCTTCATGCCTTTAAG
Source organism: Crocuta crocuta (assembly GCF_008692635.1). Taxonomy (NCBI): domain Eukaryota; kingdom Metazoa; phylum Chordata; class Mammalia; order Carnivora; family Hyaenidae; genus Crocuta; species Crocuta crocuta. Next base: position 6,761,872 of record NW_027529672.1, read on the forward strand.
TCTTATCACGCTGCTCTAAGGGGACCTGGGACTCAATAAACATTTGTAGGGTGGATGAATAAATGTGTGAATGAGTTAGATACACTGTGCAACATCCGTATCCAACAAATCATAACCGGAGGACAAGCAGTGCCTAAAATTTGCCTTTTATGATTAGAAACACCCAAAGGAACTGGGTTTATTTATTCATTCATATGCTCACTGTCCCAAGAAATATGTATTGAGTATCTACTATGTTAAAGCTCCATTCTATGTGCTGAAAAACACAGAAGAAAACAAGAGATCACGTCTCCGCTCTCATGTGGCCTCCGTGTTTAGTGAACGAGACAGACATAAATTGATGACGCAATAAATATATGATAGGCACTGCAAACTATTTAGAGGAAAAATAAGGCAAGGGCAGGCAAATATAGAAGGAAGCACTATTTTAAGTAGGGTATTCTCTGGCAGGGCCCCAGCAGGGCAAGAGGGGAGCCTTGGAGTGTCTAACTAAAGACTCTAGTGAAGGGATTATTTACAGAGCTGTGTGAAGGGTTAAGGGAGCCCAGCAGCAATGACAGAGCTCCTGAGACTGGAAACAGCATTAGCCATTTGCATCTTTAAGCCCAAAGAGGCAGGAGAAAAGAGCAGTGTTTCCAGAAACTGGTACAAGCCGTAGGCATGGAAGAAAGTCTGCCCAGTGGTGGCAACAGTCACACATCCATAGCCAAAGCCAAAGAGAGGGAACCAGGGCCAGGGCCATGGAGGCCCAACGCAGCTCTCCTCACTCTGCATCTCACGCTGATGTCTTATCGGCTGAACCCAACCAGGAGCCAAGTCTTTTGACCTAAGTGATTGGAGGGAGAGAATCCCCATTTCTTGAGTGGGGGAACACTGTGGGAGAGCTATGGGGACAAATCCAATATTTGGGTACATTTATTTCAAGCTATCTGCTGGCCACAGAGGTGGAAATGCTAAGGGTCATCAGGCCCATGGGTGTAGACGTTAAGAGAGAGAAGGGCTGGCATTCTACATTTGGGAGTTAGTACAGAAATGGCATGCAAGGCCATAGCACTACCCACAATCACTCGGGCATGGACATGGGCAGAGATTCCAGGTGGGTCCTGAGTGCCAGTTGGTTGGGAAAGGTCCAGAGCACAAGGGCAAGGGGCTGTGATGCAGGAGAAGGTCCCCAGGAGATCTGGAGCTGGGAGCCAAGAGCACATGGGGAAGCGAGGAGGGTGTAATCAAGGCTGGAGACGTAGATGGTAGACTGATGAATGAGGTAAAGGCTGAGGAATGAACATAAATGTGGCAACAAGGAAAGGCTCTCCTGACCTTGACAAGGGCAGCCAGAATAGCATTTCATTAACATCTAAAGTATCTGTGTGAAAGAATGAGCAGGGCCCAGAGTCTTATGGATGGGTGTCCAAGAGCCTTGTGGATGGACCCCTGCCCCACCGCGTTCATGGAAGAGGGCGAACCATGCCAAGACTCCTTGGAGCCCCTGCTCCCTGTGGTGGGGACACCAGCCCCTGTTTCCCTCCCATGTGGCTGCACCTCCGGGGCCACATTCAGACAGACCGGCAGCCGCCTTCCAGGTGCCGATCGAATGAGACAACACATGCCATTTGCTGCTGTCCTAAGTGAGGGAAGCGCCAAATCACCTTGGATGTATTGGCATTTATAGCTTTAAATGTTGATAATTTATAAGGGTGTTCATTTGCTCCTCATGGAAGTTGCTGGAACCTGTAGACAGACAGACATGGTGTTTCAGAACGTTAAATGTGCCAGGCAGGCCCGCATGTCTATGTTGTCTCGTTGACTAATAAATCTGTAAACACCTGTGTTCTGGGCCTCACCTGGGTACAGCCAGGTGGACAGGTGAGAGAAGGCTGCATTCCCGGCTGCAAGGGACCTCAGACCGGCAGTGACCAAGGGTCCGCCCTCTTGTAGATCTTTTCCAAATCCGACAGATGGTGGGATGGGCCATTTGCTTCCTGAAGTGCCATTCCTTCAGGGTCTTAAAATCAGGTGCTAAAATATATGACAGTTTCTGTCTTCTTCTTAATGAATTTGAGTTCATAAAATTGCTTGGGTAAAAGCAAGCCAGCAAGTGTTTAACCATCAGCCATTCAGTGGTCGATGACTAGCCAGAGCCAGTGGCGTGTGGGCACCATTTTGAGGAGCGGGGGTCAAGGGCACAGGGAGAAGGGAGATGGGAGAGCTGGTGATCTGGGCTGCTCCCTGGTCAGCTTCTCCTACAGAGCAGAGTCATCTCCAGAGCTTAGGTACCTGGAGAGGAGGCTGGGGACCAGATCTCGGGCCGGGCTCTGCAGAGGCTCGAAGCCTGGTGAAGCGGTGGACCGTGCACCCGGCCTGATGAGGTGTCCTGAAAGCACCAGCAGATACTTGCCTGCAGAGCACGTACTTGCCTTGTGCTCATTGTTTTAAAGCATCGGAAGCAGCTCCCTGTGGTGCAGATCTGCCCTACCATTCCTTGCTCTGGTCAGAGACGTGGGCTCTGTTGGGTGTTCTCATCTGCACAGAATTCTAGAAGAATACAAGCGTGTTAATTATTGAAGACATGTAATGCCTCCAATATTTTCTGGAAAACTTCCCCGAGTCGACACACATAGCTGCTTTTAGAGGAATGTAGGACCTAAAGTTTCTGGTTCTTCCAAGACTGGATTCCTATTTTCAGCATGATTTCTTGGCAAGGAAACAAGTAAAATAAACAAAGGCCTGGATGACATTGGCAGCTCGGTGGAGTTGAGAAGGAGGTGCTGACCTTGAGGCGAGGACCGTCCAAGGGCGTGGTTCTGCTGATGGCCGTGGAGAAAGGGGCATCTTCCCTGCACATGCTGCCGGCACCAGGGGCGCCAGGCGGCCTCTGGCCGATGAGAGCGACAGCTGACAAAGGAAACTGTGTGTGTCTGTGCGTGCGTGTGTGTGTGCGCGCGCGTGTGTGTGTGCACATGCAAAAGTACCTGCCGGCCACTTCTAATCTTTCTGAGGTGGGGATCACAGACCTCTTGGAAACTGGATTAAAGTGGTGGATCTTCTTCCAGAAAAAAATGCATTTACACATGGAGGCACACAGTTTTGTGTCTTGCGTCCACAGGGTCGTTTCTGATCCACGGTAAATCCTTCAGAGCTTGTATTAGTGGTGCTCTGAGAGCCAGGCAGAGCCAGGGGCAGCTGAGGGGGCCTGTGGGAGAGTCAAGGAGACATTTATAGAAGCCAAGGAAGGAGCGTTCCTGCGGCCAGGGCACCCTGCCCGCCTCTTCAGTGCCGAGCGACTGCTCCACAACCGGATGGAAGATGTGGCTTCACATGTGAGGTCTCTGGGGTGCTCACCCACTCGCTCTGGGTCACCCTCATGGGCCTGGATGGCGTCGGTGGTTTGGGCAGGTCCTGCACTCGTGCTGGCTCTGAATTCCGGCTCTTTCAGCATCTCATGCTGGATTCTGGGCATGGGTTTATCCCAGGCAGGGAGCTTGGGGAGAGCCAGGGAACAGGCTGCTGCAAGAGGCACTCTCCCCGACCACAGCCTGCTGCGTCAGGGACTCCCCCAGGCCCTGGCCGTCCCTAACCTGATGACTCTGGCCCCAGGCCATCTGGTCTCCCTTTGGTGGACACAGGGGCACAGGAAAGGGCATCTTCTCTGCTGGTCTAGACATGTCTTGTTAAAGAGATGCCACTAAAACCTTATGGATTCAGCTTGCCTTGTGCATAGCGGGTCCCAGTTGGCCAGCCTGGTCTCCGAGGGGCAGAGGGGAGGGCACCGGACACAGCCCGCACTGAGTCTGTGTCCCTTCATTGCTGATGGAGTCTCCTTAGTTGTCTCCTCACAGGGTAGCCACTCCAGCCCTTTCAGGGCCTCAGTGTCACGCGGTTGTTCTGGCCGTCCACGCTGGTGGGCGTGTCTAAGGATTGTCGCGAGGGATGTGGAGAATTTCAGAGATGGGTGTCATTTTCCACCAGGCCTCTCCCCTTGAGGGCACTCAGAGAGAGAGGAGAGAGACCCCCCGATGCTGGGCTGCCCCTCAGGGGGCGTCCACCCGGCCATCTCACTAGCTCTGCTGAGGGGCAGAGCCAGGGGAAGGCAGGTCACAGTTCTCAGCTCGGCCCCCCGCGTCACATGCCCCCCCAGCTCCCTGCTCAGTGTCAAGCCCCCTCCCCATCGACTGTAGCTGCTCTTCAGTTCTTCGAACATTCCTTCCTCACCCCCGGGGCCACCCCAGCCCCTGCCACCTCTCACCCCCCACCCTGAGCACTCCACCCCCTCGCAGAGGAAAGCTGGTCTGGTCTCGTCCAGTTTAAGTCCTTGTCCGTTGCAGGACCTCAAACACAGAGGAAGAATCCCCCAGCCCGTGGGTTCCCGAGGAGCCGAGGAAGCCCTAGATCTTCTGCTCCACGTGCTGCAGCTCCTCCCCGGTTAGCTGGGCCCGTCCCAGGGCCAGAGTCGGAGAAGATATGGGTGATCAGAGGAAGCCCGGAGAAATGGAACAGAGCTTGCGTCTGCCGGTCTCAGAGATGAGGCCATCGAAGCGGGCTGCACCGAGCCACGTGCACAGCGACGGGGAAGGGGCTGGTCTGGGAGGCTGCAGACTAGACACCGGGGGCGGCTCCTGGCCCGCGGGTGTGGCCGGGTCCTCTCCGCTCCCACATTGCCGCCAGAATCAGGATGTCCCCAGGCGGGGTGGATAGACAAAGGGACAGTGTGGACAAGTGACAGTGTGGCGGAATATCGTCAGAGAAGGATACGAAGGAAAACTATAAAGCTGTGTCTTCTAATACGTGAGGCCTTCTGGGGCCAGTAGACCCTCGCGTCACTAATAAGGACTGAGGAGAGGCACCTGGTGATGGAGACATGGGGTCCTAGCCAATGTGGTGCCCAGGAAAGCCTGGCTGGACTTACGCCCAGGGTCTCGGGGACCCACTGCCCTGCGGGCCTCGTCCGGGTGCCCAGCACCCACCTAGCCCACAACGCGGTGTCATTAGCTGGAAAGTCTCCTCAAAGGCTGTGCGTTTCTGACCTGGAGTAGAGGTGGCCGGTGAACCAGGACATGACCCAGGACAGAGGACGCTGGTGACCGGGGACAGGTCGGTGGCTGGGGACACAGGTGGCGGTAACCCCGCCGGAGGTAGCTGGCGCCTTTGGGCTTTAGGAGGCTCTGCCCCGGCTGTGCTCCCCTGTCCCCCATCCCAGGATGGGCTCGTGCAGGGCTGGGCTCTGGGCCTGGGGCTCTGCCTGTCCGCTCTGTGCTTCCCTTGGCACCCATTTCCCCCCCCTTCGCCTGCCCCGGCTTGTCTGAGGCAGGAGCTCCTGCAGTGACGGCCAGCACGGAGGCTGGGGTGCACGGGGTTCAGGGCTGTGCCTGTATCCTTCTCTGAGGACGCTGTGCGCCGCCCATCCCTGGGTTGGGGGTGGCTGCCCCCGCTCTGCACCTGCCCCCCAGCACGTGGGGGCTTCTCTTCTTCCATCTTCCTGGCTCTCCTTCAGGGCCCCCTTCCTGTCACCTCATGGCCACTTGTGCTGGAAAAGGACATTCCCTCCGAAAAGGCCCCAGAGCGGGGGCCCCACGGCTGGAGGGCTGAGAAGCGGGGTGTGAAGCTCCAGAGCGCGAGGGACCCTTGGATGGCCCGCAGTCTCTCCACTCCCCTCTCATCAAGTCTGCGAAGACAAAACTAGACTCCCTCGCACCCAGGGCCCGTGACAGAAACTCCCGCGAATCAGCTTTTCCGGGCTCAGTGGGGACACAAAGTTGTGTTTCTTCCCCGTCATCCCATCTTCTCGTATGTTTTCCCCTGATCTCTACTCTAAATCGTACAACCAGGGACCAAATATTGGCAGATATAAGGAGATGGAGCCCCTCACTGGGCCAGGTGCGGGAGGGCTGCCTGCAGTCTGCAAGCCCTGATCCACATGGGACTCGACACAATAATAAACAAGCATTTACTGGGGCGCCTGGGTGGCTTAGTCGTTTAAGCGTCCGACTTTCGCTTAGGTCATGATCTCGCGGTTCGTGGGTTCGAGTCCCGCATCGGGCTCTGTGCTGACTGCCAGCTCAGAGCCTCGAGTCTATTTCAGAGTCTGTGTCTCCCTCTCTCTCTGACCCTCCCCTGCTCACGCTGTCTCTCTCTCTCTCTCTCTCTCCTAGAAATAAATAAAAATTAAAATTAAAATAAAAATAAAACAAAAACAAAAACAGGCATTTACTGTGGCCGGGACAGCTCTCTAGAGTGACAGATTCCAAAACCCAGCAACGCAGAGCTCCTGGCAGGATGCTTCCAATCTTCACGGCGAAGCTGGCCATGCTCTGGGGACCCGAGACTGACACCTCGAATTAACACCCTCCCGCCTTTTCCTTTTCTTAGAAAGTTGCTGGCAACTGTTTGGGAACTGAAGCCAGTATTTGCCAACATGCTTAAAGGGCTCTCCTCAGGGGCACCTGGGTGGCTTAGTCAGTTAAGCGTCCGACTTTCACTTAGGTCATGATCTCGCGGTTCGTGGGTTCGAGCCCCGCGTCGGGCTCTGTGCTGACTGCCAGCTCAGAGCCTGGAGCCTGTTTCAGTCTGTGACTCCCTCTCTCTCTGACCTTCCCCTGCTCACGCTGTCTCTCTCTCTGTCTCCTAGAAATAAATAAACATTTTTTAAAAATTTAAAAAAAATAAAAAAACAAATAAAGGGCTCTCCTCGGGAGCTCGCCAGCCTGCTGCAGACACCACCTCCCGGAGGCACACGGCTGCACAACAGATTCTCAGCATTCGTGGGGAATAGGCTGGAAACGCCCCCAAGAACAGGGCTGCCCTCAAACCCCACCATAGAAACTTCCGGCAAAGGGGCAGGGACATCCCTCTGGCCGTGGTCCTTGCTCATCTCCCACTGCTCTGCCCACCCCCGAAGCTGGGGGCCCCCACACCGGCTCTGTGGGTGTGTCGGTTGTGACTGTGGATGAGTGACACCGAGGTCCCGGGCAGGGTCGCTTTCTGCTACTGTCCTCTCCCCCCTTGTCAGCCTCCTGACCCTCTGCCCTCCCCCAGCCCGTCCCCAGCTGCCCCTGGTGCTGCTTCCCTAAAACCTTCATCCGGCCCTGGATTGTTCCAGATGTCTCCTCCCTCCCCCTCAGAGCACATCCCGAGACTTCATGAGCCATACGGTTCGGACAGAACACAGTAGCTGGAATCGCCTGGGAAGCCAGCCCGAGAGGCACTGTCCCGTGCAGAAGTCTGACGTCTGTCTGGGTAGGAGACACATGCTGTCCAGAATCTTCCAGCCCTCTTTGCCTATTCCCGTGACGAACTCCCTTTCCTGCCCTGCTGGGAGAAGACCCTGCGCTGCTGTTGACATCCATGATGCCTGCTTGATGATGACTTGCCCCACACAATCCGTGCAGATGAAATAATGGTAAATAACTTCCTTACTCACTGCTGCCTGCAGAAACTGGTTAATCACTACTGCGGTGCCTTTGCGTTTCACAGCACAGGCCGGCACAGCATGGCCAAACCACAGCGGTCTTTGTAAATAAAGTTTTATGGGCACACAGCTGCTCACCACCTATACAGTGGGTGTGTTGGCTTTCACACACGATGTGAACATAAACAGCTGCACTGTAGGTGCAGAGCCTGACGGGGGCTCGATCCCACAAACCTCAAGATCATGATCTGAGCCAAAGTCAAATGCCTAACCAAATGAGCCACCCAGGCGTGCCCATAAGCCCCAAATTCTAACCCTTTGGATGACTTCTCACCAAGTATTCCCACACTTCATGTGTAAATAAGTCATTTCTCCTATTAACCTGCCTTTTGTCAGTTTAATTTGCAGGTCCCAGACCCTGAATGTAAGAGGGTAGAGGACAAGATTTTCCTCCTCAGCGCAGGCTTCTGTCTTTCTTCCAGGCCCCGAACTTTGACCAACACTTAAACGTGGGGCCGTGGGGCAACCTCTCCTTAACAGCTGCTCAGGAGAACGTCCCCTGGTCAGGTGTCCCGGCCACTGCCCTATCACAGCACCCTACACCCAGCTCGTTCTCGCCTTGGTCAATCCTCCTGAGAAGAGAAAATCCCTTTCTGTGTGGCCTTCGAGACCCCTGCAGGTTTCCTGGTCTGAGGTCCTGTCTATCACAAGAACGGCCTGGCCTGTCCACCGCTCCACGGATGGGGTGGTCAGCACTTGGCAGTGCTGTCCACCCCGGGGGTTGCTTGGATGCCTCTAGGGTCCCTGCCAAGCCACACAGCTGCAGTCGGTTGATTCAACTGTACTTGAGACAGTGAGAAAGCCTCAAAACATGCCTGAGTTCCGTACAACAAGGTGAGCGTGGCATTCGGTGGTGTCCTCCTGCGTCGGGCGGCGGAAGCTGGGCTCACTTTGACTCAAGTCTACAAAACGCCCACGTCGGTGCTTCATTAATGTGACAGCCCCAGCCACCTGCAGCCCGGGGCCGGCGAGAAGGCACAGAGAGCGTGCGGATCACCAGGGACACGCCCGGCGGGCTCCACCTTCTCTGAACTGCACACACTTGACACGCTGCAAAGGCGCCCCTGAGCCTCTTTAACTTCCTCTAATACCCGCGCCGTCATCTCGTGTTTGGTCTCTCCCTCCGGGAAAGGGCAATTTTGATTTTCTGTTTCTTTTCCTTCTCGTGTACTTCTCACTTTATGTTAGGGAACTCTCCTAGGGCTTGAACAGAAAATGGTTTGAACACAAAAAGAGCGGGGTTTTGTGAACACATGTTCCCAATTTACATTTGCAGCTTGAGGAGGCCTCGCGATCCAGGCTTGCATGGAATTAAGGAAAAGACGGGGCTCAGCGGCATGGGGCCCCATCTCCTTTTCGGGCCACAGGGCTGCAACGCGAGCCCCGACAGCCTCTGGCCTGTGGTCCGTAACCCACAACCCTCCCGGGTTTACCCAGCTGCCTGAAACCACAGAGCTCGGAGCGAAGGTTTTAGATGTTCTGCAGGGTTGGAGAAACCCCTAACAGGAGAGCCTGGCCGGCCGTAAATCTCGCCAGCACAGGCGGACATTTACGGACTCAGGACATCGCTGGGCGCACCGCTGGCCCCATCACTCACCCGGAGAAAGATGGAGAAAGTCGCAATGCGGGGCCCCCACAGGCCAGCAGCTTTGGCTCCTGGGGAGAGGGCTCCCGACCATCGGTCGTCAGCAGCCTCCGCGCCCGCTGCTGCCCTTGAAGTATAGACAGCGTGGCTTTGAAGACAGAGCTAATTAACCAACGTGATAGAATCTGATCTTTCAAAATTGTTGTTCTGGCCTTGATTGCTTGGGGGAGAAATACTTCCTCTTCATTTAAACATCAAAGAACAAATACATAACATCTGATGTCAAAACAAAAATGTTTCAACATATGGGACTTGTCAACCTTATCTGTTGGAAGCACTGTATATATTACACACCCGCACAAGCACACAAACACACAATTCTTCAGCTCGTGAGTGAACCGGTTCTTTATTCATCCGCATGATCCTAGATTGGGACCCTCTGAGCTGTTTTCAATATTGGCTAATAAAGCCACCAGCCTGCATGGACTCACGGACCGCTGGCTGGGCAGGGTGAAGGTCAGGCAGCTGTCCGAACCACCCACATATGCCACACGGCTTATAGTCACGTGGGATCTTTAATAATCTTTCCAGTTTCCCCTTATAGTGCGGCACATGCCCCAGAGTTCAGGTGCGTGTTGTTCCTGAGCAGTGTGTTACTCAGACACACTTCCACCTCCAAACATGTAAGACAGACCCTTCCTCTGTAGGAAGTCAGAGATGGAAGCCAGATCGCACCCCTGGCCCCAGCAACACTCCCGACCCTCAGCCCAGGTGAGCGGGGCCTTACACACCTGCCCCTCAGTCTGGGGGGTGCTGGGCCTCACAACTCTCAGCCAGGGGAGAGATGGGGAGGGGGCGGAGCCTCACACACCTGCCCCTCTGCCTGGGCTGGGCGGGGCGCCAAGCCAGTTTCTCACTTGGCAGCAAGTCCTCTTGGTCCGACATCAATGTGTTTAGAAGACCAGCAAGTGCAGGTAGAATTCCATTTATCAGGATTGATGGGACATGTGCATCGCATGCGGAACTCTCATTACACAGGAGCCAACAGCATTAGCGACGAGTAAATGACACACTTTGCTCTTCCATTTGCTTACATAAAGCAAATGTGCTGGTACATTATATTTGCCAAACAACAAATCACGGGCCGAAGTGCACAAGGCAGACGCTCTGCTGGTTCCAGAGTCGGAGAGGCTGCAAGGGCGCGTGGAGGCTGCTAAGCCCACACGTGCGGCTTCCAGGGCAGCTTCCAGGGCGGCAGATGACACGGCCCCGGGGCGGTTGTGTTGGAGCCACTCTGTGGGCGCACTGAGGAGCACGTGCCGTGAGCTGCTGGCTCGATTCCGCCCGGGAGCCCCAGCTTCCGCCGGGCTCTGGTCTCAGCAGCAGGAATTCGGACAGGTCTGACAAAGGACAGCCAGCGTCGTGGAGCCTTGAAGGCCGAGTGAGAGCCTGGCACTGTCAGGACCCAGCCCAGGCAGGGCCAGTGCAGGCGTGGGGGAGGGGGCTGGGTGTGGGAGTGAGATCCAGAGCATCAATTGGGCATACAGCAGTCCGTGCTCTTTTATGTCATCCTGAGAAATGTAAGTGTTGGAGTGAATAAACAGACAAGACTTCCGGATACCATGGTGTATGTGTTCCCGCCTCCAGGAGGTGGAGCTGACATCGCCCTGAGTCGCTGGGGTCAGTGACTCCTGGAAGACGCCTTCTTCACAAAGAGATCAAGGTTCACATCATCGTCGCTTGTTATGTGGGCAGTGTGCCCCCCGATACGTGTGGTGAGATGGGCATCTCACCTCCGTGGTGCTCTTCCCTCAAAACCATGACCTCGGATCAGTCGTCCGAATGCCATCAGACAAACCCAAACCGAGGGGCAAGGTGGAGATGCCGGTGACCGCCATTCAGAACTGCTGAAAGTCACAGAAACAAGTCATGACCGAGGACGAGCCACAGGCTGGAGAAGACTGAGGGCAACGGGGACAGCATCCTGTGGGCTCCTCAGCCGGCTCCGGGGACGGGGGAAGGGCACTGGCAGAAACTTGCCAGTGCAGATAAAGCCTCCACTGTGTTAAGTGTGTTGGACTCACGTTAATTTCCTGGTTGAAAAGGGTATCCCTCTATGTAGGACATTAGCATAGAGGGAAAGTGAGGGAGACGTAACATTATTCCACGAGAAAGCCCTTTATTTTATAAACCTGATTAAATGTGTGAAGTGGCCACAGATGAATTCGGTGCGTTCCTACAAATCAGGGGGAGGGGCCGGCTGTCCTGGGTCCTGGCATCAAGGCGTGGTTTGCAGGCGTAACCTGTGAATACTCACGAACCAATACCCACAGCCCCCACCACCGACATCTCTTTCTCTACATTAACAACCGTACTTTGCTGGTTGGACGTAGGCCGCATTTGTGGATTTAACGTGGATGACGCGTCCGTCAGGTGCATGTGAGGTCAGTGCTCAGGTCACAGTGACGCAGAGCCGGCCCTACGGGTTTCTTCCAGCCGGCTCGTCACCCGCAGGCCCCCTGTGCGCGTCCGTCCGCGTGTCTGGGATGCCTTTTTCTCTGTTCTGAATGGAAATAGGACCTCCTACTACCGTCTTTAGCTTCCTGCTTTGTAAGCAAAATGACTTTTAAAGAGGAAGAGTGTAGAGCTCATCTCAGTGGCACAAACCACATCCACCTCGAACGAGGAGAACATCCAGCACCTGGAACAGCGCGTTTCTGCCGCCTCCAGTGCAACCCCAAGTCTGCGCTTGCTGGGGGGTCTGGCCTCGGCTCCGTCCCCGGGTCGCTGTGTGAGCCGCTGTCCCCAGGGTCACGCTTCCTCGAGTGCGGGAAGGGCCTGGGCTCCCCCTGCCCGGGGCCAGCCACCGGGGACTCCTGGCCCGACTTTTCAGGAAGAAGCTGGTTACGATCATCCCTCAGTTGTCTTAAATTTGGACAAACGGGTGTTACTCTGGGCAGGAATGTGGCCTCTTGGAAAAGTTTATGGACGTGGAGGTACATTTACAGAAAACAGCTGTAATTTAGAAAGAGGCCAGCAACCTGAAGTTATGCACACTCTCATCCTGGAGGATGAGTGGGAAGCTGGGCTGAGACCACACTCTGTATGTACATTCAGGGAGTGAGCCCAGAGCGCGAGTGGCTCCCCGTCACCAATCGCGGAAGATGCGTGGAGCAGGGACCAGCTCCCGCACGTAGCCACCCGCTACGCCACAGCCTGGTGCTTTCTAATACCACGCATCCTGTGCATTCAGAAATCCACCGCTCGACTCACCGTGGCCACAGGCTCTGGCTGGCAGCTCCCCAAGGGACCCCACTTCCGGCACCTTCTAGCTTCTGGAGACACCTCTGGTCCCAGGCTCGCAGCCCCGCCCTCCGTCTTCAGAACTAGCCCTTCCCACGCTGCGTCTCTCCGGCTCTCCCCCTTCGGCTGTCTCCCCAGGAAGGACCCCCACCTGGACGGTCTGGGATGACCTCCCCATCTCAAGCAGCTACTTAGCAACCTGACTTCCCTCATCCAGGTCAAGGTAACGAATTCACACGTTTTGGGCATCAGGACACGGACACAGGACACGGACATCTTTGGGGACCTTGCTCTGCCGACCACACTGGCCTTGCTTGGAGAGGGCACGGCACTCACAGGTGAGCGTGGGGCCGGCCGGGCCCAGCTCTCCGGCCCTGTGGGGGTTTGGGTTTCTCATCTCACAGAAGCGCAGAGAACTCCCCACGTGCCCAGCAGGGCCCTGGTGCCTCGGTCCTCACCTCCCAAGTCATGGAGGGGGAGGCTGGGCTGGGAGAGCTGTCGTATCGCTCGTGCGGCTGGGCCAGGGCTCACACCCGCAGCCTCTTCTTGGCCCCCCTAAACCCGCTGGAAACACAGGCAGAGACGTGAAATGCGGGGTCTACACGGCAATAAGCAGATCCTACAAGCACATCAGCCCCACGTCCCTGTAAACCTCAGACCTCTGATCAGGAAGGCCAGCCTGCTGGGCTCAGTAGGGCCGGTGCAGCCACAAGGGCTAGCTTAGCGCCTCGTCCCCTGTCGCTGAGACCTGGGCGCCACCCGGGGCTGGCGGGGAGCAGCGAGTCACCTGTTGACCTTGTCCCTTAGAACGGCTGTGCACAGAGGGGTCCGCCCATGGCTGCAGGGCCCAGCGTGGCCTCCGCAGGCAGCTCTGGCCCCTCGTGCCCCCAGGGAAGCCAGGAAACAGCAGCCGGGCGGGGGGCCGCGGGATGTACAGTAGCCCCCCACCCCCCACCCACGAGGGATACGTTCTAAGACCCCGATGGATGCCTGAAACTGGACAGCTCCAGACGCTACAGGCACGGTGTTTTCTGCATACACACTCCCCTGTGATAAAGTTCCCTTTAAAGTTGCACTCGGTGGGAGAGCAACAATCACTAATAATCAAATAGGACAATCATAACAATATGCTGTGATAAGCATTACATGGTGGGGCTTCTCACTCAGACGTCTTATTGTGCCCACCCTTCTGGTGATGCCCGCAGGTGAGAAGGCGCCACAGGATGAGGGGAGGGGAGGGGAGGGGAGGGGAGTGGGTGACGCGATGGAGTGAGGCTGCTGCTGTCCTGCCTGCGCGTCAGGCCTGCTGTTGGCCGCGGGCACCTGACCTTGTGGACGGAGCCACTGTGGGCGGGGACGGGGCGGCTGGACTTGGTCTGGGGCAGAGCAGGGGCCGGGCTCCTGGACAAGGTGAGCGAGGAGGCGAGGGGCTGGGACTCGGGGCACCCACTGCCCGCGGCGGGGGGTGTGATGCTGTCCCCCAGGCGGGAGCCGGGGGACCAGGAACGTGGTCTCTGCACTTCCCGCGGGGCCTCTGGTCACTACTTAGAGGTTCCGGGCCCACAGACATAGCCATGGGAATCTTACACCCAGAGCAAAGGGGAACTTGTCTCCGCATCTCCAGGGGGTGAAATGGAGGCGTCTCTGGGAAGCTGGAGGCAGGATAGAGGGATGTGTGCGGGGCGGGAAGGGGCTCATCTGGGAAGGGTGTTCAGGGGCCTGGGCCCTCGGCTGGGAGTGACAGGCCCCGAGGGCAGTGAGCCAGGGCACCCGAAGCTTGGTCTCTGCTCCTGAGACTCCCCAGGGCTCGGTGCCACGTTGGGTGGCCTCAAGTTGGCTTGGGTGGGTGTGGAGCGGGGGCTGAGGGGCTCCAGGGTAGGTGGGAGCACGGGACCCCACCCCACCAGGCGGGGTCTCCTCTGGCCCCACCCACAGATCCTCCCAGGTCAGCTTTGGGGGCAGCTCAGTGTCATGGGAAGGCCACAGAACTGAGGACAAGAAGCCACCCCATTCCTGCAGACAGGGGCTTTGGGGGACGCCTTGTCCTACTGAGTGAAAGATGCTCTCGCCTCTGGTCCGAATCTTCCTGCCCCGGGGGGAAAGGGCCCCCGAGCCCGCAGCCACCTTGATGCCCCGGGGGGAGGGGCCTCTCACTGATTGTGGAGACTCTGGCAGAAGCTCCCAGCCCCCACAGTTAGGACTGCGGCCAGGCAGGCAGTGATCTCGGGGCGCGCCAGGAGAGAGGCGCCCTGTCCTGGCAGATGCCGCGGAGGGAGGCACCGCAGCCCAGGCATCGCGCCTGCTGATGGCAGGCCTGGCTCTGTCTCCAGTGCATCACCACCCTCTTTACGGCGGCTCAGCCCCGATCCCGGCTTCATACATCAACGTCTGGAGGCTTCTCTCCACTCCCGATGACGGGGGCTGAGCCTGGCTCCCAGCTGCATGTCACCCGAGCTCCAGGCCTGCGTGGGGACACAGGTGCTGCGTTCTGGGGCCACCCAGAGGTGGCCATACCATTTATTGTTCAAAGCGCCTCGGGTGGAAGGGGTACCTGCGACCACCATCTCAGCAGCAGGCGTGCCTGAGTAAGCCAGTCCACAGTGGACGCAGGAGCTCAGAGGTGGGCTGTCCCTGTGCCGGGAGCCAGTGGTGACAACAGGCCCCATGGACTCAGTCGGCCGTCCGTGCACTCCTGCCCAGGGAGCCGGGACGCCCCCCCTTCCTCGGAGGGCAGGCGTGAGCCAGTGAGGGTGCCCGAGTCCCCGGGGGGCAGCCTTGGCTCTGTCCTGCTCCCCCAGCCCCCAGATGCAAATGTCTGCCCGACTTACCCCAGCACCCAGCTCATGCGGCAGGGTCTGCAAACCCTAACGGTATGTTCCCTCCATTCCCAGAGACACCAGCTCCAGACTCGGCTGTAAAGTCTGTGGGAAACACAGAGCAAAAAAAGCCAAACTCCAGGAAACAGTGTGGGGTTCTAAGCAAATGTTTGTATGCGTGAACACACTTATAAATGCGCATGTGTGCACGTGTGTGTGTGTGTGTGTGTGTGTACACATATTCCTCCACATCTGCTTCTTCATATCGACAGTGGAAAGGGTCCTCGAGCCCGGTCTCATGGGGCCGCCTGCCGCTCCGGCCCCCACGGGGCACCGTCTGGGGGGCTTCACCCGTTTTCCTAAAAAGTTAGTAAAGAAACCATCACTTCCAGTGTGCCTCCCTACCCGGCTTCGAGTAAATTCTGCTCACAAAAGTCTGATGAACCATGGATCATTCATGGCCCAGGGTGTGATTTTCACAGGAATCCTGAGGTCGGCCTGGAGAGTAGATTCCTGTGCAAAGGTCTCAGACACATTCCAGGTCTTTCTTTGGGGGGAGACTATTCTCGGTGCATGGGGGCCCCCTCCTGGTTCCTCTCTGGCTCCCCGGAGAGGAGACGGCTCCTTCCAGCAGGCGCGGAAAGCCCGAGGGCCATCAACACCTGCTCTGCAGCCTTCCCTGACAGAACCTCATTAAAAAATGATTCCATACTTAATAGATGAGATGTAGGGAGAGAAAAGGGAAAATGGATTTCCTTCATTAAGCCGTAGCGCGATTCCATTTTAAAGCCTCTGTGTGGGGTTGTGGGCATCGAAGAATCAGGAAGAAAAGCCTAGAATTCATGACCCTTCTAAATGAATTGCGCAAAGCAAATCTAGTTCCAATTACACTAATTATTTTTTAAAGCTGATATGTAACTTCAGGTAAAATAGGATAATCATGCGTCTGGGAAGGTCTCAACAGTTCTCAATTACACTTACCCAGGGCGGGTAAGTGCGCACCCTTCCTCGGGGGCATCTGTGAACTTGAGAGTTTATGCAAATTAGTCTCTTTAAATGTTCAGATGTAATTTGCCATGAATGGTGTCCAGGCAAGATCTGAGGATGCAGCTGCCCTTCCATGGCCCTTGCATGGATTCACGTCCAGTGTGCAGGTGGAACGTGGCAAGTGTACATGTTGTAAATAGACTTACCTTTGCCTACACAGAATTCGTATATTTGCTCTTTTTTTTCATTCATTCATTCATTCGTTCATTCAACTACAGGTGCTGTGTTCTTACTGTGATGCTGATGAAGCCACAGTCTCCAGACCACTGCCCTCCTGGGGTCCTTAAATAAGTCCCCAGAAGAACTCTAGTGATAGATGTGTCCACACGGTCATATATTTTCCCAAACTCTGCAAAATCAGACACTTTATTTTGTAGCTACCTCCCTAGCTCACATGCTCACCATCTAATCAGTGGGACTAAGCTGGGGACAGGTTTCTTGGGCTGTGCTGATGTGACCCACAGCCTCAGGTTTTGTGGGGTCAGACGCCAAGTCTCCAACACCCTCTGCACTGCCTGCCGTGTGTTAGGGACCCTCCACAGGTCTTCGGCCCCTAATGGGGAGCCTTGCTGGGCTTTGCAGCCACTGTGGCTCATCCTTACCTCCCACCTGGCCCACGGCCCACTGCCCAGCGTCCTGGCTCTATGAGTGTCCTGTGGCTGTGTAACAAATGAGCACATGCTGGGAGGCTGTGAGCAACACATATTCTCTCAGTTCTGGAGGCTGGAAGTTCCAGGTCAGTTTCAGTTGATTGGATGAAGTCAAGGTGTTCTCGGGCCGTGCTCTCTCCGGATGTATGGACCGTGCTCCCTCCGGATGCCTGGGCCGTGCTCCCTCCGGATGCCTGGGCCGTGCTCCCTCCGGATGCCTGGGCGCTGCTCCCTCCGGATGTCTGGGCGCTGCTCCCTCCGGATGCCTGGGCCGTGCTCCCTCCGGATGCCTGGGCCGTGNCTTCCGGATGTATGGACCGTGCTCCCTCCTGATGCCTGGGCCGTGCTCCCTCTGGATGCCTGGGTGCTGCTCCCTCTGGATGCCTGGGCCGTGCTCCCTCCGGATGCCTGGGCCGTGCTCCCTCCGGATGCCTGGGCCGTGCTCCCTCCGGATGCCTGGGCCGTGCTCCCTCCGGATGTCTGGGCGCTGCTCCCTCCGGATGCCTGGGCCGTGCTCCCTCCGGATGTCTGGGCACTGCTCCCTCAAAGATTCTTCTCCTCCGCCAGCTCCTGGTGGCTGCAGGCATTCCTGGGCTTGTGGTCACATCACCTGGATCTCGGCCTCCACGGTCACATGGCCTCTCCTCCTCTGTGTGACAAACCTCCCCCGGCCTCCCCAGTGTGCAGACTTGAGGCTGTGCTCCGGGTCCACCCCATCTCGAGATCCCAAACTTCAGCACATCTTTCACCATATAAGGTAACATTTATAGGTTCCATGGATCAGTCCCCCTGGTAACTCTGGGGGCCATCGTTCAGCCCTCAGCGCTGTCCTGCCTGGCCTCAGGGACTGCACCTCCTCTGTCCCCTCCTGGACAGCGGGGCCCAGTCACGTTTGCACAGTCTCTTACTAATTTCTTCCTGATTTGATAGGAAACCCCAAGACCTGCAAATAACAGAAAATTCATGACGCCTCTGTCACAACATCTTAGATATTGGCAAGATCGGTTAACAGGCGATATTAATTCAAGAAGGATTTTTGCATTCATGTTAGAAGAAAGCTTAAAAATGCCCTGAAATTTTAAATAAATTTCATGGAATTTTTTTCTAAATCTAATAGCAACCTTAAACGTTTCCATGACATTGCTCACATGAATCTATGAAACAGAAGGACCATTCCTAAATAACAGAATTACAAATAATGGGAAAACATACTGGAAGAAAATGTTAATTACCTTCCTATTCTATTTATAGGAAAATGGTGTTATAAAATGCCATCTGTATTCGTCAGCTCAGGCGGCCATAACGGAACACCAGAGATCGGGGGACTTAAACCACACATTTCTTGCAGCCCTGTGAGCGGGAAGCCCAAGACCACGGTGCTGGCAGGTTTGGCTGCAGGTCAGGACCCTCTTCCTGGCTTGCAGACAGCTGCCTTCTCTCATGTCCTCACATGGCCTTTGCTGGGTTCAAGTTCTCTGTTGTCTTTCCTTAAAAGGACTCTGACCCTACTGGACAAGGGCCCCACCCTTACGACCGCATCTACCCTCCCTCCCTCCCTTAGAGGCCCCTCTCCAAACACAGCTGCCCTGGGGGGCAGGGATTCAACATACGGATTTTGAGGGACACAAACATTGAGTCCCCGACACCATCGTACAAAGAAGCAATGCAAGATTATGAACCCACAACAGATGGGAAAAAATATCATAGACAAGTATCAGGGAGCTAATTAGTGCAGATAGTATTTTTCTGAATGCTTGATATTTATACTAGTCGGTTCTAGAGTTTATCATTTGTTGTGATTTCTCATCCTAAGGAAGCATTTGCTTGGGGGACCCCTGCTCTTTGTGCCTTTGCCCTTCCCTGGGGGGGAAACACAGCAGAAAACGGGAGGTGCGGTGGGCTGGGTAAATGCCAGTTGTGGTTATTTTTAGTGTGCTGCAGAGCCGAGGGCGGGTGATGGGTGAGTCCCAGCGTGGGCCGGGGGGGCCTCAGTCGGCGCCCCACGCTCATTGCCTTTGCTGACAGTGACACGGTGCCCCGCACCCCTGCTTCTCATTCCCGTCTCTAATTTCTTTACTTCTATTTGTGTTTGCGCCATTGCTTGGTTAACTGAGCTTACCCACAAATGTAATGACGGAATTTGTGTTTGTGCATTGTGAATATTATAACCTTAGAATCAGTCCCATAAAATATAAGAAGTGTGTTTGTAGAGGGGCTGTGTGTTACCATTAGAGTTTCATCTGGGGAAATAGGTTTAAGCATTATCATCATGAAAAAAAATGGATTTCATTTCTCCTTATTTACAGTGCACACTTCATTGGTTTTTTAAAAAAAAAAAAAGAGAAAAAGAATCCATGCTCAAAATGTGGAGTGAATTCAAACCTGTTTACCTCTAGAAACTGATCTTGGACAAAAGAAAAAGCAAGGCTGTTGAATTGTCAGAAGATGTCAGTGGAAAAGCCCATCGTCGTTTGGAAAAACTCTAAGTAAATGGGGAACAAGGTGTTTTCATGTTTATTTACAGCACAATGGATGGCATCGTATATTTAAAAATGTATGCAGGGCATTAGCTGAGCTGCTCCATGAAGTTTGGAAAGTGGAGACTGTCTCTCCCCCGGGGATCGGCGTCCTGGCCTCTGCAGGGCGGCCGGGCTGCTGAGACGCTATGACCTCGACGGCCACTCGCTCCGCGGCTGCCGCTGGGCCTCGTCCTGGCAAAGGAAGAAGAGCTTTTGCCAAAGTGGCCAAACCATTCTCAGACACTGTAGAATGCCATTGATTGCCACACACGGGGGCCATGTTGTTTCCAAACAGTTGTTTAAAAGAAAGCCCACAGCTAGTGAGCCGAATTAGGTGTGCTGCCTTTAAAGACCCATTTCCGAAAAGCCACTAAGACTATGGTGATGCCCAGAGTCATAATGACTCAGCGTTTACAGAGCTAAGTGTCCCAGCAATCTGGCCATTGCAGCAACTGCTCCGTGTGGCCCTCAGCTGCGCCTGGGCGATGCCACGCATCCGGCTCAAAGATGAGGCGGGGACAGGCAGGCGTCTGGGGTCCTTTGGAAAATGCCAGGCTGCGGCCGAGTCTCTGTGCTCAGCCTGCTTTCCGCCGGTGCCAACCGCCGTTACGCTCTGCTAGGCGAAGAGTGTGTAGCCGGGAGGTCAGAGCCACCGCATCGCGTTTATGTCCCTCTGCATAATTCTCCACAAGCAGACACACGGCCCTTACATTTTATTACACCTGAACGCATCTTCTTAACGGCTTATTTTCTCAAACATCTTAACAATTCTTGCAATGGGGAGAACACACTCCGTGACCAGAGCAGAAATCACAGCCCCGGGAGCGCCGGCGATGCCTCCTCCTTCTTTCCTATTTTGGTTGGCATCACAGAGTCCAAAGTCCTACAAGGAAGACAGCAGATGCTTTCCAGCAGGAACCCATCACCGTGTCTCTACAGCATCAGTGGGTGATTGGCTCGTCAGGCCCCTGGGGGCCACACGGGGACGGAGGGGCAGCTGTGGACGAAGTGGGTCCCATCCTCTGGTCGGAGCCTCTTTACTACGTGCTTGCTGCGTGGGGCTCAGCGTGTGCCAGCCACACGGGGTCTGACACAGGGACGAAGTAAGCCTTGTTTAAGAGCAAGGCTCCCTGGGGCTATAAGAGCAAGGGCCTGGGGTGGCTCGCCCGGCCGCCTGTCTGGACAGGTACCACTGACCCCCCGTGGTGAGCAGCACGGGTCTGGGCTGTGTGTCCCTCGGACACGGTCACTCTGCACAGGACTCAGCCTGACATCGACTCTGCTCCAAGCCTGTTCAGCAAACCTGCGTCAACCCCTGCAGGCCCCCGGGTGCATCTGTGTCCCCAGAGCGCTCGGCAGGCTTGGCACAGAGGGGCCATGTCACACCTGCCTGCCTCCTCCTCCCGGAACGCTCTGGAACCCCCACCCCCACAGTGGGCTCCCCCAGCGTGCTGGCCCCCTGGCAGTGTAGACCGCAGGAAAGACTGCTTCTACTTGGACCCAGTGAGAATTTAGAGCTCTTCCAGCCATGACACTTCCAGCCTTCCAGAACAATCAGTGCCTGGGCCTGAGCCATCCTGTTCTTCCGTCAGCCGGGTCCCCCTGCCCCCGCGTCAGTTCTCTCACCGGACAGGCTCATGCTGGCTGAGGACTGTTCACAGCCGGACCTCCAAACAGGTCAAGGAAACCCTGCAGTAATTGGTTTGATTTTTCAGGAAAAAAAAAAAAATCCAAACACTCTCCAAGGGTGAGATCAGAGCCCCATCTCAGAGTCCGTGTTTTTTTTAATTGCATTTGAGGAAGGGGGCTGGGTGCTGTGAGTTCTTCCGGGGCTGAGGGCTTCCAGAAACCATCCCCTGACCCTGCACTTAAGCCAGGTGTGTGGACTTGCCCGGGTCGGACCTGCTGCGCTTCCCGGAGGAGCCCCTGACGTGGTGGCCACCCCGGTGGGCTTCCTTTCTTTGGAGACAGGTTAGTCAGTGACGTCGGCGCCTGCTCCCAACGTGCATCTCAGGAGGTCAGAGCTGGTCCAGGTCGCGGGGCCGGGTGGGGGTGGCTCCGGAGAGGACTGGCCCCTTGTCCCCGGCCGCCCTGACCGCCACCGTCCCGGGCCTGCGGGGCGCTGGCTGTGGCCCACACCTCCCCCCGCGTCTCTCTAAGTAAGAAGCTGCGGCGCCCGGCCTCCTCCGCTCGGGCTGACGCTGCCACCGTTTTCCCCCGTGAGCTGCGTCCATCCCCCGTCCCCCACTCAGATGACACATGCTCGCTTCCCCGTGATCACTCCAGCCTCTCCACCTCTCATGCTGGGAAGATTATTGTCTTAATCATTACAGTTCTTTACAAAAATCAGCACTGGGGAGCCTGGGTGGCTCGGTGGGTTAAGCATCTGACTTTGGCTCAGGTCATGATCTCACGGCTCCTGGTTTCGAATCCTGCATCGGGCTCTGTGCTGTCAGCATGGAGCCTGCTTCAGGTCCTCTGTCTCTCTCTCTCTCTCTCTCTCTCTCTGCCCTTCCCCCCTTCACACACACACACACACACACACACATACACACACACACACACTCTCTCTCTCTCTCTCAAAATAAATAAATAAACATTAAAAATAAAAGAAATAAAAACATTGGCACAATCAGGTATGTTTCCACATGATCCGCAGCAGAGCGGAGTGTGGTTGAGGGAAAATACGCTTCCGTTCCTAAGCAGGACCTCGGTGTGTGCAAGGCGCCGGCCACGCTGAGCCCCGGGACGGCGGCCTGGGTCACTCACTGGGCAGCGGGGCGAGCGTCCGTGGCTGCGTGTGCCTGCTCCCGGTGGCTGCAAGAGCAGCGGCCCACGAGCGGGGGGCCTATGGGGCCGGACGTTTACGTGCTCACAGTCTGGAGGCCAGAAATCCAAACTCAAGGTGGCTGCAGGGGAGACTCTGTGTGGCCCCTCCCGGCCCCGGGGAGTCACCGGCCTGTGGCTACCCCCCACCCGTCTCCGCCGCTGTTGTCCCGTGGGCTTTGCTCCCACGTGTGTCCTCTCCCGTTCCTACGAGGACCTCAGCCCGGCGGATCCAGGGCCCCCGGCCCCCCCCCCCAGTCCAGTACGACCTTCCCTTGACTAACTGCATCTGCAAAGACTGTTTGCAAATAAGGTCCCATTCTGGGGGGCTGCTCACCTCTGCACCCGGGGGGACCCAGCACGCATGCGGGTGGGTCCGTGGCCGGCTTTGAGCACCACCTCCTCCGACAGCCTGAACACACTGCCCCGGGCCGGCTGTGCCGCGCTTACGGCCGTCTAGCGAGCTCTGGCCGACTTCTGGGTGCGTACTGCACACGGATACTCTGCTGCAACTCTGACTCGGTGGCCACAAGACCTCTAACTCCCTGGGAGCCGCGTGCAAGTACAGATGTGTCCTGCAGCGTGACTCCGTGCGTGGGACTCATGGCTTTTCCATCTGACTGGAAGTCCCGCCCTGCCTTTCATCGCGAGGCCCCGAAGGCTCGTGGGGTGTGTCTGCCGGACAACCATTCTGTGCACCTGTCACATTAAGGCTGTGTTTCTACACCGCCGGCCCTGNAACATCTCCCCTAGGTGATAACATCTAGTGCGCGCACAGGCTAACACAGGGCACACGGCTGTGGGGTCAGGACCCTCCGGAGACTGGAGACCGGCAGAAATGTCTGAGCCTCGATCAGTCTGTGTGGCCACTCTCACCACGTGGTTGGAGGGAGGTCTCAGGGTGAACAGGGACGGCCTGCTGGGTCCCCAGGCTTCGAGCAGCCGTGGGAAAGGGGCCCGGGCCGGCGTCCTCAGGCCCCACCTGTGCCAGGCCCAGAGCAAGCTGAACTGGGACCCAACCCCAGGGGCTCAAAGTGGTATGTCTGCCCAGGACAGGAGTGAAGCTGGACCCAGACTCAAGGTCAACCATGCAAATGTCAAGTCCGAGCCCCAGGGGAGACTGGAGGTGATGCCGGGGCTGGTGAAGAGTCTGTGGGGAACCAGCAGGCAGGGGGAGGGGACCCCCGCTGACAGGCAGGCAGGCGTCCTCACGTGGCCCCTGGGGGCTCGCTCTGGAGCCTGCATGCACCACCAGGAAGTGTGGTCCAGGGAAGCTGTGGACTTGAGCAGGTGTTGGTGTGAATTCAGAAAAAGCCTGGGGTAGAACCTAGGGGTCCCCACACCCCAGGGCCCGGGGGCAGCGCGGGGCAGGGGCCTTGGATCCCGCCTGGGAGAAATGTCCCCAGGGCTGAGGTGACAGGGGTGCATCGACGGCTCCCTCCCTGACAGTATTCGGGTCAGAAAACCTTCAGTGATGAAGCAGCCAGGGAGGCGGCTGACCTCGTGAGGTCATCGAATCAGCTGGAGCACAGGGACTCTGGGAGCAGCGGTTAATCCTGGGAAGGAAGCAGCGAGGCTGGGCGTCACCCCCAGGCTGGCGCAGGGTCCGTCAGGGCTGTGTGTGCAGCAGCCCCCAGCAGGGCCCCCAGCGGGACAGCCAGTCAGCTCCTCCAGGGACCCCTCCTTCACCCCGGAGCGGGGCGCACAGCCAGGGCACAGAAACAGGAAGCGAGCCTCCAGAACGACAGCACAGCACTCACCCCGTGGGAAAAGGCGGACTCCTGGGCCCGCCCAGCCGCTGCACCCCCACCTCTTGGAGGGGCTTTGAGTCCGTGTTTTCAGCAGCCTGGAGGCCCCTGGCGCCCCAGTGCTCAGAGCCAGAGTGGGGCAAGTAGCACTGGGGAGCGTTTGCCTTCTGGAACTGAGGTCTCCTTTCCGCAGGCTCTGGAAGCATCCAGGGACGTCCAGCCTCAGAGAGGGACCTGGTCATCGGAAATGGAGAGGCCGCCCTGACCTGCAGACCAGCTGGGGTGCTGCATCGTGCTTGGGGGGGGTCAGTTCCCTTTAAAGTCCCTCCTATCACTGCACCTGACTTTTAAAGAATGTAAGCCCACCGCCCTTCAGAGCCGGCCACCGTTTTCACATATGCACAAACCCGCGAGGTGACTTAGCTGTGTGGACGGGTCAGCGAAGAGCAGGGTGGGAGTTCTGCCCTCTGCCCCTCTGCCCCTTGGCCGAATATTCCATTTACTGGGAGGAGACATAAGGAATCGCTTAGATTTCAACTACTTTTGACTAAGGATGGCAGTTTGGGAGCCTGGGGTCACCTCACCCCCATGGCCTGGTGACCACCCCACCACAAGACATTTCTAGTGTCTGCCTGGAATGGCGGTGGGAGGTCAGAGCAGGTGTCCCCCAGGCCTGACCCATCAGGAGCGCCCAGGGCCCCCGGGAGCCTCAGATTTCCAGTCAATAAAATAGGGGCGGTGAGGTATAGGACCTGGTGTGCACAGAGGCCGTTTCTGGCCACAGTCGGGACACCTGGTCACCACCGTGGGCTTCAGGACCATCTGCGTCTGGACATGGGGGTGACAGGTCCACTGCTTGCTGTCCCTTCCCTTCCAGGGGCCCTCGAGATGGTCTGCAGGGTTCCTTGGGGCACACTCCTTGGGCCAGGCCCCAGGGGTCAGAGGCTGGCGTGGCCCCTGCCCTCAGCTCAGAGCAGTAAACATTACCTGCCAGCCTCAGAGCAAACTTCACTCATGACCTCTAGGGAAAAAAGAGCAACGTGTCAGTGGCGTTGTTTTTAATGGATTCTTTTAGGACAGCAGACAAATTGTGTAATACTCAGCAATACCACGACCCAGAACCTTCTGTCCTCTGTAAAATGGCCATATGGGTCTTTTGTTTGATGCGAAAGAGGGCCGGCCCATTCCCCGTGATATAGCTGATTTATAGGAAGATATTAAAAATATCCTTTCTTAATTCTACATTTGAACGTCATGGCGTTTTCAGGCTTACAAGCGATACTGTTGTTACCTCTCCTGAGGTCCACGCGCTCCTTAGGGCACACCTGACACGTTGAGTATCTTTAGCTTTTCCTTGTGAGGAAGAGGACGGTAGCAGGCGACTGAACCGATGATGATCCTGTGATAGAGAAACGTTTGACCCAATGGAGGTTAAGCCGGAAACACAAGGCCGTCGCTACGATTCTCCATCTTGGAACGGAGGCTGCAGGAAGCTTCATTCGTTCATTCGCCCACTCATTCATTCCAAAAGCACGTGGTCAAGAATTAACTGCGGAAGTGAGACGCACAATCGATTCTGGAATTCCTTCCTCAGGCACGTCGAGAGCTGCTTTCACCAGCCAGCCTGGAGAACGTGCTGGAAGATGGCATGGGCGCACTCGCTTCCGCACCTGGACCTCCTTCCTGAGCGGCTCTATCCCGCTCAGCTCTCTACCAAACCCACTCTGCTCTCCTCTCAGCCAGAGTGGGCTCCTGGGGACTCGAATCTGCAGCTGCCCTCAGGAACCGAAGTGGTCAGCCACTGCCCCGTGCAGGAGAGAAGGGCAGGATTTTCTAGCACTTTCCTTCCTGCCTATTTGCCCCAAGCTGCCTCACATCCGACTGCTCTCTCCCTCCTTTCTCTTCAGCCCGTTTCTTTCACGTGGATCCTCCAATCCTCTGCTCCCTCTGCCTAGGGAACTCCTTCAAGACTGCCATCCTCAGCTCAGACACTTCTTCCTCCAGGAAGCCATCCTGATTGTCCTGACCAGCTGATGCCGTAGTGGATGNCAGTAGGATTCAGTGAGTATGTGTGGGATGAACAGATAAGTGTGCGGGCATGTGTTCCATTTACATGTTTTATTTTTTGCACAGGGTTGATTCTGTTTTGAAATCTTTGAAAAATAAGGACGAGTTCTGCGGACTTCCACACGCGGCAGCCACTCCCTTGATGGCAGGTGGTTCTTCACCCCTGCTTGGCTGAGCCTGGGCAGCACTTGGCTGAACCCAGCTGGGGGTCAGGGGGCACCCACAGGCCAGGATGGGTTGGGTGGAGTAAAGGAAAAGTAGGGCACACGACTTACAAATATTTGGTTTTACGCGTCTCATTTTATTCCACAGTTGAGAAGAAGAAAGTCCTACTGTCCATCGAGCTCCTAGGAACCATATCTCAATGATCTTTCTAGAAGGGATTCTAAAGCCTCTACTGCTCCTACACACACCATTTTTTTTTGAAATTCAGCACCTCCATGCCAGGGGCCCCAGGACGGGGACTTGGGGGCCTCGTGACGGCTGCTGGTGGGGCCACGGGGCTTTTCCAGGCATTAAGTTACAGAACGAGCTTCTGAGATCAGGTGTTTCAAGTGCAGCCCCTCACGTTGAACGTAGCAGTGTCTGGCCTTGGCAGCACCCCTGATTTCTCTCCCTGCGCCGCACAATTGTGAGCTGATTGCAGAGCGCGCACGCCATTAGTGCCAAATCCCAGCTATCGACAGAAAAAGACTCACCTATCAGCTCTCCCTGCATCTAGAAGTAGAGACACAGCGAGATGTGTGTGTGTGTGTGGGGGGGGAGGGTCGGGTTGGCCCCAGGCCAAGGCCAAGTGCAGCTCCAGACCTTGGACAAATCAGAACAGTGTCTTTGGCCGGAGACTCTGGGTTTCAAGTAGTCAGAGTGGATTTTCCCAGCAGGAATAGAAGACGTGAATGGCCTGACACATTTATGCTCCACAGGGACTCGAGGCT
Organism: Crocuta crocuta; assembly: GCF_008692635.1. Lineage (NCBI taxonomy): Eukaryota > Metazoa > Chordata > Mammalia > Carnivora > Hyaenidae > Crocuta > Crocuta crocuta. The sequence continues at coordinate 6,788,830 of NW_027529672.1, forward strand.
CAGTCTTACCTTAGAACTGGGACATCCTTTGGCATCAAAATCCTGCACCACCAAGGGGGATAGTGGGCGAGCCAGGGCTCAGGACTTGTGCCCAAGGATGCTGGTGAGCAGGTGACAGGCTTCTTATAGTCCCCGCACCCTCCCCCACCTTGTGCCAGAGACCCAGATCAGACAGGGAACCCCACGCCCAGGGCAGGGGGCGTCCCCTGTAAGCCCCCCCTCCCACAGGCCCTGCCTGACTCCGTTGACTTTACGGAAAGAAGGAATGTTCAGTGCAAACTGGACCTTGTCTTTTCTCAGAGTTCCGTGTAGGATGCTCGGCGTCTGCAGGAGGTTCTCATCTTCAGGGCCTGGGGGGAGGTTTGCGGTGCCTTCCAGGTCCTGACCGCCCACCCTCGCCTGCCACAGGGGATGGCCTGTGTTGTAGAGCACCCTGGGGACTCATCCAGCCACAGCTCCGGCGGCCAGAAGTCTGAAATCAAAGTGTCCGCAGATTATCTCCTTCCAAAGGCTCAGAGGGAGAACCCGTCCAGCCTCTCTCTGAGCTCCGAGTGGTTTATGACAATCCTTGGTGTCCCCTGGCTTTTAGACACATCACCTAAACGCTGCCCAGGTCATCACATGGTCTAGTCGCTGAGCGTCTGCATCCAGATTTCCTCCTTTTATGGGTCGTCAGTCATTCTACTGATTCAGAGCCACCAAATCCAGTATGTCCACATCTTACGCCGATTACGTCCACAAAGACCCTATTTCCAGCAGAGGTCACGTTCCCAGGAACTGGGGGTGATGGATGCAGGAATGTCCCCCTTGTGGGGACACAATTCAACCCAGTACAACCTCCAGAAGCCTCTGAGATATAGGTCAAGCTAGTGGCCTGTGAAGTGTCCACAATCATCGGCAGTGGTTCTGGCCTTGGGGCCCGGATGATTCTTGTTCAGCCTCGGATGGTCCTCAGATGCCCTGAGCTTGTGGGGACCCAGAAAGGCCATGAGCACCTGTTGTCTGGTGCAGGTGTGAGACACCGTCTTCTGCTGCGCCGTCTGTCCCAGAAGTGCACACGGGCAAAGGTCACAGTCATGGAAGATTTAAACTGGCCGGGCGCTCTTTGCAAAGGTCCTAATCACTTCTCCTCTGGTCTGCTTTGCCCTGAGTCCAGAAGCACAGACGGGAAGAACAGGCGTCTGTCAGAGGACGCTGGGCTCCGCAGCGTTCTCCCGAGAGACAGGGAGCAGATAGCGTATATGCCGCGGGAGACTTTGTGGAGGGATTGGTTCATGTGATTGTAGCAGGTCGGAAAGCTGCAGGGCAGCCTAGAAACCGAGGCAGGATGTGGTGCTGCACTTTTGAGGCCGAATTTCTTCTTCAGGGAACCTCAGGTTTTGCTGGCAAGGCTTGCACCCGATGGCATGAAGCCCGCCTGCATTACCGCAAGCAATCAACTTTACTTCCAGTTTCTCGGCATCGAGTGGTAGACGTGCCCCCTACAGACTGGTCCTCACCGTCCCCGTCCCAGTGCCTGGGGCCGCACGCTCCTCTCTGCGCTACAAGCCGGGGACAGACACATCCGCTGAAGAACTTTGATCCAAGCAGCGCGATGACTAACAATGACACATCACCAGTCACGGCGGAAGGACGAGGAGGCTGGCAAAGTCCGTTAGAACACGCGCTGATTTATTGGCGTTGCCAAATACACGGCTTGCTGGAAAATGGCGTGTGCACATCGCTGAGCACAGAGAAAATCTGGAGTCTGTTCCTGTTCAGGTGCTTGTACCATCCAACATCATCGTTCCCTCTGGGAGGCCCAAGAGGAGAGCCGGTGGGTGACACCCGGTGACCTGGGGACGTCCTTCCTTCCCGGCCACGTAGGGGTTTGTCCAGATGCCCTCGCCAGGGGAGACGTGGACGCGGCCTGATTGCCCCGCCGCACCCCCTCTTCTTCGCCCTGCTCTGTGCCTTGAGAGCGCGGCCTCCAGGGGCCGCATAACCAGCGTCCCGCCTCCGGTGTCCGCTGGGCGGCCTGCAGGAGCCGGAAGCTTCTCTCCTCCGTGCCTCGCGGCCTGCGTGCCTGAGTGAGCTGTGGCCGTTTCCTCCGCCCGTGCCCTCCGCTGCTGCCGGGCGGCCCCCTCCTACGCCTGCGGGTCACGGGGACCCTGCTAGCTGCCCCCTCCCGGGCCCTGTGTCCTCGAGTTNAAGAAGGCCACGCGGCGAGGGAGCAGAGGCCAGGGTGACACGCTCGCAAGCCGGGGGACACGGGGGGTGCTGGGAGCCACGGGCAGCTGGGGAGATTCACAAAAGGGTCCGCCCCCAGCGCCCTCAGCGAGAGCGAGCCCTCCCGACCCCCGGACGTCAGAGCCCCAGCCTCCAGGGCTGGGAGGGCATTGCTGCGGTCCTCAGCCGCCCCGCTGGGTGCTTCCTTACAGCGGCCCTGCTCCCTGACGGCGCCGACTCCCCCAGACACCGGGTCGTGGGCGGGGACCAGGAGCCAGCCGTCTCGTCCCGCGGATGGGCCGGTCTGGGACTCGTCCACGCCGCCTCGGCCTCCACGCTCCGTCCCCGGGAAGCCACCCAGAGAAACGGGTGAACAGGAAAGCATGGGCGTTTTGTAGGTAACTGGCACACCAGCCCCCCCAAGCCCGGGAGGGGCCTGGCCCTGTGTTTACAGTCACGTGTTTGGTCAACTTGGCGAAAGAGACTCAGGCTGCTGTAAAGGTCCTGTTCCGTGTCCTTCCACGGGGCTCCGCTGCCCCTGGGGCTGGAGGGCCTGGCGGGGACTCAGCTGGGCTGCAGACACAGAGGGCCTCCGCACGCTGCGCCGCATCCATGCGGCTCAAAGCCCCTGCCAGGGAGCAAGTTACTACTGGAAGCTTCCAGGAGCTGGTGAGGGGCAGGGCTAGGTTCACTCATCGTGCTGAGGGTCTTAGCTCTGCCCCGCACGGCCCTTCTCTGCCAGCCTCACCGGCCTTGGACTCAGCTGGAGGCCAGCAGTTCACCGTCATGGCCTGGGCAGCGGCGGACCGCAGCACCTCCCCCTGCCCACCTGCCCACACTGCCCCCTACTTCCCGCACCTGCTCCCGATGGGCTTGTCTCCGCACCTGCTGTGCGTGCAGCCCATCTGGCGGCGCAGTGGGTTTTCCTACGCCGCTGGGGCGCACGGCAGGGACGGGGACAAGCGCAGGGCACCGTCGCCCGGGGTCTTCAGACGCGACACGCGAGAACGCCAGGGAACCCGAAATCTTAGCGCTCATTCTAAGTAAGCCTCAGTAGACATTTTTCCAGATTTGACAGCAATTTTAAAAAATAACAGTACCGACATTGACATGTGAAGAGAGCTTTCTAAGCATCAATAATAATAACGATAAAGTCTCCCTGAGCTGTGCTAGGGGACTGTCGTGTCCCTAGGCTGAGGACGTGCCACCAAACAGGCAGGTTATGGGGGGCGGTTCATTAATACACGAGTTATGCGTTTTTCCTGGATCTCACGACGCCCGTGGCAGCCCAGCATTTGTAAACTTACATCTGTTGTAAGTTTTCCCTGTGTTTACTTTAGCGCCCCGTTTGGTATTGTTTCCTCAGACACACCTCGCGGCTCCCGCCC
>NW_027529672.1:6792560-6801889 GCF_008692635.1 Crocuta crocuta
GCAGCCCTCACCCCTCCCGCCGGGTCTGTGCTTCTCTGACAGGGGTGAGCCAGGGTTTTGTGCCCCTCAAGCTCCCACCGGCCCCGATCCTGTCCTGCAGCCTCTCTTGCCGGGTCTCATGCCCTGCCTGGGGGTGTTTCGCTGAGGGAGGTTTGGGGGACCCCAGGGGAGGGGCTCTGGCTGCAGGGTGGTCCTTGGGGTTGGGAGGGGCTGAAGACCTTGCGAAGGGGTGGGCTTTGCAGGGCTGTGTCCCTGGCTGATGGCNGGCGACGGGTCAGTCATCCTGGTGCCTTCCCGCCCCCAGGGGTCCCTGCCCACATCTGGCCTGGGGACACTAAGATGTGCTCTCCCCCGTGACCCTCCTCCCTTTTCCGGTCAGCTCGACACTCTGCAGCCGCCTCCTGCTGTCACCCGAGCCCCCAGACCTCGGGAACCCAGCCCACAGGCTCTGGGCTCAGACCTCTGACTCTGCGCTGGCCTCACTCACCCGGGGAACACTCTGGGCCAGTGGACGCACCTCACAGAACTCACGTTCTCTGGCTTGCCCACTGCAGACCGGCCTGGGCCGGGGGGGACTCTCTCCTCCCACGAGGGGCCTCCCCGAGGCCCCAGGACCGGCCCGGAGCTGAACTCCCAGGTGCTGGTCCCAGCATTCCCGTCTCCGGTGCGTCGGCCCCCACTATGCACACTTGCTTCTGGACCTCCCCCCTGCCCGGGCCCTTCTGCTTCCTCCGCCTCCGCCTCTGACCCCCTCCCTCCTCTGGGTCTTGGGGTCCCTTGGCCTCCCCGTTCCTGCCTTGCCTGGGCTCCGGTGCAGAAGCTCACCTGTGAGCGCTACTATCATTCTTGCAAAGTCCCTTAAATTCACCATCTGTCTACACTGCGTTCCTGGGTATTTGAGGCCAGATTGCAGAGTAAGAGACCAGGCCTTCGAAGGAGGTGCGGACCCGAGTGGCCCTGCCCATTGCAGGGGTCAGTGTGGCCTCTGCAGGTGTGGCTTCAGTCCCCGGAGCCCTCACAGCCAAACACCGCAAGGCAGGGGGACGGGGAGGTCGCATTTGGAGAGGGGCCGCAGGCCTTGAGAGTGGTGACTCTCCCTCCTCTCCGGTGTGCAGGGGCGAGGCTGGCACAGAGACCGCAGGCTGCCGCGGGGGAGGGGTGAGGGTCAGCAGCAGCCCTGTGACGTTCATGCTCCTCCCCAGCGAGGGGCCCCGGGGGAGGTGACTCAGGGCCACAGGTCCTCACGCTTGGCCCCTTATTTACACGTCACGGCCCGGACTCAAGGAAACCCCCCTTTTTGATTTCACCCTTCTCATTCCACTAACGGGCTTCCTCATCCATCCAGACTCACCGTGTCATTTCACGTGGTGTACGCTCCCCTGGGCGCAGGGGTGAGCACCGTCTCTTGAGTTCATGGCTGTTGTGCCGTGTTCTGCCGCATCCCCAGAGCCACTTTGGCTCCGTAATGACACGGCAAAGCTGGCCGGGGATCACACAGCCCCCCCCCCCCCCCCCCGCCACATCCACTAGGGGAACTCCAGGGACCTCTCTACCTGCAAATAGACAGCCAAGCGTCATTCAGGACTTGGTGGCTTTCTGCCCCAGGAGGGGGGCCCAATCAGTCAAGCCTGNCTCCGACGAGGGGCCGAGGGCAGGTGTGCTGCGCTCTGGGGGGAGCCGGTGGCTCCCGCGCGCGGGCCTGAGGCCCGGGTGCCTCCCCGCTCAGTCTGGCACAGCTCCTCCTGCCTGACCGGGCAGGGAGCCGGCCTGGGGAGCAGTCTTCCCGCTCTCGCCTCTGGGCAGCCCCAGGCGCTTCGCTCAGGATGTTGTTACAATGAAACAATCTGAAGGAACATGAAGTGCTCCGCATGCAGCCACGGTGCTCCCCACCTCCCTGAGCCCCCCCAGTCCGGGCCGGTGCTCTCAAATCCTTTACCANAGTCTTTGTTTTTACTTCCACTCTCTTGCTAGTCAGTCTGATTCAAACTCCCTAAGCCCGATGTATTGGCACAGAAGGCATGGTGTGTATCCTGGGTTCTCCAGAAAAAGCCGGTGGTGTAAGCTCCAGCCTGAGCCTGAGGGCAGGAGAAGAGATATCCCAGCTCAACAATCAGACCAGAAGGATTCTTCTTATTCTGTCTTTGTTCAGTTCAACCCTCAACTGATTGGACGAGGCCCACCCACACTGGGGAAGGCATCTGCTTCACTTGGTCTGCCAATTCAAATGCTAACGTCATCCGGAAAGGCCCTCACAGACACACCCAGAATGGTTGGGCCGGGTCTCTAGGCATCCCGTGGGGTAGTGAAGTTGACATAAAATAACAGCCACATGTGACTATCACTCACCTGTGAGTGTCTTAATCTGCCAGGCAGGAAGGAGCGTGCCCACGTGCACACTCACTATCACAATACCTTCTGAGTGCAACTTACTCTGCATGACGGCTTCCCCAGTGAGACTGTGTCCATGTCATGAGGGGTGACGTCACTTGTCGAGGGTCCGTGCTCACTGGGCCCCCGGGTGCCTGTCCCTCCCCGTGTGTGACACTGACTTGTGTGCAGACAGCTGCACATTTCCCAAGCTCTGGGTTTTCTGCATTTCCCATAATAAACAAGTCTTACTTTCCTGAAAGAAAATGGCTTAGGCTTTTTAAAAATTATTATTTCAGAGAGAGAAAGAGTGGGCTGGGGGGAGGGGCGGAGGGAAGGAGAGAGAGAGAATCCCAAGCAGGCTCCACGCTCAGCTCAGAGCCTGATGTGGGACCCCATCCCATGACCCCGAGATCATGACCTGAGCGGAAATCAAGAGTTGGATGCGCAACAGACTGAGCCACCCAGGCGCCCCTTAAGCTTTTAAAACAAGACAAAACCAAGCCAAAGGACAATAAACAGTAGCCCTTAAAACATTAACTGCAATTCTGGGTGGTAACTGCTACTAGGTCGGCCACTTACCACTCCCAGAAGGGGCAGTCAGGAAGGCCTTCCTATAGGAGGAGGGCTTGAAGAGCAGATGAGCACCAGGGCATTGGGTCCAGGGCCCCACTCTGAGCCCATGTGGCTCACACTCTATTGCAGGGTAAGCCCTGGGGCTCCGTGCCCTGTGCTCTGCTCGGGCGCTGCTGTGGGACCCCCTCTCCCCAGCAGACCAGCCCCGGGTCCAGGGTCTTCACTGTCAGAAAATGCAGTTCTGGGATGGCCTTGCCCCTGCCCTTGTTGTGGGGGTTCTGAGATTTCTGACGCCCCCTCGGAAGTACCAGGTGGCCAGAGGACCCACATGCATAGACACCACACCAGCAGAATGGAATTCTCCAGCCCCTTGAAAGTACTGGGTGCCCAGCAGTAAGTTGGGACGTCCACACAACAGCGCCCTGTGCGTCTAGGGGAAGACGCACTGCTCTGTGCAGGCAGCTGGAATGTCCCCAGCATGTGCGCTCGGGGACAGTCTGCAGAACGCATGAAGGTGGCCACGAAGGTTTACCTGAGACTCCGGCAGACCCCGAGCGGGAGTCTCCCCCACGCCCGGCCGCTCTGCGGTGACTGTCAGCAGACGTAGGGCAGGGCCTGACACGCCCAGACAGACTTTCCCTAAGGACACACGGGCGCCGCCTGTGCTCACCACGCTGGGGGTGTAACGGACGCCCCTCCCCGGGGCAGGGCTGCAGGAGGGCCCCGGGGACACCTCCCCGCGTCCCTGCTCCCAATCCCCGGCGCTCCTCACACAGGCGGAGGCCCCTCCCAGGCGATCTCGACGGATGGCCGCCCAGGCTGAGCCCCTAGGTGCTGCGGCTTCTCTCTGCCTGTCTGGGGTTTCCCACCTCCCTCCTGCCGGCCGCTGGCTCCAGAACGGTCGTGTGCCCGCAGCCCGCGGCCGGATCAGCCCGGAGCTCAGTGCAACCCGGCCCTTCTGCGCGTGTGGCAGGTGTGATCTCGCCCTGACAGCTCTCACGTCCCCCGGGGTATTTTAGGCTTAAACTCTGTTCAGTTAAACACTCGGCTCCCTTTTGCTGGCAAACCTAATTCGCGCCTTCCTTTGTGGTGTTTGGGGTCCAAAACATGAACTTGTAAGGTCCCGGCTCCACGTCTGCTGCACGTGCCCTCTCTGGGGTCGCAGCTCTCGTTGGAGGTGGAGGCCAGCCTGGGGCTGTCTACGGCATCCGGCTAGGGACGCCCTCCCTGAGGCCGTTCTGCCCGTGGTGACCCCTCATCCCCGCGGGCTTCGGACACCATTCTGCACTGGGGACGGTAGAAATGGAAAGCCAGGCCCTCAGCATTGGTCGGAGGCCAGAATAGTCATGTGGGGACCCTGAGGTGGCTGAGTTGTGTGCCTGACTCTGTTGCACCCTCCCTGCCGGAGTCTGAGCACAGGCAGAAAATCGGGGTGCCAGGGGCAAAGCAAAGGGTCAAGAGGGCTTGACTCAAGGGCATGGCCCCAGGGGCGTGGACAAGCACAGCCACAAGAGATTGGAGTAGAAAGTATGAGAAGGCAAGTACCCGGGATTCCGCCACTGAGAACAGTATCTCTTTTGCTCTTGGGGGGACCAGGGAGGTGGAAGGAAGGCAGGGTTTCCTTGCCCTGCAAGTGTTCAGAGCCTTAGGAGAAGGGGACTCTCAGACTGAGAATTTCCACTGAACCAGTGGAGGTGTCTCGAAAGCCAAGAGCTGAGGTTTCCTGCGGCACCTTGGGGGGTCCAGGCGGCTGCCCGCAGCTCCCACCAGTGGTTGTCGTGCGCGCATGCTTCAAGTTCAAGTCCCAACTCAACTCCCGAGTCCTCGGCAAGCGAACCACCCTGTGCCTCAGTTTCTTCATCTGCAAAAGGGGGAAGAAGGACAACAGCTACTTTGTAGGACTCCTGGGGGCCCCTGACGAGCAGGCGCCTACACTACTAGCGTGTGAGCACCCGTGAGTGCAGGCCGAGGGGCTGTAAGGCCTATGGGTGATCAGTGCCAGCCCCTCCCCTGTGCCTGCGGGCAGAGCCCGAGTCCTTCTAGGGACCTTCTAGGGAAGCCTGGCCAGAGCTGGGGTGTCACCCGCGGCACCCCCACATCACAGAGGAGGCTGGCTGGGATGGACACACCTTCCGATTCTATCCACATCCAGCAACGGCTGGGATAAATCTATAAGATCTTCCAAACTTGGGCTGCCCATTACTTGAGAGGAAAGTTGCCTTTAGGGAAGATTCACGTCCCAGGCCTTCCCTCCTCCTCATCCACTGTCTTTAATATTTAATCTGAAGAGGGTTTGCTCCGAAGATCTGCAGAGGCGGCTTCCCCAGAGGGACCCCCGGCCCCTGAACACCAGCCCCGTGAGTGTGAGCACCGTGGCACTCCGCGGCCGAGCAACTCGTAGGCTGCTATGTACCCGCATTTTTCTGTAACCCAGTTATCTTTGACATTAAATGTGTTATCTAAATTGTAAAATGTGTATCAATAACTGACATGGAGAGCCGTTATCATCTAATAAAGATGACCAAGGCTCTATGCAATTCACTTATTCATTCCAGTATGTGTATACACAGGTGAAGAAGTGAATTGCGTTAATACTACTGACTGAATGGACATATAACTGTACACACACAGGCACACTCATCTTCTGGAACTAAGAGTGAATGTATATACAGTGTATAATTATGTATTTATTCACACACCGCCTCTTCTGCGCCGGGTGCTGGGAACGGGAGGGAGGGGGCGGTACTGGACTTTCCACCCCTGAGTGGGAAGCTAGCAATAAACAGGCCAGCACGTGATTAATGACAGGGAAAGGCGATCTGAGATCCTAATGGGCTGGAGGCGATGAAACAGGCAATGAGGGTGGATTTCCTAGGACACAGGATTGGGGTGTGGCCTGCGTGGCTCCCGAGTGTGGACTGAGTGTCCTTCAAAATGGCGGATGGTTGTCGAAACGCTGGAGAGTTTTCCAGAGTCCTGGCTTCATCTTCCTTCAGTTACGTCTGCGGAATTTGGCTGTTCGTTGCTGTTTGCCAACAGAGCCATGTATCTGGTGCAGCCAGAGAGCAGAGGGTTAGCGTGCAGTGGGCAGACGGCCCCGGCGTCTCCGAACTGGGCTGCTGGTGGTGGGGTCCGGCTTGTGGACGAGAAAGGAAGCCCTGGAACCTGGTTTCCTCCTCTGAAGTTTCTGGGCTTTGAAATAAGGCAACTGCTGAGGACAGAAGAATTGGGTTTTCCTGGATGCGGCACTGAAGACCACGGAAAGCAGGTGCCTGCCGTTCTTCACATGGTGATTGAATTTTCAGTTGATTTCTTAAAAAAGTTTTTTCCTTTATTTTGAGAGGTGGGGGGAGGGGCAGAGAGAGAAGGAGAGAGAGAATCCCAAGCAGGCTCTGTGCTGTCAGCGCAGAGCCCAATGTGGGGCCTGAATTCACAAACCGTGAGCTCATGACCTGAGCCAAAGCCGAGAGTTGGACCCTTAACCGACTGAGCCACCCAGGAGCCCCTTTCCAGTTGATTCTTCATTGAAAAACACAAAACAAACACCATCGATGTATCTGAATAGGATTTCATAATATTTCACCCTTCAACTGCAGAGGGTGAATCAATAGACGGCTTGCAGACGGCTGAGACCCAGGCTGGAGAGCGGCCCCCAGGTAGTGGGAGAGGGAGCCGGGGAGCTGGCCCCAGGCACTCCCTGCCCGTGGCCCCCAGTCAGCTCTGAGAGTGGCTCTCGGGCGTGGGGCCCGCAGCCACATGAGGCGTCCTCACTGAGTGTTTTAAACTGGGATGAGAAGCTTGTGTCCATCAGCCCTTCACAAACCCGCAGGCAGACAGGCGGCATCCAAACGGCGCCGCTCATTTCCATGTGAGAAAGTGAACAGACTTGGAGAGAGGACACCCGGGCACGTGCCCACATTGCCCCCAACACGTGCAGCCACGGGCCCCCGGACGGGATGCAGTCCGTGCGCTCCACACGTGGCCCCTGGGCTCGGGAGTGCACACGCCGACGCTTTGCACGTAGAGAAGATAACCCTGTTTACAGGAGGGCTTGTGCTNGATGAGGCGTCCTCACCGAGTGTTTTAAACTGGGATGAGAAGCTTGTGTCCATCCTTCACAAACCCGCAGGCAGACAGGCGGCATCCAAACGGCGCTGCTCATTTCCATGTGAGAAAGTGAACAGACTTGGAGAGAGGACACCCGGGCACGTGCCCACATTGCCCCCAACACGTGCAGCCACGGGCCCCCGGACGGGATGCAGTCCGTGCGCTCCACACGTGGCCCCTGGGCTCGGGAGTGCACACGCCGACGCTTTGCACGTAGAGAAGATAACCCTGTTTACAGGAGGGCTTGTGCTGAGCGGACACGACTGGACACACGGTACTGACTTGAGGCTTAGGGACGGGCCAGAAAGCATGTCTGCAGGGGCCGTGGTGCCCAGTGTTGGGGCCTCTGAGCACAGAAGGAAGCGACGTAATGTCGCTCTGTTGCTACGCAGGGTTGCTTCGCTGGATAGAGAACTCCTCCTCTACTTCTAAATGTTTTAAAATATTTATATTTAAAATGTTCTGGTATTCAAAATGCGTCCATGTGGTAAAGCTGAGGTCCTATTTCTTTAAAAAAATTTTTTTTTACATTTATTTATTACTGAGAGACAGAGAGAGAGAGCGTGAGCTTGGGGAGGGGCAGAGAGAGGGGGAGACACAGAATCCGAGGCAGCTCTGGGCTCCAGGCTGACAGCACAGAGCCCGACGCGGGGCTTGAACTCACAAACTGCGAGATCATGACCTGAGCTGAAGTCGGACGCTTAACCGACTGAGCCCCCCAGGTGCCCCTGAAGTCCTCTTTCTAAATGAAGGCATTGGAGACCAGAAGACTGAGGTTGGAAACTCTCACCTTCCAGACCCTCCCTGCCCAACACACACACACACACGCACACACACACACACGCGCGTGCACACACACACACACACACACACACTTTCTGCTGCCATTTTTTCCTATCCACTCAGGGGCCTCTGTAAAGAATTGGATTGAGCAGTACAAACTTTCCCCATGTTAACCATCAAAACCACCAGAATGAATGCACCCATGAATGAATGGATGCATGTATGAACAAATGAATACACCCATGAACAAATGGATACATCTGTGAACAAGTGAAGGCACACGTGAACGAATGAAGGCACACATGAATGAGTGAATGCACTCATGAACAGATGAATGCACACATGAATGAATGAATGCACTCACGAACAGATGAATGCACTCATGAACTAATGGATGCACACATGAATGAATGAATGAATGAATGAATGAATGAATACATGCACGAATGAATGCACGCATGAACCTTACCTGAACCGCCCTGCGCGATGCTGGATCCACAACATGGCCCCTTGTTCTGAGAAGCAGCGCGGCCCGGATGCAGGCCGTTTGCAGATGTCGCGAGGGCCCCCGGGGCTGAGGGGGGAGGACCCCGTTAGCTGCACAGTACTCGGCCTGGCTGCCTGGTACGGGCAGGGCGGGGGTCTGGCCACAAGCACTGGATTGGATGGGCCTTCTGTTTGCCGCAGTGGATCCCAAACCCATGTCTATTGGGCGGGTGGGGACCTGGCCCGGGGGACACAGCTCCCCCGTGAAAGAGGGGAGCATTTTTATTTTTTAGGGGAAAACATGGCTTCCAAAGAATTTTAAAAAGGAGGATGAATAAACCTTAAACGTGAACTGCGGCAGGAGGGAAGCGCAGCCTCTCGCTCCCCTGAGCCTCGCATCAGCACCCAGCACCCCCGTGAGGGGCCGTGAGCGAGCAGGACCCCATGGGGGGCCAGGGCACGAGCTGGGACCTGCCTCAGGCCGTGTCTCCACCAGCACGAGCCCCGGGCTCTCCGCACGCGGGGCAGGGCCAGGCATGGGCACACGGGGCGCTGGCGGCCACCACGGCTGCGGGGGCCACAGCCTTCCCCTGTGGGGTGTCCCAGCCGCCTCCCCCTGCGTCTGTCGGGGTGACGGATGCCCGGGGAGGGTCCCGCTACCCGCCCACCGTGGCTGCTGTGCTCAGAAGAGGCATTAGAACAGCAGAGTCTTAAATACTAAAGTTGACGACTCCTTTGCTCTTGAAAAAGCAGAATCTAATTACCTTCTTGTCAGGCCTGGTAGCAGTTGAGGAAGAGAAAAGAGAAGGGGAAGCAGATGAAACTGCAGTCACAGGTGCATTTGCTGAAACCTCTGATTTCGGGTCCTTCCTGGCGGTCATATTTCTTGTTTCTCCTGAGCATTTCGCTTACTTCATTTATAATAAATAAGCCCTAAGTACAACCTGTATTTGCTCACAACAGAGTCAGAAATCATAAGAAAATACCACAAAGAAAAATTTTGTCTCGGG
>NW_027529672.1:6801986-6803599 GCF_008692635.1 Crocuta crocuta
GTTCTCTTATTACCAGTTCTGGGCTTCATTTCAACTTCTCGGAGGTGTTTGCCCGGAGAGACCCCCCTTCGGCCCGCTGCCTCTCGACACACAGGTGAACACACACCAAAGCCCATGACCAAATCTAGAGTTGTTTCATACCCAGAAAGGTCTTTTCTTGCAGGATTATTTGCACGCACCACTTGAGGAAGTTGCCTAACAACTACATCACTGCTTCTCCAGTGTCAAGGTCTCCTGTGGATGTAGCACGTGTTGGAAGCCAAGGCTCGTTCAGAGAAGCTGGGGTTTACCCCCTGGGGTGCTCTCAGCCATCAGATGGCCCAGGCGTCCCGGGCCAGGCGCACGTGCTCCAGCCGGCTCGGTGTCTCCACACCTTCCCGGGGGTTGTTTACATGTTCCTGGTCCAGAAATACGAACAGAGGCAAAGAATTTACAGACCACGGTTGACTTCCATTCCTGGTTGGTGGCGGCGAGGCCAGCTGCTCTGCGTTGAGCGGGACCTGGATGTTCGTGGCTGGCGTGGGGGCGTGAGTGTGCGCCCACGGACTTCCTTCCTGATGTGCCTTGTTGGGTGAAAAGTTGGACAGAATATTGTGTCTTCAGAAAACATAAAGGTGAAGGATGTTCACCTTCTTCCAGAAAAGCGCTCCTCCATTCGGCCATCAATGCTCACCCTTGCCTCTGGATGAGTGGTGGCCCCTTACAGGAGCCACAGGGGGTAGGGGCTTGTGCAGTGAGGTCTGGGGTAGGGTGGGAGCCCGATTCTCTTAGAGGGCAGATTTAACCCTCTCGGCACCGGGACTGAAAAGGGTAAATAATAGAGCCGGGCCAGCGGGCCTGTGTGGGAGTCAGGGGTGTGGAGTACCAGAAATAGCTACTGCTTATTGTAGCATGCACTGTGGTCTCAGGACTTCCCTTTTGATTTATGTCACTCGCACAAAACTGCACAAGGCCTGGGCTGTTGTCACCATGCTACAGGAGTGAGGAAACTGAGGCACGTGGAAAGCAATGATGCACTTGGTGGCCGAGAACCCGGTGAACGCAGGCAGCCTCGCGCCAGAGCCCGCCTTGTCCGGCTTTTGCTACGGGAGGAAGGATCCGTGTTCCAGTTCTGCCTCCACTAAGGGGGCCTGCGCAGTGAGGAGAAGGGCCCCAGCGCAGTCGGTGAGACTCAGGGAACAGGTGGTGCCTTTAGACATCCTCCCGGCGCTGAGGAAAAGCAGGTAACACTCAGCCCTGGAGACTTCTCGGGGCCGAGCCGCATAGGAAGCTGTGGGGTGGGGGCTGCTCACAGGGGTGAGGTCTCAGGGCCTGCGTGTTTGCTGTGAAGTCACATCAATAGCCCAAAAGTAGACAAAAACCAAAGCAGGAATGAAATTGAACAAGGTGGGCTTGACGCTTAGTCCCCGGGGCCACGGCGAGCACACTCTCGGGCACGTTACTGCACTTCTCGGGGCCAATGACTTTGGCTTCTGTGACACTAGCACCAGACTGAGTGGCTTTGGTCACTGGGAGGGCGGAGAGAGAGTGGGAAGTACGAGCGTCCATTCTTGTGTCTGGATCCCGGGGGCACTGACAGCCAGTCACCTCCTTGCTTTATATCCGCCCTCCGT
>NW_027529672.1:6803664-6840709 GCF_008692635.1 Crocuta crocuta
GCCCTCCGTGAGGGCTGGGGGTACCGGGCCGTGCTGTCTCCTGGGACCCCCGCCGTGACCCCGGCTGCTCCTGCCATTTCTGGGTCATGGCCATGCCGTCCTTGTCTGTCATAGGGCCCCTTCCCTCCTGTGGCCGGAGGGCCCACCTGGGGATCGTCCCGCGGTCCCTGTCAGATCTCGGGTCAGTGGCTCTTGTCCCGCCCCCGCCCCCCGTTCCCTACTCTGCAGCCCCTCAGACCCGGGAGGACAGGAGCTGCCTCTTCACGGGAACCCCGGGCTTTGCATGACTTTTCTCCTGCCACTCCCAACCCTGAACATCAGACGGCCTAAAATAACACAAACGAACTGGTCCCAAGCCGGCCGGGTACCCAGGACCCGCTCAACATCTTCTGATAAAAAGGCTCCATCTTCTCTCTGTGCAGGTCTTTCTTTACTCAGATGCCCATAGGATTTCGTCCACTCAACTATCCCATGGCTTTGATGTTCCTGCGTTTAGTCTGAATAATGGACCCCTGAGGTGCTTCTCAGAGTCCACGAAGATAAGAATTTCCTGAGTGGTCTGTTCAGTGGGAAGATTCCCAGCCCCGCCCACGCCAAAGGACCACAGGCCTGGTGAGCTGACCACGCCCCTGCCCAGGACACTGTCTAGACAGTGCGGTTCCACCCTCTGCCCGGGTTCCTTGCTGTGGAAATAAGACTTAGAACTTACCGAACTGTGACTTTTGCTGTTATCCTGAGGTGAAGGGTGCCCCTCCTCCTGATTCACGTCCACCCAGAACTCAAATAAGGGCCCTTCTTTGGAAATAGGCTCCATGCAGATACAGTCAGCAAGGGTGAGGTCATGCTGGACAAGCGTGGGCCATTACTGCACTACAACCGGGGTCCCCATGCAAACGGTGGCACAGAGACACACAAGGGGACAAGGCCACATGCCGACCGACGGGGCAGAGGCGGCAGGGGCAAGTCTCCAAGCCCGCGAGCCCCGAGGTCGGCCGGCACCCCTGGAAGCTGGGAGGCAGGCGGGGCCGGATTCCAGAGCCTCCAGAGGATCCAGCCCTGCCCACTGGCTGGCTGGCTGTGGCCTCCAGAGCCGCGAGGCTTACGTTCTGCGTTCTGCGGGTTTAAGCTGCCCAGTTGGCAGAGATTTGCTCTTACAGCTCTAGGGAACCAGAGGTTTGCAAAGACTGTGCACCCAGGGAGGCACCCACGGGCCAGGGCCTGGCAGGCTCCCCGGCCTGGTTCTCAACAAGCCAGTTTCCGCAAGGACAGTCCAGGGCCAGCAGCCGGCCGGTCGCCCAGCGCTGTCCGGAAACGGTGTGGGCTCCAGAAGGAGAGGACCTTGTTCACGAGGAAATACCCACCTACCTGGCGTTCAGCTGAAAAGGGGCCATTACAGCAGGTTGCAAACAGGGACATGATAGCCACCAGGGAACCCCAGATTCGAAGTGAGATTCGAGTACTCGTCTGAAAGCACCAGAAGAGATGGACGGTTCCACTGGAAGCGGAGGGTGTCTGCGCTCGCTCAGAGTCTGTGCCTTTTCCGCTCGACGGCACGGGGGCCCCACGGGGCTGACCTCTGCCCCATCCCGCAGCCCTGCCGGCTCCACCACCCCGCACACCTGCAACCTCTCTCCTCACTTGGAAATAAAGCAAACACGCCCCAGACGGCCGGCTCTGGGTCACTTCTGAGAGTGGGAGGGTTGGTAGCAAGCTGGATACGGCCCGTCGGAGGACCAGGCCAGGGCTGGCTTCCAGGGTCGTGAGGGCTGGGGCGGAGCAAAGGCCCTGGGGGTGGAGCAAGGCCTGGGGGCGGAGCACAGGCCNACAGGCCAGGGGGCGGGGCAAGGCCTGGGGGCGGAGCACAGACCCGAGGGGAGGAGCACAGGCCCTGGCGGCGGAGCACAGGCCCGGGGGGCGAAGAAGGCCTGGGGACGGAGCACAGGCACAGCACAGCCCACACCTGGGGGCGGAGCACAGACCCGAGGGGCGGAGCACAGGCACAGGAGCAGAGCACACACCTGGGAGCGGGGCACAGGCCCTGGGGGGGCGGGACACAGTCACCGGGGGCGGAGCAAAGACCCAGGGGGCGGAACACAGGCCTGGGGGGCGGAGAAGGCCTGGGGGCAGAGCACAGGCACAGCACAGCCCACACCTGGGGGCGGAGCACAGGCACAGGAGCAGAGCACACACCTGGGGGCGGGGCACAGGCACAGGGTGCGGAGCAAAGGCCTGGGGGGCGGAGCACAGGCCTGAGGGCGGAGCAAAGACCCAGGGGGCGGAGCACAGGCCCGGGCTGGGCGGAGCAGAGGCCCAGGATCTCGGCCACCCCCCAGGGAGGTGTGCTTTGTACCAGGTACCTGTTCCTGTCACCGATGCAGCACGAGGACCTTCCTCTTCTCCATCTTGTGTCTGGAGGTTTTCCGTTTATTGTCAATATGAACAACAGCAGTAGGGTTTTGCCTTGTGTGCTGATGGCCATTTTGCTGCTTTCTAGGCTAATTAATGTGCTAGCTTTCAGTTCTTAAACCTGAATGCGTTGTTACATGATTCTCCTGAGCCTGCTCTGAATGTGTTTACAGGTGGAGGTGCTTCTCCCATGGGCGCGGGAAGTGGATGTAAATGGCAAATCAGCTTTGCACTTTATAATTCACCTTTTATGCATTTAAATTTACCAGCTGTGACCTGAGCCAGTAGCAAGGAAGATGGGGGCCCTGGGAGCCCTCGGAACTCTCTCACCCTCCAGAGCGGTGCAGGGGCGCCTGCTGTCCCTATACAAACCTCCTCCAAGTTACCCTGCTGTTTGGCAGTGGCTCTGAGGCTCACCCCAGAGTGGTGGGATTCAGATCCCTGCCAGCACCCGGGGTTATGCAGACAAGCCCATCATGGCCTCCAGGGGGACCAGGTCCCCCAGCCCCTCACTGCCCAGCCTGCCTGCAAAGCCCCTGCTGCTGCAGGGTTCAGGGCTGAGACCCCAGCACACTGGTTCCAGAACCTGCTTCCCTGCCCACTTAAGCTCAAGCAAACGAACTCTTTGCCAATCTTCCTTCAAAGGAAGTAAAATCCCTTCGGTTTTCACTTGGGGGAAAAAAAGATTCTGGTTGACTTGTCCTTCTCGCCTGTGACAAGAACATATTTCAGCAGGGTCCCCAGGCTGCTTGTCTCCTCTGATTGTTGTCACAGCCTGTCCCAGTACTTGGCCCTGGGAAGGGAATCCGCTTGGCAGGAATCATGCGCGGTCTGCCTTTATCTGTTCTGGCCATGGCTCCGGCCGTGGCTCGTAAATTCACTCTGCTGCATCCCTTCTTTGGCCTTCCCTTCCGCGGCCGCCAGCACTCAGATCCCGAAGGTGGCTGCAGAAACTGCTCTCTGAGCGGTTCCTGAGGGTCTGTATGTGTGCAGAGTTCATGGTCCCAGGCCCTGACTCGCTCAGGGTGGCCGGTGTGGTGGCCCGTGGGCCTCTCAGGGGTAGAGCTGAGTTCTGTGGCCCTGAGTCCCGGATGTTGAGAAGGTTCTCTGCAGGAGGGGGTGGTTGTGGGCTCTGCCATCACCCAGGAGGGTGGGCCGGACTGCTTCCTCAAGGACCCGACACCCTGACACCCAGCGGATGTCCCCGTTGCTTTCCGCCCGGGTTTCCACATCTCTGTGCTGGGGCCTTTCCCTTTCAGTGACCCGGCGTCTCCTGTGAGGGCTCATGTTCAGAATTCCTAATGTGGCAGATTTTATTTCCCACATCTGCCTGCAGCACAGTCTCCCATCAAATACACTCCTCTGTGTTGTGGCTTCGCCCTGCCCCCACCTGGGAGCAGGGTCTGTGCCCACCCACCATCCCCCGGAATCTGGGTGGGCCTGGCCACCTGCTTGGAAGCATAGGACATGGGGCCAGTTACAGTGTAAGGAACACGGCATCTAGGACAACCCAGCTGCACGAGAGGTTCTGATCCAGCGACGAGACTCCAGACGGGAAGGGAGAGACAGAGACAGAGACAGACAGAGACACACCAGAGGGCACCACTGGGAGCCCCCGTTCAGATCCTTTGGAGCAGAGAAAAATACCCAGCCCAGCCCAGCCCTTGTCGTTGACTCAGAAAACTGTGTGAAAATGCAGTGGGTGTTCTCAATCCCTAAGTTTCAAGATGGTTTCTTATGCAGCAATAAATACTTAAAATATATATATATATCCATGACCACCGCAGATATTTGAAGCTTGAAAATAATTATTAACATTTCCCCTGCCTCATCCATTTATACCAGGGGAATATTTTTCACATTCTAGATAATAAGTTTTTCAGAAAGGGAGAGACAAATGTTCAGTTAGTTGGGGGAGTGAAGGACAAAATAAAGGAGGCATCGTTGCGTGTCGGACCCTCATTTCTTGAGCTGGAAAATCTTCAGAGATCACATGTTGGTTTTGTGAAGCCGGGTTCTGTGGGCACTCCCATGACCTCAGAGAAGCCCCAGAGACCCATCTCCCACCTACACGGACCCCCACCTTCTCGGGGCTGCCCTCCACCTCTGCTCGCCTGGCCCCTGGGGCTCCATGACCGGTTCTTCCGTGTAAAGTGTTCACAAACCACTGATCTCGTCGCCCGTGGCTCATGGTTAAAGCCCTTGTATTTCACAGGGGACAATAAATTCACAGCACTTGGAAAATGTGTCCACCAGGACTGAGTCCTGAGCCTGGGGTCCTGGCCACACCACGTCCTTGTGACCACTGTGACCGCTGTGACCACTGACGGGTATGCGTGGCCGGTGCATCCCGTGTCACCCATGTCGTGGGACCCTGTTCTAACACAAGCCTTGCTCACAAGCTAGAGGTGGCCTTGGTTAAAGACCCACATTGCCATCCGCGGCTCACCGGAACTTAGGTTTCCCTGCCGAGGGGACCTGCGAAGTGTGAATCAGTTTCCCTTCCCAGTGTCAAGGGCCAGCAACAGAAATGCATATTTAGGAAATAGAGGTTAAGGATTCATATATAGGAAAATGCTGTGTGGATGTAAGACTTTTACTGATAAGCCCTTTAAATAGCCTGTCTGCTTCAGCCACACTAGGAAAGGTGCCACCAGATGGACTAATAAACCTACCTGAGTTGTGACTGACATGAATTCTCAAAGGTCTCTACCACCGCACCCAAACCAAAATCCCTTGGCCGGGCTTTCCTCCTGGGCCCGGGAGAGCTCGCTGCACGGGGCCTTTGGGATCCTACAACCCAGACCTTGTCAGGGTGCTGGTGGCCAGATGCCCGGGGTGAGGCCACGTGCAAGCTCCGCCTGGCATCCAGAGGCCGAAGCACAGGTCCCGGGGCTGTGGGTTTGTTCCGTCAAAGGAAAGAAGGCTGACCTTGAACACAGACGAGGGCAAGGAGAGGCGCAATCACAGGAAGTGGACAGGATGCCTAGTAATTCAGTCTCCTGGGCACTGAGTTCTCCACTGTTCTCCAGATTCTGGAGACACCCACACAGGTGGCTCACCTGGTCCACAGGCTCAGAGAAGATACAGAATGGCACTTCCCTCACAAACACACTGATGGCTGCACAGACGCCGGCTTCCGCTTAAATGCTCCTGCGGACAGTCCCTCGCCGTGGAGCCCACGCTGACATCGGAACGAGGCACCGTCAATAGAAAAATAAAAAGTGTGTGCTAGAAATTGCTTAAGTTACAAAATTTAGTCCAAGTCCTCAGGAAAATAAACTGGGCTTCATCCAAAACTTAAAAATGATCAATAGTCAATTTCAAGGGCATATTTAATCAATTCCACCCGCGTTCTGATTAGACATGCAACATTCTCCCGCGCAGCCCGACCCTCGTGTGCACGGACTCTGTTTCAATATGTGAGTCGCCAGTGGCCGCGTTGGTTGTCATTACCTCTGCTTATACATTAATTAACTGTCTTTTATCTTTATCTTTACATTTAGAAAGTCACATCTCAATGTTGCTGCTCCGAAGAAAATAATTCCCCTTTACTTTTCTTCTTAAGCCTATATTTTCCAAGAAATCAAATGAAATAACTTGGGTCATCAGTCTCAATTTACTTTAAAAAAAAACTTTAAACAGCAAGAAATGAAAAGTCATAGATATTGTTTTCACATTAATTTGCATGTAAATGATACTATCAGTTTATTGCTTATTGTTTAGGGAAGGCGAATCTGATAAAAATCAAAGGGAAGTTTAAATCAAAGCCAGTTGAGACAGAGCTACTAATAAGATTTCCTGAGATCTTTTATCATTTATATTCGAAAATGTTATTCATTCCTCACTGAAGCTCCAGGAGACCTTCTGGTCTTGGCTACTTGTCTGCCGCTGTGGCCGATACTGCCAGGACCCTCTGTCCTCACTCTGGGGACTGGCGCCATTTGGGCACTCAGGTGACTTCCTGCTCATGTGCTGCATGTCACCGCTGGGCCACACACTGCACCCTGTGGCCATTCCCAGGGCAGGAGGTTCGTTTGGAGCGGTTGCTGGTGGCACCTGCGGAGGCGGACCCTGGCCCGGTGCCGAGGTGGACCCTGGCCCGGTAAGGCTCCCTCTCTGCTTCCGCCCTTGCCAGTCAGACACGTTCAAGTCCCAAGCGCCAGCAGCATGTCACAACATTGCCATCATGGTGGCAGTGGCTACGATCACTGAGCACACGCTGTCTCCCCGCTGGGCTCTGTGTGGTCACTTAGTTTATGCCCAGCATCTCCGTACCCTCAGAACAGCTCTGGGGGCCCCCGTGGTCCCCGTGAGGGAAGGGTGGAGGCGTGTCGCAGGGCACAAGGCTGGCGTGAGTCAGAGCAAGGGTCTGGCTGGAGCCTGTCATTTCCAGAAGCATTTCCTGCGAACAGAAGCCCCGTGCTGTGGGTGAGATGCTGGGGGTTGGGGTGGTGTGTGGCCACGAGCTGTGAGGCTCCGCGCTTATGGGGAGGTGTGACCTCGCCTTCCTGCAGGTGATGCTCAGACAGTTCCAGGGCTGGGAATCAGCTGCCGTTTGCTGCTGGGACTCTTTGTCCTGGAGCCTGGAGCCACTGTGGGAGACTTCATCTGACTGCAGGCGGTTCGGAAGGCCCAACCTCTCCTCGGGCATCACTTGCTGTGAGCTGGGCCCCATGTGGGCACAGGGGACCAGGTGACAGGGATGGCCTGCCTGCGCTCATCACGCCTGCTCACATGTGCATTACCCCAGGTGCTTTGCGCAGCAGCAGTCCGTGGGCCGTGTCGTGGGCTCTGTGCTACCAGTGAGAAGGGAGACTCGTACCAGGCACGTCTGCCTGCTTTGTGAGGCCCCGTGTCCCTCTACCTGCTGCAGTCCCAGTCTGGGCCACCCTCGGGGCTCCCCGGCAGCCCAGAGTCAGAGCGTGGTTTTCACAAGGTGCATTTCTGGGCAGCTCATTTCCCTGGGGAATGAATTTGTGACAGGAGAGCGATTTTTAATTGAGATGCTTTTTTAAAAAATTGCACCATTATGAGAGCAGAACATAAAATTTGCCTTGCTGCTAGCCGGCACCGAGTCGGGCGCCAGCATTTCGGGACGACGGGAGTGTGAGCTCCAGGATGGGGAGGCAGGAAGACAGATGGGCTTAATTTAGATGTGCTGGCAGTGAGCACATAAACATATAAACCCATCTCTGCAGCTCCGATGTGCGTCGCTCACACTGCGGCAGAGAGATGAGATGTGCATGGTGGCACTGGGAGAGCTGGCTGCCTTTGTTAGCCCTGCCCAGAGAGAGCCACGGCCACGGAGGGGGGAACCACGGCCACAGAGGGGGAGAGTCATGGCCACGGAGAGGAGAGTCATGGCCACGGAGGGGAGAGTCATGGCCACGGAGGGGAGAGTCATGGTCACGGAGGGGAGAGCCAGGGCCACAGAGGGGAGAGTCATGGCCACGGAGGGGAGAGTCATGGCCACGGAGAGGAGAGTCATGGCCACGGAGGGGAGAGTCATGGCCACGGAGGGGAGAGTCATGGCCATGGAGGGGAGAGCCAGGGCCACAGAGGGAACCCACAGTCCCTGTGTTTGCTCCGGCCAAATTTGGCAGTTGGGGGCATCAGAAGTGTTTTAGTAAGTGCTCAGACCATTGGTGCTGGATGTGCCCAAGACCACACACCTCTTCTAATGTGAGGAACTTGCTGGTGGTGCCATCTGGGGCGGGGAGTGGGGGCGTCCACGTGGCCCAACGGGTGAGGGAAGGAGGGAGGACCCACGGATGCTCAGGGGTGCGGGCAGAGGTTTAAGTACCTTATGCTTTTGTGTAAAAGCTCCACTGTGCTCACGGTGCCTGTGCAGTGTGAGAGCACCTCAGTCACTTCCCAGATGGCCACGTGCTGTGCAGTCTCCACTTGAGCCTGTTCTCCCCGTGGACTCCGTGAGACACCCGTTACCAGGTGGGGAGCCTGGGACTCAGAGAGGTCAGCACACTCCCTGGCCGCCCGTGAGGAGTCAGCGGAGCGGGAGACTTGTCTGTGGCTTGGGGGCCCCACGTTCAGCCTCTGGCCACACAGCAGGCAGCAGAGGAGGGCTGCAGGTGTGGGGGGTCGACCCCGAGCAGTGACGCCCCAGCAGAGGTCTCGAAAGTGTCATCCCAGGTCAATGGCACCTGGGCTGACATGCTAGCCAGTCTGACTCTCAAGGCCATCCACGGACACTGCACACCCCTCCCCTCCGTCTCTTTGTACACTGTGTGTGCATGTGTGAGGGTGCGAGTGTGTGCAGGTGTATGTCTGGTTGTGTGTAAGAGTGTGAAGGTCTTTTGTGTGCACATGTGTGAGTGTGCGGGCGCATTTCTGGTTGTGTATGAAAGCGAGTGGAAACTGTGTGTGAGTGTCTGCTTGTGTGTGCGCAGGGCTGACGTGCGTGTGAGTGAATGTGTGAGCATGTATGTGAGTGTGTGTGTATGTGTGTGTGCAGGGCTGGGGTGTGCACGTGTGGTCGGAGGCAGGTGGGTCTGAGTGTGTGCGTGCACGTTTGTCTGTAGACTGAGGACATGCATGGGTGTGTGCATGTGCCCTGGGATGTGGGTTGTGAGTGTCCATCTCTGCTGCCCGTGGAAAGGAGGGCATGGCCTGTCCCTTAGGGTGTCACCTCCCATGCTTACTGACTCCACTCACAGGAGGCCCTCAGTGGTCATTCATTATTTAAAATGAGTATCTTTTGCAGGAAGTCTAGAATACTTCATAATGTCCCTCCTCTTTATGTTTAAAAATAATGAAAATTGTTGGTTGCTAAGGAAACAACTTTGTGAAAATTATCAATAAAAGCTAATGGCCAATGATTGTATTCTTTGGTTGGAAAATTATTCCCTCACCTGGGAGGAAACAGACACACACGCACTGGAACAGACGTGCACTGCGCTCTTGCACAAATGTTCAATGAGGTCTCTTCCTGCTCTCTCACCCCAGAGTCAAAACAAAAGCGGGGAGCATGTTTAAAGGTGGGAATGAACTTGGAAGCTGCCGTCTCCGACGGCCGGACGGGCTGTCTCCCTGCCGTCTCCGGCCCCGCAGTGCCCACGGCACACACCACACAGTCTCATCGACCACACCGGCAGGATGGTGTGTGACGGGTAACTATTTGATTCTAAAGCTTATGCAGAAATGCAAAGAATTAAAAACAGACAATGAAACAAATAAAGGTTTTTTTTTTTTTTTAAATCTGAGGCATTTATGTCACCAAATGCTAAGACACAGCATAAAGTGATAATTATTGAGACAGCGTGGTAGAGGGTAAGGACAGAGACATTGCTGGGGACCCCGGATGCAGGCAGGCCTGGACGCGCCCCTCAGCTGGCTGATGACAAAGGCCATCCCACAGCGTCCTTTTAGGAAATAATGAGGCAACAGCAACGGGAGGTCTCCAACGGGGAAAATGAGCCTGGAGCACCCCATTCTCTCCACAAAAGTTAATAAATCCCAAATGGGTCAGGAACTTATTTAAGTGTGAAAGTGAAGACAAGAGGTCTTGTAGGAGGGTGACATCGGGAAAATGTGCGAGTTCCCGCGCAGGCCAGCCTTTCTCGAATGCGGAATGAGAGGCACACGCCACGCAGGAGAAACTTGGTGAGTTAGATTACATCTGAATAAAGGTTCTGCATCATCAGAAGACTGTGTTAGGAAAGTGGGAAGGCGAGTTGCCGATGGGGCCAGTGTTCCACGTACACAGAACAGGAAGAAAAGGTTAACACTTAGGGTGTGTCGACTCCTTCCAGTCGATACGGAAAAGACAGGCAGCCCAGTTTTAAGCATGGCCCAGAGACATGACCATGTGATGATCCAAACAGACACTGGCTGAGGAAATATTCATGTCAGCAGTCCAGAGGCGCGCACGGAAACCATGCGGGGGGTGCCCGCAGGCGCCGGAGGGTCGGTGGGTCCCGGTCGGGCGCCCGCGCAGCAGGTGCTGGGCTCTCACCAGGGACTGGCCGCAGAGGAAATCGGTACAGAGAAAATTGGCAAAACTGATTTGTACTATCTGTGAAAGCTGATCAGTGTCATTTGGGGACTCTCTTCTTAGGTATTCGGCGAACAGAAACCTGTGAGCACGCTCACCCAAGATGTGGCCGGGGCCGCGCACAGCAGCCCTCCTCCACATACCCCCAGCTGGAAACAACCCAAATGTGCACTGGCGGTAGAAGGGTTGGGTGAGCTGTGTCACAGGCAGGCAATCACTCAGCAAAGACAGGCAGCAGATTCCAACCGCCCGCCCCCACTAGGCTGGAGCCTCCCAACATAATGCTGAGGGAAGATGCCGGACACAAAATGTGCATGCTCTGGGTGGCAGCCACACTTTCTCTGACACTCATCCACCGATAGTGCAGGGTCTACGCCCCTCCCCTTGAATCTCCGTGGGCAGAGACTGCTTCCACCGAAGGTGCTCATGACTTTCACAGCTGGACTGCCAAATATGAGCAGAGTTCTCCCTGCTCACGGAAGCACCGGGACTCAGTTATCCACTGCTGCGTAACAAAACAGCCCATGCTCAGTGGCATGAAACAACAGCCGATGGACATGCTCGTGGCTCAGAGATCAGGATGGTGAGGAGTCTGATTTCCCCCTGGGAAGACTCAGGGGCTGCTGTGACTTGAGTGACCAAAGCCGGAGAGGCTGGGGCTGGAGAGTTACTGTGTTGTTGTCTGCCTGCATGCCTGGAAAGCCGGGCTCAGCAAGGTTTGTCATGCAGGGTGCCTGCACACGGCCTCCAGGCCCATCTACCTCCGGGGAGTGGCCAGGCTTCTCACACGCTGCAGCAGCTAGCTGGAATGATCTATAATCCCATTTATATGAAGTCTGACTGCATGCAACATTAATTATGATGACCTGGACAGCGGTTATGCCTGAGGGGGCGATAGTGACCAGATGGAGTATGACAGGGCCTTCTGGGCTCCGGCAATGTTTTACTTTGTGATCTGAATGCTACAGGTTTAATCTACACTTGAAAATCCTCCACGCTGTACACTAAGACCTCTTGTGCTCATGCACATTCATGTTATACTTTCATAAACATCCCCTGTGCACCAGACCCTGTGCGGTTGCTCTTCCTACTTGCCCCCTGGGCTCCTCGCCATGCCGCTGTCATCAGGAGCTGTCATCACAAAAAGGGGAAGGGACTGGCCCCCGGCCCTTAGTGACATCGGGGTGTTGACACGGGTTTCGATTGATCCCAAGCCCTGGCTCTTAACCAGGATTTATATTGTTCTTAAAATGAGTGCTCTAAGCCATCGAGTAGGCAATCAACAGAAATCTAATAAACAAAATGGTGAATGTACATCATTAAAGGTTCAACCTCACCAGAAATCAAAGAAATATAAATTCAGACTATGAGGATTTATTTTTCTTTCTCATCAAAATGGCAATAATCATAAGCATGAGATGGGTTATATTCAGAAAGTTTATGGGGATATTCTTATGCCTTGCTGGTGGGGATGTAAATTGTTGCAAATGTCTTACAGATATTTGACAAATATGTATTAAATATTTAAATGCACATAGCCTTTAACCTAGCAATTCTGATTCTAGTGATCTCTCCCAAGAATAATGGGGCAATTATGCAGCGTACAGGCGGCGAGGTCATTCATCATCGAGTGTTAAAGGCAGACAAACAGAAGAAAACGGAAAAGGCAGGTGGGCGGGCGAGAGGTAAGAAGGCAAGTTAAGATGCCCCCAACCGTGGGTCACTGAACATGAAAAGAACATCTATTACACACATGGGGTGTGGCAGTGCTCTCAGTGTGGTGTTGCTCATGCAGTCACCTCTCGTGTGTGCATGTGTGTGCACGTGTAAACAGCCAACTTTGCAGCAGCATCAACAGTACGGCCCTCTGTGTCAATGCACGTAAATGTGTGTACAGAAGGAGTGGGTTATTCCAAAGTGTAAACAGACTTTGGGGGAGGGTGAGCAGCACTGCGCGTCTTTCTGTTGTGAGTGCTTTTGCGTGGACCGTGTGTTTGTACGTGTGTATATGTATCCTCTTTTCAAATACTTATGACAGTGCAGCCCTGTGAGGAATGTGCATAAGACAAAGCTAAATGCAAGAGTAAGGCTCATGAGTTTGTGCTCCCCGTGATTATAGCCACGTGGGACCCACGCGCAGGGAAAACAAAGGAAATGGCAACTGCGATGCAAAGAGCGGATGGTTTCTCATCTGTCTGTAGTTTGCATGTTCACATGAGTTTTGAAGAGAGAAATGTAAAAGTGCCGTATTAGCCCGGAACGGAAGCTGCTCGGTAGAGCTCAGATCCAAACGCTGGCCAGGCTCTCCCGAGGGAGTTCACACTGGCTCCACACGTGGGGTCAGGGCTGTGTCCCCCTGCGTCGCTGGGGGTGGAGCAGACCTGGGGGGACAGTGACCCCACTGGGTGCAGTCACAGTGGGGCCTCAGCTGTCTTCCCACACAGCGAGCTCTGGGCACTTTGGGGCACTGGAGGCCACCGCTCGGGCCCTCTACCCCCCTGCTCCGAGCACCTCCAGCCACTCTGCCCTCTCCAGCCCACCCCCTACCCCGCAGGCCTCGGTCTGTCCCTTGCCTCCCCTCACCCTTGCTCATCTGGGCACCGTGGATTCGTGTCACTTCCAAAGGAAAGTCTAGTGTCTCTTGATCTTTCCTTCCCTGATCCTAACAAACACACATCTGTGCTGTGCGCACAAAGTCACATGCCTGTGTATGTGCTCACACCGGCATGCACACCTGTGCTCACATGCATGCACACATGCCTACATATAATCACATGCACACATGTCTCTGCAGGAACACACAGAATCACTGGCTTAACTTTGGCACAAGCGCACACACACACACCCATCAACATGCACACACACACCAGTATGTGCACACACACCCATCAGCATGCACACACAAACCATATACACACACCAGCATGTGCACATACACACACACAGCACATTCACACACTATTATGTGCACACACGCCTGCACACACACTATTATGTGCACATACCTGCACACTCACACACTATTATGTGTGCACACACTATTATGTGCACACACTAGCACACTCACACACACTATTATGTGCACACACACCAGCACACTCAAACACTACTATGCACACACACCTGCACACTCATACTATTTATTATGTGCACACACACCTGCACACTCACACATACTATTATGTGCTCACACACACCTGCACGCGCACGCACACACACACACACTCACAGTGAGCCTAGTCTCTCCAGCCTGGGGTCCACTGCTCCCCCTTGCACAACAGCCTGCATTACATGATGGCACTTGTCACCTTTCTAACTTATTTTTAAGTGACTAATCACTGAATGTCTGTCTTTCTGTCTGCACTGGGCTCTCAGGCCCCCCTCTCTGTGTTACAAGTAGCCATACTTCTGAACACAGCCAGCGCCAGGTGCTGGGGGTGCTCAGAACACTGCCAGGTGAGCAGGGGACTGGCTGGCTGAGCAGTCGGGGGGATGGGCAGGCAGTCAGGGTGATGACTGAGCAGTCGGGGTGATGGGTGGGAATTCGGGGTGATGGGTGAGCATTCGGGTTGATGGGTGATTAATCATGGTGATGGACAAGCAGTCAGGGTGATGACTAAGCAGTGGGGGTGATGACTGAGCAGTCGGGTTGACAGATGGGCAGTCGGGGTGACAGGTGAGCAGTTGAGGGGACAGGTGGTCAGGGCCTGGAATCGCAGCTTCCTGGGCGGCCAGGTGACGTGCGTTGGGGGACAGGCTGACCCCTGCCCTCACCGGGCACAAGGAGAGTCACCCGAGGCCTGTTTGGGGCTTGTCTGTGGGATCAGCTCCCACACAGGCATAGACACACACGCATGTACATGCACACACGTGTGCCCCATCACAGACCCTGTGCAGGTGTGATGGTGGCGTCGTACTTTATTTCCTGATCTACTGCCAGGCTTCTTGCCTCCAGGGTGGCCCCAGATCGTCTCCCAGGGCCTGCTGTACAGCCGCCGTGTCCGACACCCCCCACGGCCCTCAGTTTTCAGACTATGTCCTGGACCCTCCCATTTAAGGCCCTTTTACTGGGAGAAATGCCCCAGGACCAAGCCCGGGCGGCATCCATCCAGCCTGGGCCGGGCGTGGGGGGACGAGCCCCGGGGTAGGATGAGGGGGGCGGGGGGGAGGGCAGCCCGGCTCTGCTCGGCCACAGGAAGGGCGGGTGTGGCCGGGGGCTGGGGCGGCGGGGGCCTGNGGGGCTGAGCACTGACCCCGAGGCCAGCACCGCTCCCTTCCTGAGGCCCGTGGCACACGCAGCCTTCCCAGCGGCTCCGGTGCCGCCAAGCCTCGCCGTCACGGTAAGAGGTCTGGCTTTAGGTGTTCCGGCAAAACCCTGCAGGAAGGAGAAGGCCTTGACTGCTCTCTCCTGGCTCGCAGCGAGGGAGAGGGATCGGTAGCTTCTCTCTGATTACATAAGGCAATTAGAAATCCAGTCATAGTTCTCTGATACGTAGGTCAGTCGTGCAAATTAGGCCTTAATTTGCGTTTTCTAATATGCTCCTGCCACACAGGTATTAAAACAGAATCTCTGGGTGTGACCATCAATTTGGACTGGATTCTAATTGTCCCCCTGCATAGTCGGGGTTTCTTTTTGTTTCAGTAATTGCTTCCTAATTATCTTCCAGTTGCTAAATAACACTTTACTTAGTTTATCAAACAGAATTTTCGAAAGCACCTCCTGAAGGCATTGTCAACATTTGACTCTGATTACCATCATCCAGCAGAAATGAGCCATCCGCCTCTGTCACTCCCGTAGAACGTGCCAGACTCGGCAAGGGCTCCTCACAGTGACAGAGTGGGCGGGAGGGCCCCCTGGGTGCCCGGGGACCTGTGCTCCCACAGTCCCTGGCCACGGCCATTCTGCAGGAGCGATTCGAGGCAGCACACAGGGACTTCAGTTTAAGCTCTGATGTATGAAGAGTGTGGGAGACTTTATGCTGCCCTCATGGTGAGAAAAGGCTGAACAAAGGGAAATCAGATTTTTCTTTCTTTCTTTTTTTTAAAGTGTATTTATTAGGGCGCCTGGGTGGCTCAGTAGGTTAAACATCTGACTTCGGCCCAGGTCATGTTCTCAGGTTCGTGGGTTTGAGCCCCGCGTCGGGCTCTGTGCTGACAGCTAGGTCAGAGCCTGGAGCCTGTCTTTGGATTCTGTGTCTCCTTCTCTCTCTGACCCTCCCCTGTTCATCCTGTCTCTATCTCTCAAAAATAAATAAAACATTTAAAAAAAAAAAGATAATCCAGAAATTATCTCTATTGAGGAATTTATCTCTATTAAAAAAATTAAAGTGTATGTATTTATTTATTTTGAAAGAAAGAGAGAGAAAGAGTAAACATGGGAAGGGCAGAGAGAGAGGGGAGACAGATAATCCCAAACAGGATCCGTGCTGTTAGTGCAGAGCCTGATGTGAGGTCGAAACCACAAACCCTGAGCCAAAAGCAAGAGTGGGACACACCAAATAAGCCACCCAGGCGCCCCGGAAATCAGTGATTTTTCTGAAGTCATCGGAGAACTGAGGCTGCAGGGCACCTCCCCCGACACCCAGAGGGACAGGTGGATGCAGACGGTCACAGCCAGGATCCACACCCAGGAACAGAAACCAATGGAACCTCAACTGATGGGAGATTTCCAGGTCCTGTTGGGGGGTTTTGGAGACTCGTTAGTGTGAGAGAGAGTCCTCTGGCCGCCGTCTTGGGGGGGGTTCCCTTTCGTGGTGATTCCTCCAGGACCCCCACCGGGTTCTCACTGAGGGGAACCCCCACTGTGGCTGGGGCCGGGGAAGGGAGAAAGGACCACCCAGGGACAATCGCAGATGTCCTCCGGGAAGAAGGACCACGCCCAGCGGAACCTTCCCCAGAGCCCTGATCCCGCGGGGGTGAGCCCTCTGGCCTTCCCGTTCCACCTGTGCCGGGAAAAGCAAAGAAACACAAAAATAATCACAAACCAAGCCTACTTGTGAAAACCAAGTCCAGGGTCACAGGCCCAGTAAAAGACTTAAATTTGCTCCTAAGATTACAGAAGCTCCTCTTCCGCTTTCCTTCCCACCGTAACAGGCAGGCGACGGCACGGTAACGGTGGGTTATTAGAATTCAGAGCCGAAAGGCAAACATGCAACTTAAGTAGGAGCTCCTGGGGAAACCAAACACGAGATGCACTTGGTAACACTGCAGACATATAGATAGTAATCTAACTATGCCACTAAATCCCCCACATATAAAGAATAAACATCCATGATTTTGCAGAGACACAAATAAATGCTGAGAATGTTAATGAATAGGGAGGAGAGGCAACATGCCTTGTAGAAGAATTCGAGGTAACTTATGCAGGGCCACTCTCCCCCGGCTAAGTGAGAGCTGCTCATGTGTGCAGGATGGACCGGAGGCTAGGCGTAGCCTGCAGGGGGCCGTCCCAGCCAACAGCCAAGGTGAAAATCAGCACTGACATGTCATGGGGAAGGCATGCACCCTTGCACGATGTGATGGACAGTCTTTCTCCCCACAGCTCCAGGCCCAGGCTAACCATCAAACTACGTGGAGAAATGACCACGGTAAGACATCCTGTGGTTGCCTGACCAGTGCTTTCCAAAATATCAGGATCATCAGAATCAAGCAAAGTCAGACAAAGGGTCACAGCCAACAGCAGCCAACGAGACATTGTAACTAAGTACAATGCGCTGTCCCGAATGAGGTTTTGGAAAAGAAAAAAAAACAGGCATGCGGTAAACAAACTAGGGAAATCTGGGTGAACAAGGTGCTTTAGTTAATAATCATGTTTCAAAATTATTGTATTAATTATAACAACTACACCCCATACTCATTTAAGATGCCAACAGTAGAGGAAACTAGGTGTGAGGTGTGTGGGAACTCTCTGTGCTATCTGCCTAGTTTTCCTGTAAATCTGAAGCTTTTCCAAAAAAATTGCATCCACTTAACAATGAATATTAAAGTACAGTTACCAGTAATAATATTTTTAGAACATTTATAATATCCTGTACATTGAGCCGAGCATTGAATACCTCTTTTTTAACCCCCTGAAAGAGAGGAGTCAGCACCCTCCCCATTTCACGGAGGAGGAAACAGGTTTAAAGAGACGATGCCCCTAAGGTCACAGAGTCAGCTGCTGGTGGACAGGAGGGAGCCCTGCCCCTGTGACCCAGAGCTCCGGGGAGAGCTGTGTCCCACATGGACGCTGGTCAAACTTACACAACCCTCCCAGGAAATCAACACAGCGTGTTCTCCGAGGATCATTCTTCTCCTCCAGTTTCTCCTCTTCTGTTCTGGACTCTGGTCTCCGGTAGAAGGCTTAACACACACACCCCCCAACACACACCCACGTGCATGCACACACATGTATGGCCGCACACGCACACCCCAAACCTGCAGGCTTTCTTCCGCATGTGCCTCAGAGCCTGCATGACAACTTGCTGGTCACAACATCGCTCTCCTCCCATTTGGCACTTTCTGTGTTCACACGTTTTACTCACTGTCTAGACTAAGCTCACGCTAGCGCTCAGCCTCTGGGGACATTCACACGGGGCACGGCTGTGGCCACTTAGAAAGAAGGTGGTTCCTGAGTTTAGATCCCTGGCCCAGAACGAACACTCCTGTGAGTCTGATCGGTTCCAGCCAGTCCCAGAAAGGATGAGTCAACGTGTCTGAAGGCGGACAGCTGTGCCCACACTCACATGCACACGTGCACATACACCTTACCCATCCTGTTCACCCAGAGAGTCTGGGTGCAAGACACACAATATAACTTCTCTTTTTTTAAATTTGAAATGATGAACTCAGGCCATCCTTAATTAACATCACTTGGATTAAGAGCCCTTTTATTTTATTTGAAACTTGATATTTTGACTACCTCTCCTCCAATGGGCATGAGGAACAAGGTAAGGAGCGAGACGCAGCTCTGCTAGGGACGGACGTGAGGAGGCCCACAGAGGCTCCTGCCGCTGGAGGTGGAGCCGCCAATTCAAGCTGGTGACCGGGGGCCTATTACTAGCTGTTTCCAGGCGGCTGTGGAGTCTTCCAGAAGGACTGCTCAGCTCACCAGGCTCTGCTCTAAGTGACACCTCTCCTTCTCCCTTGGGAAGGTGGGGCTGATCTGTAGCCGCAGAGAAAGCAACTTTGGTTCAGAACAAGCTGAGACAGAAGGTTGCCAATTCCGTGAGGAATGTAGAATGAAGCTGGCTGATAAAAAAAATAATAAAAAAAAAAACGATCCTTCAACCTGGAATAACTACAAACCTACAATTCCCCCCAGAAGTGCTCTGGGAAGCCTCTTCTGTCAACAGACAGATGCCCCTGGGGTCTGGCCGCTCTAGGCTGTGGCTGTGCATCATTTCTCTCGTAGCAAGAGGAACAGCCAGAGATGGCTGAGACCGTGTTGCAATAAAACTTTATTTGAAAAACAGGCTGTCAGCCAGATCTGCTCCACAGGCTGCAGTTTGCCCCCCTCTGGTGTGGACTGTGCCTCAGTTTACCCACGGGGGGGCAAGGAATGTGGAGGATTCATCCCCCGCCGCCCCCGCCGCCGCAGGATTGAGGCTGTCACCAGCCTGTGCCCTGTGCCAGCCGCCCTTTCCAGAGGACGTCCCTGGGGCTCCCAGTGGACTGCGGATCCCACCCAGGGCCCCGCCCCTGGGTCCTCTCCGCTGCCGACCTCTGCATGTGACCAGGGAGCCGAGCTCCTTGCTCTGAGGAAGCCCCAGCTTGAAGGACCAATGCCCCTCATTTGGCGGTGGCACCGACGGGGTGTGCGTAGAGGGTGCTGGGGAAGCCACGCGGCCTCACGGGCTGCAGGGCGGCCCCCGAAACACACGGCCACAGCCTAGCCCTGGAACCTGTGACTATGACCCTATTTGGAAGAAGGGTCTTTGCCGATGATGTTAGCTAAGGGTCTCGGGATGGAAGGTTAAGGCAGCCTGGGGAAGCGGAGGCTCGAATCGTGTCGGGTGTCCTTGTAAGAGACAGACGGGAAGACGCAGACACGGAGAAGCCACAGGGACACAGAGGCAGACATGGGAGGGACACACCCAGAAGCCAAGGAAACGCCCGGGGGCACCAGAAGCTGGAAGAGGCAGGCGGGACCCGGTCCCGGGGCCCCAGGGAGAGCGGAGTCCCTGCCGGCAGCTTGAGGCCAGACGTCGGGCTCCAGCGCCGCGGAGTGAACTTCAGGTCGCGGGAAGTGGCTCCGGTGGCGGCCCCAGGACAGGGCCGTGCAGGTACCAGGCCGCGGCCACCGTCCGATGGTCCTTTCCCCACCTTCTCTGAGCTCTGCTGCAGGATCACATCTCAGCCCAGGACGGAGACCCAGTCCCCAAGGCGCCCCTGCTGCCCAGAGCCGCCGGGAGCCATGGACGGCGTCCATCCGTCAGGGGGCGACGTTTCCGTGAAAGCGGAGTCAGCCCCTGAGCCTGGGGACGACGTGCGCTTTCCTACCTCTCGCTCGCTTTCCATTTCCGCACGTTCGCCAATGACCTACATCAATAAGTTTGCGCCTGTCTGTTAGCTTCTGTCAAAGGTGTATTTAAGCCTCTCTGGGCAGGAGTTTGGAGGAAGGACTCCCGTTCTGCACTTGAAAATAACCTCCCGATCCCGAAACGTGGCCGGAACAAGAAGGTGACCCTACTTGACGAAGCGCCCTGTCGGAGGGAAGCCGGGCTGTCAGTCTCCAGCCCGCGGGTGAACGGCAGGAGGCGATTTCTGAGATGAGGGCCGGTGGTAAATCAGAGAGCTGACGTCTGTAAGTGCTGCTGAAATCACTTTTCTGAATTGTGTGTTTGCACACAGGAGCGAGGGAACTCCATTTCCCTGCAGGCTGGCTGTGGCCCTTGGTCTCCCAGCCACCGCGCTGGCCGCCCCCTCAGGGTGGAGATTCTTCCGGAACCCCGACCGGCGCTTCCCAGTCAGCCCGTGTGGGGAGCGCGGGACACGTCTGGGCTCCTCAGCAGAGAGACCAGCAAGATTCTATCTTAATTTATTCACAGTAATTGTGGTTTGCTTTGGAGAATTTCGACACCGTGGGAGCTCTGTTCATTCAGAGATCTGCCCGGTGTGTCCACGTGTGGCCTGGTGTGTCCACGTGTGGCCCTGGCACATACTCTTTGTTGTGCTTGAGCCTTTTTCATATCAGTATGGTTGCTTCCCCAAGGCTCTGAGCCCTCCAGGCAAGGACTGGCCATTCCTTTTTTTTTTTTTTTTTTTAAATTTTTTTTTAATGTTTTATTTATTTCTAGGAGAGAGAGAGAGACAGCGTGAGCAGGGGAGGGTCAGAGAGAGAGGGAGTCACAGACTGAAACAGGCTCCAGGCTCTGAGCTGGCAGTCAGCACAGAGCCCGACACGGGGCTCGAACCCATGAACCGCGAGATCATGACCCAAGCGAAAGTCGGACGCTTAACCGACTAAGCCACCCAGGCGCCCCTAGGACTGGCCATTCCTTTAATAATTCCCGTATCTAAAAGGAAGTGCACATTCATTTCACTCAACACCTGTTTACTGACTGTTTTAGACTTTGTTTATTCTTTCAACAAATGTCTATTATCACCCAGCATGTGTCAGGCACTGTTCAAGGCTCTAGGGTTGTAGCTACATTTCAAGCAGCACATCTACTATTTCTTGACCATTCCAAGAGCATCCCTACCCCAGGGCCTTTGCACTTACCTCCATGGAAGCTGCAGGGCTCTCACTTCCCTTCTTGTCTGCACAACAATCTATTTCAGCACTGCCCCCCGCACTGCCCCCTTTTGTAAAACTCCTAGTACCCCATCCTGGTCGGTTTTCCTCAAGAGCACCCTTCCTGAGGAAGCACCAAAGGGCTAACGCAGGATAAAAATGGGAAAGTTCCCCAAGCGAGGCAGGACTGAGTGTGGGTCCAGGGCTCACCTCCAGGCGGGCGGTAAAGTCTTCTTGGTGACCAGGCAGCGAGCAGGCTCGGCTCTCAGCCTGGCCTGGACTAGCTGGGGGCTCGGGCTCACACGGTGAGTGGACTTGCGTCTGTCAAACGTGTGTGGCTGTGTCTGCACCGCACCTTCTGCCCCACCCCCGTGCAGGGTTTTCATGCCCAGGAGGAGGTCAGAGGAGGGGGTCCCCTGATCTAAGCCCTTTCTGACGCTACCTGTACGAGCTTCCCAGGGCCGCCGCAACCCAGGCCCATCTGCCGCATGGTAGCGCTCACGGGGAGTGGGACATCTGGGGAAGCTATGACCTGCTCACGCAGCACCCAATCCCTCCTCAGCCCCGGATCTGGGAGGGA
The DNA here is from genome assembly GCF_008692635.1 of Crocuta crocuta. Classification (NCBI taxonomy): domain Eukaryota; kingdom Metazoa; phylum Chordata; class Mammalia; order Carnivora; family Hyaenidae; genus Crocuta; species Crocuta crocuta. The sequence goes on from NW_027529672.1 coordinate 6,825,379, forward strand.
CGTCCCTGTCCTGTGAACCAGCGTGTGCGCCTCACGCTTGTGTCCTTCCCGCTAGGATTCCCTGCAAACTCCACGGTGTGCTTTTCCGTACCTTGTTCTTTACGTGTCCCGTCATCCCAGGTCTGTGCGACTTCACCCCAGAAAGTCCTGAAAACCCTCCTCTTTCGGTGCAGCTTGGCTTCCGAAAATCAGAATGATGGTGGACGCGTGTCATCACGGCTTCTCCAAACCCACGGCGTGTGTGGCATCGAGGTGAATGAACCCTGTCACCGAGGGACATGGGGTGACGTCATGTGTCAGCGTAGGCACCTGGATTGCAAGAAATGAGCCACCAGGTGAGGACGTGATGGGGGGGGCATGCATGAGTGGGGGCGGGGGCAGGGAGCAATCCGAACCTCAAATTACTCCAAAAAATAAAGTGTGTTTGTTAGAAAGTAAAGTACTTGTTCTCTGTGCTTTGTCATATTCTTGATTTTAAAAAGTGCTCTTAAAAAAAAAAATAAATAAAATAAAATAAAAAGTGCTCTTAACCCTTGAGCATTAACTCCTTGGTTCTAGATGGTGGCCATTTCCCCCTGAATCAATGAATACATTTGCCGTAGGTAATCAGGAAATGTCAGAAAGTTCGTGGCCTAAAGATACCTTAATTTAACATTTAAAAGATATGATTACCCCCCAGTCACCCCCAACGAGCCCCCCACAGACCACAGGCCCCTGCTGGCCGGGCTTTGGCTGCCCGAGTCTGCACGGCACGAGCGAGGAACTCTCCGGTCAGGCGGAGGGGTGCACCTCGGTAGTTCAGGACATCTGTCCGGCCCTTCGTGGCTTGTCTTCTCCAGCAAGGGGTCTAGGATTCACCACGGTCCCTGCAAACCAGGAGACACAATTGCAGCTGTCACCAGTGAGCGGCGAGGCGAACAGCTCCTTGCTGAGTCACCTCTCAGGAGGCTCGTGGGAAACGGCCCCAGAAATGTGGTCAGGGCCAGACTGGTTTTCCGATGACTTTAAATCTACTCGGGGCAGAGGGGGCTCTGCAGGTGGCGCCTGAACGGAGGTCCAGCCAGCCTGGCGCCCTTAGACCGCCTGCAAAACGTCGGAATGAACAAGGCGCACCTGGTCCAGAGTCAACCTGGGCGGCGTGCACGTGTCCGCACGGCCTGCCTGGGTGAGGTGAGGGGACAGGAGTCCATGACAGCTGTCAGGGGACACACGACTCCCATGCTCCTCCGGCTAGAAGGCTGCCTCCCCTGCCTCTCCCCACCGCCCCTCACATCCCCCAGGAGGGGCGTTAGTGGCCGTTAGCCCATGTCACAGGTGCTCCCTGGAACACCTGGACCTGGCAGCCGGTCCTTCCTTCGACTCCAACCCTGTGCCCTCACCGCCCCCACCCGTCCTGACGTTCAGGACCCACTTTGCGGAGACAGTCCTGCCTGACACGGGAATTTGTCCCAACAGACAGAAGTAGCCCAGAGAAGGGGATGCTAATCTCGACACTGACCTCAAGGGCACCCACAGACGCCCGGAGGGGCCACGCGGGATGGACGGTCTGCTGGGCGCCTGCGGTGCTCTGATCTTCAGGTTATCAGAAGACGGGCTCCGGAACTGCCATCCCCAATGCACCAGAGGAATTAGAAGCCCTGGATTCCTTCTCAGCTGGGGAAACAGTGCCAGTATTTTCTGTGACAAACTAATACATATTTTGTAACACTTTCAAGGCTTAACATTCAAATCGGAAAAGACATTTTAAAAATCCTTTTATACGTTGCATACATTTCCAAAATAATTTTATATGTTGCATTAACTTCCAAAATAACGCAGCTGCTGAGTTCTTGTATCGATGTCACACTTCTAACAAGAAAATGAGTAGGTTCTGTTTTGATCCTCAGAGCTCCATTGTTCCCTTTTTAAACCAAAATGACTATCTTTTTACAGAAATAAGTCAAGGCGGGAACCTTGGCTTCGAGACCTGCCAGGCTCATCGGAATGTTCTCGGTGTGAGCGGCGGGTGGCCGGGATTAACAGCCCGCACCCTGACACGGCCGGAGGGGTGCCTCAGCTCTGCTGGTGATTCACGGGCTCTCTCTGGCTTGGGTGTTTGTCTGTTTTCCATCTTCAAGCCCGCAGCACTTCTTTTAATAAATTAGATCAAAGCATCTTTCGGAACGTACCGAAAACTGGCGCAGAGCTGACAGGCCTCTTTGGAATTACTTGACTTACTTTCCTCAAATTCAAAGCTGTGAATCAATCCAAGACTTCGGTGTGGAAGTGTCCCCCGGGAGGCTTTCTCATGGATCACTCTCCCCATTATGACTTGCAATTTATGGAGTTCGCCGTAGATGATTATTTTAAAACAGATTATCATTTGCAGAGATGTTTAGACTTCTAGCATAGATCTTCCAAGTCAGCCAGGCTCAGACTTGATTTAGTCGGCTCTTCAGGATACATACTGAGTTTTCCTCAAAATATTTCTATACTTTTAATTTTTTAAAGAAAATTTACAAGTCAAAAAAGACACGCAGTGTACCAATAATGTGAAACATTAGCAATAAAAGTCGCCTTGCGCTCTTGCGTTCGAAGGATGATGATGATAATCGTATTTCACTGCCGTTGAGCCTCTGAGTAACTCTGGCATCCAAGGCACTTAGTACTCGTTTCCAATCTGCACAACAACCTTGACAGTTATTAGGCGCATTTTGCACACAAGGCCCGGCCACGGTGAGGGCGGGAGGAAACGGGATGGCACTCAGGGCTCAGCCGGGCTCTGCGCTCCCCGCCTCAGCACAGCAGCCCCGATGGTTGGGGCTCCAGCCTGAAGCATGTGAAGCCGGGCTGACATTTGTCACTTTCTTCGGGAAAATGCCTACTCGCCTCTGCCCGTTCCTAACTGCATTGTGTGGATGTTTCGCTATCGAGTTGCACATGTTCCTTATATATTTTGGCTCTTAACCCCGTATCAGACACTTGGTTGGGAAATGTTTTCTAACATTGGGAGATGTTAGTCAAGGGGTACAGACTTCCAGGTATAAGAAGGTAAGTCTGATGTACCCTGGTGACCACCGTGGCTAACCATGTATCGTGTACTGGAGATTTGCTATGAAAGTGCACCTCTATNGCCACGGTGAGGGCGGGAGGAAACGGGATGGCACTCAGGGCTCAGCCGGGCTCTGCGCTCCCCGCCTCAGCACAGCAGCCCCGATGGTTGGGGCTCCAGCCTGAAGCATGTGAAGCCGGGCTGACATTTGTCACTTTCTTCGGGAAAATGCCTACTCGCCTCTGCCCGTTCCTAACTGCATTGTGTGGATGTTTCGCTATCGAGTTGCACATGTTCCTTATATATTTTGGCTCTTAACCCCGTATCAGACACTTGGTTGGGAAATGTTAGTCAAAGGGTACAGACTTCCAGGTATAAGAAGGTAAGTCTGATGTACCCTGGTGACCACCGTGGCTAACCATGTATCGTGTACTGGAGATTTGCTATGAAAGTGCACCTCTATATGATCTTCCAATTATATATACTTCATGTATATAAAACCGACCAATAACACAACTGGGTCACAGAGGAACGAGGCATCGGTGAGCGGCAGGTGTGTTAGTTTGCTGCAGCTCTGTAGCCACACGCCACGGGCCGACTGCAGGCCTACGCAGCACAAAGTCGCCGGCCCATCTTGGACGCTGGAGGGCATTGGTAGGGGTGGCTCCTGCAAGGCCTGTCTCCTCGTCGGTGGACGCCCACCTTCTCCCTGTGTCCTTACACAGCCGGGCCGCTGTGTGTGTCTGCGTCCGAATCTCTTCTTACAAGGACACCTATCATGATGGATTAGGGCCACGTGAGTGACTGCAGTTTATCTTAATCACTGCTTTCCAGACGTGTCTCCAAATACAGTCACATTCTGAGGACCCGGTGGTGATGGCCTCAGCATGTGAATTTGGGGGACAGCCTGTCCTGTAACAGCAGGAGAGCAGGGTAACATTTTTAAAAAAAATTTACTTAGAGAGAGAGAATCCCAAGCAGGTTCCAAGCTGTCAGTGCAGAGCCCGATGCAGGGCTGCAACTCACAAACCTGAGATCATGACCTGAAATCCAGAGTCAGATGCTTAACCGACCCAACCACCCAGGCGCCCTGCAAGTTAACACCTCCTGAAATGGAGGAACGCGTTCTCGTAATTAAGCGCTGACCACCTCGCAGCGCACAGACAGCTCCGGCGGTGCTTGCACGGGCCCACTTCAGCATCCTGGGACGTGAGGACGGGGGGCGGGGGGCCTTTGTGATCTGAGCCCGAGCACCTCACTCCAGATGCTGAGCCCCAGGGAGCCAGCTGCCAGCCCACGTCGCAGAGCGAGCAGGGAGGTGATGTTTTCACCTCCCATGTCCTGTTTCCATAGAAAAGCCTCCAGATTCACAGGGAGGAGTCGCTTGGTCACGAGCACACAGTTACACCGAGTGTTTGCAGCATCTCGGCCCACGGCCTGGTCGCGGCTGTGTCCCTCCGAGGTGCTCCGTGTTCCCGGCCTCACCTCTGGGAGACACAGAAGTGGCCCTGCCCCCTAGTCCCGGGGGAGGGCCCCCATTCTCAGACGGGGTGCAGGGTCCCGGAGCAGTGAGCACAGTCGGCAGCCGGTGCCGGAAGCCGCTCCCAGATGCGGCGCTCGTTCCCGAGGGATGCGCGAGGCAGGGAAGGTGCGTGCGGAGCCCCTGCAGTGCCATCCCCAAAGCTGCCGCAGGTGAGACCCGGGCCCGCTGGCGCATCTGTCCCTGAATCAGAGCCAGCAAGTACCTAATGCTTCTGGGCACCTGACCTTGTTCTAGCAGCTTCTACTATGTTAATTCATCTTCTGACACAGAAATCCTATGAGGAAGGTGTCGCTACCACAGGTGTGTGTCCAGGCTTGGATAGGCCACCGGCTTCGAACCCAGGCCGTCGGGCTGTGGTCTCACACGCTCATCCCTGCGTCCCCGAAGTTCTTCAGTGTGACCTTTATCCTGGTCACACCGTGGCTTTTGCATTTGTGATCCTTTGGCAAAAATTAAAATCAATTATTATTTATGCATGTGAATATTTTTATTCCAATAACTTGGGATGAAATTCCAGATTTCAAACAAATGTGCCACATGTGTTTAAAATCAGCGGGTAAGTTGGAGGATGTTTCACATTCATTTATCTGTTCCTTTTCTCCAACAATGAATGTATCAAAATGGATTGTGCTATAATGAAGCTAATAATATATGTGAAACAGGCTATTTTAAAATTTGAACTGAAGTAGCTCTCCAAGATTCTAACATTGCTTTCTGACTGATCAAATAATTCTGCTAGTTGTAGCTTGATTTAAGAGGCTGTCTTTACTCGCAGATTTACTGATTGCTTTAACATTTCCAGGGGCGTTTTGAATATCAGACACTATCTTTCTGGAGCCTTGTTTCAGTCCACCTCAGAAGAGATACAGTACGTCACTTCTGGCAGTGACTGCTGTGCAGTAGCCCCCTGCTGGAAACAATGACAAGCTGTGTGTGTGTGCACGTGCATGCGTGAGCGCACGCGTGTGTGTGTGTGTGTGTGTGTACACAGTGGATGCACCTGCACCTTATTGCTACAGAGAGACCGAGAGCTACCAGTGCAGCCAGGACCTGTGTGTGGAGCGATGGCCCTTGGGAGGCAGTGGACACGGGAGAAGTCGCTCCACCTCCAAGAACAGAAGTCGGGGGAAGGGGAGGGATCGGGGCGCCGGTGTCCCGGCAGAAAGGCAAAGTTGCCCCGGGCTGAGGACCCTGCTCAGGGCTCAGGAATAACAAAGTGGCTAAAAAGTAAGTGGCTGACTCCCAGGGGAAGAGCCTGGGAGAAGGGAGCTAGAAAACCCACACGCAACTTCCTTGCAAATTATCTGCTACCTTTTTTCTTTTCTTTTCTTCTTTCCTTTCCTTTCCTTTCCTTTCCTTTCCTTTCCTTTCCTTTCCTTTCCTTTCTTTTTAGTTTCTTTATTCATTTTGAGAGTGAGGGAGGGGAGGAGCAGAGAGAGAAGGAGACAGAATCCCAAGCAGGCTTCCGCACCATCAGCGCAGAATCTGATGCGGGGCTCAAATTCACAACTGTGAGATCATGACCAGAGCTGAGTTCAAGAGTCAGACGCTTAACCGACTGAGCCCCCCAGGCGCCCCGTCTGCTGACTTTTAGGCTGTGTGTGTGCGGGGCAAGATCTCTAGAGGTGAGAGAAAACAGTGGCTGAGAGGTGAAAACACTGAATTTTCAGCAGCCATAGGAAGCTAAAGAGGTAGGAGTTCACCCCTGCAAGGTCAAGGGCACTGGCAAAACCACAGACCATCAAGTAGGAGCTCAAAAGGGCCACACCCACTTAGTTAGGGTCCCATCCTGTGGGCAGGGGAAGGATTGGGCCGATCATGACCCCATTTAACCATCTTCACCTCCTCACAGGCCATATCCAAATGCAGTCACAGTGCGGGTTAGGGCTTCAACGAGTGAATTTGGGGGGAGCACGACTCAGTCCATAACAGAGGCCCAAATCTGGTTAAAGACACCATGACACTTTCCAAATCCAAAGCAGGATAAAAACAAAGAAAACCCCATGTCGGCAAATTATTCTTAAATTGCTAGAAAGCAGAGGTAAGAAAATCTTAAAGGCAGCCAGAGGGGATGGGAAACATCACCACCTTCAGAGGGTCAACAATGAGATTGCGCATTGACTTATCAACAGAAATGAGATCCAAGAGATTGTGGAATAATACATTTTGGAGACTTTGTATTGAGATGAAACTTCAAACCAGAAATAGTGCAAGAATAATAAATTACGCCCATCTACGTTCTCCCCCAACTCACCGATTATTTCCACATCTCCCTTTATCCTTTGTGCATCTTCTCTCTCCCGGTGACTGCAGATACCTCAAATTGTATCTGTACACATTTGTTCGCATCGAGAAGTAAGTCGCTGACCTGGTATCCCTTTCTCTCCGAACACGTGAGTGTGTATTTCCTCAGAACAAGGGCATTCTGTTACATAACCACAGTCAATTGTCCAAAGGAGGAAATTCTGCATTGATCCCCCATTATTATCTCACCCAAAATCCTTTCTCAAAGTTCTGCAGTTGTTCCTATTACGTCCTTTCAATTTACCTTATTCCCTGCAGCCGAAGATCCAAGCCCGCTGCGTCGGGGGGCGGGACTCTGGCTCCTCCTCACCCAGGGCGGCCGGCCCCTCCACTTCATGTTCACGCTTTGATGTCTTTAAAGAGTGTGGGAAAGTCATCTCATAAAACGCTCCTCCGTGTGGGTCTGTCTGATGTTTCCTCTTCATTAGCTTCAGTCCCTGCATTTCTGGACAGAAACAGCCTGGAAATGATTTGCGTGCTCGTAAGTGGATCTTGGTGGAGCCGAGGATATTCGCACCTGCTGTTCTAACTCGCGGGAAAACAGGGTGACCTCAGTTTCCCTTTCGGTTCCAAATTCGCTTCCACTATGGCCAAGAGATGTGAGCCCACACATAACATTTACTTAGGAAACAAGCTTACTAGAGTCCCATATTTGCTTACTCTTTTTTTTTTAGCCTTCATAATCAGGCCATAGGCTCAAATGATTGTGTTCAAAGGCTTTTTGTTTAGCTTTTTCTCCTCTTCAGTGTGCTTGTGTTATCCAAGTAAAATAAAAATTGTGTGGATTAGTCCCTGCATTCTATTTTAGGAATTTTTGAGTCTGTAAAACCTTAGCATGGTTCCAAAAGTCCACAAACTATACGAAAAGGAATACTCACCGAAGCCCATCCCCCACCCCACCCCATAGCTGCCCATCCCTATAGGCAGCTCAGCTTCCTAGTTTCTGGTTCCTTCTCCCTGTGCTTCTTTTTGCAAACCTAAACTGGTAGATATTCTTGCCTGCGCTTTGTACATACCATGTATTTTCACTTAACAACACATCCTGTTAATATCCGTCAATTGAACTGCTCCTTAATCTTTGTTTATACCTGCACACTACACCGTTGTGTGACCGCTTGATCCAGGCACCTCCTGCGTCTAGTCATTTGTGACAGGCTTGGACCGACTTTTCCTTAAAGGGCCTGACCATCCGTGTCTGTGGCTTGTAGGGGACGGCTGCTGTGGCTCTATCTCAGCTCTTCCTTTGTAGTTCAAAGCAGCCACAGCCCGCACATAAGCTAATGGGCATGGCTGTGCGCCAGCAGTGCTGTTTAGAGAAGGTGGAAGCTGGCAGGTGGCACCGAGCTTGCCAAGTCCACGGTATCATTATTCTGCGATTACTAACAATGCTGCGTGAACAGCTTTGTTCATCTACATGGTTGTGTCCTTGAAGGAAGACTTGAGGGAAAACCGATTGCAGCAGGGACGCCAGTCAAAGACGAGTGCACGTGTGGCCTCCACGCTGCCCGTCTTCCCTCCTGAGGGCAGCACACCCCACAGCCTGGCCGTTCGCACGCGGAGGCAAACTTGCTCATTTCCAAAAATCTGACGGGCGAGAAGTGGTCTGGGAGTGGTTTCACTTGGCCTCCTCCTAATGGAGATTATCGGATGCTGTCTTCAACGGGGGTAAGTATAAATGCATCATTGCCTCATGAAAAGGATGTTTTTCATGTTTTAAAATTTAAATCCAAGTGGCACCTGGGTGGCTCAGTTGGTTGAGCTTCCGACTGCAGCTCAGGACAGGTTTTGCGGTCCGTGGGTTCGAGCCCCGTGTCGGGCTCTGTGCTGACAGCTCAGAGCCTGGAGCTGCTTCGGATTCTGTGTCTCCCTCTCTCTCTGCCCCTCGCCCACTCACATTCTATCTCTCTCCCTGTTTCAAAAATAAATAAACATTAAAAAATTTAAAATTTAAATTCAAGTTAGTTAACATAGTGTAGGCTTGGCTTCAGTAGAACCAGTGAATCATCACTTATCTACGACACCCAGGGCTCATCCCAGCAAGTGCCCACCTCAGTGCCCATCCCCCGTCTAGCCCAGCCCCACCCATGTGTCTCCATCAACCCTCAACTTGTTCTCTGTGCTTAGGAATCTCTTACGGTTTGCCTCCCTCTCTGTGTTTATCTTATTTTTCCTTCCCTTCCCCTGTGTTCATCTGTTGAGTTTCTCAAATTCCACATATGAGTGAGATCATATGATATTTGTCTTTCTCTGGCTTATTTCACTTACCATTATACTCTCTAGATCCATCCACATCATTGCAAATGGCAAGATTTCACTCTTTTTGATCACTAAGTAATATTCCATTACGTACGTATACCACATTTTCTTTATCCATTCGTCCATCGATGGACATTGGGGCTCTTTCCATAATTTGGCTATTACTGATAGTGCTGCTTTTTGCTTTTCATGCCCAGGGAAATGTCTGTGGGCTTGGGAATCTCTTATCTTTGAAGCTGTATCTGATAACTGTAAAGTTATCAGAACCTCATATTATTTTGTGGGTAGTTCTTTGATAAGTTTTTAACTTCTATAAAAGCTATTCTGTTTAAACTTTCTGTTTCTGTAGAGTTAAATTCGGAGAACTCTATTTTCATAAGAAATTATTCTTTCCATTTAGATTTTCAAATTTATATGCAGAGAATCCTGCAAATAATCTCCTATGATAGTTATTAATTTTCAGTTTGGCAATTGGTTATTATGCACTGTCATTCCATATGTATATATAAAATACTAATCAAGGCAACTAATTATTCATCTACTTTGATATGAAAACAATAAATTTTGATTTATTAATTAAAGCTATTATTTTCTATTCTCCACTACATTAATTTCTGCTTTTATTTTCTTTGTTGTTTGCTTTTTTTGTCCTTTCTTGCAGCTCACTCTTTTTTTCCCTAGCTTTTCCCTTTATTAGTGTTTATACTGATGTAGGCATTTAAGGCTACAGGGTTTCCTCTGATTACTGCTTTCAGTGAACTCTATAATTATGATCTGTTTTTAGAAATTCTGTAATTTCAATCTGCATTTCCTCTTTTATCTAAAAGTTGCCTAATTGAAGGTTTTGTTTTGTTTTTAATTTCTAGACTGAATTAACTTTTTGCTATTTATTTTAGGCACTAGCTTTTAGTTTTCCTGCAGTGTAATCAGAAACAATTATTTGCCATTGTCTACCTTATGGGGTGTATTGATATTTTCTCTGTGAGCTAATAAATGTTCGATTCAGGGGAAGTGCTTGCTGCATGTGCTAAGGAGTGAATTTCAAACAGTTAGTAAAATCTGTCTTATTGATTATGTTATGTCTTCCAGTTCCCTCCTTATTTCTCTTCACTTCTATATTTTGTTATATTTTTATGGAGATATTTCCTGTGTCGTTTTCAGCAGAGTGGTTCATATCTGCCATCCAGTTGTTGTGAATTGTTTTATCATGAAAACATGTCCTTCTTTGTAATGTGTTTCACTCAGGATAAGAACATAAGCTTCCTTTTTTAAACTGTTTATTTATTTATTTATTTATTTATTTATTTAGAGAGACAGAAAGAGAGAGAGAGAGAACAGAGGAAGGGCAGAGAGAGAGGAAGACAGAGAATCCCAAGCAGGCTCCATGCTGTCCATGCAGAACCAGATGTGGGGCTCGATCTCATGAACACTGAGATCATGACCTGAGTTGAAATCAAGAGCCTGATGCTTAACTGACTGAGCCAACCAGGTGTCCCTGTTTTTAACTGTCTGAATCACTGTGTTTTTAGATGTGTCTTGGGCATGAGGCATATAGTTAAATCTTGCTTTCTGAAACAAATTGGAAATGATTTTCTCTTAATAGATCAATTAAACTCACTTGTGTTACTTATGTGGCTGCGTGTTGGGTCTTACCACAGTTATATTATTTCACGTTATGATTGCTAGAGTTATTCATGTATATTTGCTATTTCCTTTCCTTCTGTGATGGGTCTTCTCCACTGTTACTTGTTTTACTTTCTCTTATCTTAGGTATTGACTCTGACACATGTTTGTCCTAAGTTGTTTTCCAGTGGTGCCTTGTACCCTTTATAAAACGCCTCGTCTTCTGTGTTGTTTCTTAGCATTTTGCAGACTGTTGTCTTAAAATCAGTTTTAATGGTGTCGTTGACAATCCCGTGCTCCACACCACAGTCAAAACACTCTTCTCTTTTCCCTGATTGTTTTATGTCTCTTTTTAGATTTGTTAGTTCCATCTTGCCAAATGTGTAATACTCGTATACCAGTCTTCCACTCCGTTCCCACGTGCATTAAGCTGGTCTCAAACACTCAGATACACATTTCAGATCAGCATCATCAGTCTTTTCGCCCACATTTCTCCGGTTGTGCTTTGGGTGGATGGAGTGTGTCCTGCCGTAGATCCCTTAGGAAGGCCTCACAAGAGCCGTGGTTTGCTATTATCAGAGTCGCTGCCCTCGAGCCTGGGTGCGGGACCGGTTCTGCCTGGAGAATTAACCCTTGGTTCACGTATTCATTCCTCAAATATACTGGAAATCTTGTGCTGTTGTGGCCTTGAGATTTCTGATGTCAGACTAATTTTCTTGCCCTTGTAGGTTATTTTATTATTTTTTTTTGTTTTGCTTTGCTTTGAGGGTTTGTTCATGTTTAGCTCTTAAAGCCTTACTGCTCTTAATGGGCAAAGATCTGTGAGTTGATCGTTCTGGGCTTATTTTCTCCAGTCCCTGTAGGTCCTCGAAAGGTATGGTTTTATGTCTTTTATTTCCAGAAAAATATCCATCAACCATAGATTTAAAGATCAGCTATGATCCTTTGTTTTGTTGTTTGTTTTTGGGGAACTCCAATTATACAAATGTTGGATTTTGGTTTCCCTTCCCCACCTTCCATTTCAACCACTTTACTCTGACCCTTTCTACTGCTCTCTTTGTTTCATTTTCCTCTTCAAGTAATCCTGACTTTCCCCTGTGACATGTAATATATTTCCATCCACATCTATCCTTCTTAGGGCAATTTGTAGGTGTGCCTTCATTTCTGATATGACAGTATCTTTTCTTTTCTTTCTTTCTGAGCTCAATAACTGTCATTGGATTTCTTCTCCCCTTGGTGTATTTTGTTTTTGTAATAGTCTTAATTTTAAATTTTTTAAAAACATTTTTATTCAGTTTTTGAGAGACAGAGAGAGATAGAGAACCAGCAGGGGAGGGGTAGGGAGCGAGGGAGACACAGAATCTGAAGCAGATTCCAGATTCCAGGCTCCAAGCTGTCAGCACAGAGCCCGAAGCAGGGCTCAAACTTACCAGCCGTGAGATCATGACCTGAGCCAAAGTAGGACACTCAACTGACTGAGCCACCCAGGTGCCCCACCTTTTTAAAATTTTTAACCTTCGTTCCTGAATCTGTGATGTCCTCAGATCTTTGCATGAGGATATTTAATTCATTCTGGAGTTGGTGTTAGTTTCATTCTGCATTCATTGTTTTTGGCAGGTGGGTTCATCAGCTTAAATGCTATGAGTTAGTTTATTTGTTTATTATTGATATGGGTGAATATACAGATGCTTCACACAGATGAAGACTGCATATGTCTGCTCACATCGTGATGGTCTGGAGGGCAAATTTTATATTCTGAGAGCAACTTCTGCCAAGGAGGCCAAGGTCATTTCTGTAATTTGGGGGTGAGGGTAGAAGGGCTGTGTGGCCTTGGGTGTTTTGGGATCTATTTTGTCTTGCAAGACTCTAAATTTTGCTTCTTGCTTTTCCCTTTTCCGTTCCACCAACCAGTCTTCAAGGGTGGCCCCTCCCTCAAATTTTAGCCTCTTGTCCCCAGAGACCATGCCTCTGAGTCCCACTTGATTTAAGGATCTTTCCTGCAGCCAGTGTACTGATCGGATAGGATGCTTCTTAGATTATTCACATTTAGGGCTGACTGTCTCAGGGACGCTTTAGTCCTTTTGATTTCCTCTCTCCTTCTGCTCATTCCCCAAACCCCGTTAGATTTCCATGGACACATTCCCGCCGCAGGCAGGTCAGTAATTCTCCAGCAGCAGGAAACTGAAGTGTGGGGTGTCATTTGCCTGTTCATTCTGTGAAGGGTGTTTTATTTCTTTTTGTTTTTCCGCACACGAGATTTGAGTCTGTGTGGAGAGATTCAGATTCCCATCGCCCCTCAGCTGCCTGGGGAGGCCGGGGTGGTGTCTACTGAGTGCTCAGCAGAAACGCCTCCGACCTGGGCGTTGATGCCCACTTACTCGTTGTTCAAAAGCAAGAGTGCAGAACTGGAGCCAGCGCGGGTCTACATGAAGGGGGGAGTGGTAACCGCATTCTGCCATGTTTGCACGATGGAATCCTTGCTGCCAACGTCGACGAGAAGCTGCTGACTCAACCATGACTGGCCCCCAGGGCAGCGTGCTGTGTGCCGGGAGCCAGACACAGAACCGGGCATGCTCTGTGGCCCCATTCATGAGAGATTCTAGAACAGACAAAACAGACGTGGTGACGGCGAGCCTGGGGCTAGATGAATGGTGGCAGGAAGCCAAAACCCAAGGGACTTGAGCGGCTCTCTGGGTGGAGGAAGTGCTGCATATCTGGACGGCGGTGGTGGTGGATGGACAGGTACTTTCATCAAAACTTACTCAACCATTACTCAATATGAGTGCTTTTTATTACATGCAAATTATACTTCACAGTTGATATTTTTAAAAGGTAAAGGTATTTTCAGAAAAGCCAAAGCTGGGAGAATTTATTTCCATGAGAAACATGTTACAAAGTTTCCCACAAAGTAAAGGGAGTTTTCGAGACTCTGGGAAGTTGGCCCAGACAGGAGGCTGCGTGTGCGGGAAGGAATGGAGCGCCTCCCTCGGGGGCCGTGGTCCCCTCTGGCCACCACGGAGATGGGCTCCCACAGGACGCATCCTCCTTCAGAGCAGGCGTGGGAAGAGATGCCTTGGGAGGGGCACTTCCCTCTAGAGGTGCGGGGGGTCGAGCTGGGGCTTTCTGCTCCGTCGTCACCACCACCACCCCCAGCAAGGTGTTCGTCGTAATAGTGTGGGCTGGTGGCTACACTGCGCTCTGCAAGTTTACCCGTTTTTAACTTGTTATGGGAGATTTTAGTTGTCAGATTAAGGAAATAGTGGTAAGTGGAGGAAGTATCCTTGAGCGTGTGTGCGATGAGGGATGTGCGGGTGCACGGCGCTGAATCACCCCAGCGGCCCCGCTCGCAAGCTTGAAGGAGCTCAAGGAATATTGCAACTATACATCCTCTTGAAATACCGACTTGACAATTGAATTTTGAAAACCAGGAGATGAATAAAAATAAAGCTCTCAGGAATGGGAAACGTGCGGAAACGTGAGGACCTGTGGGGAGCACAGGCCCGTTTATACACAGCACCGATGGCAACGCCCGCCTGGGACAGCCTGCCCTACAGACCCTGGCGGTGACCGTCCGGATGACACCGCGGGCGCCTGCAAAACTGGACGGAGGCGAGGAGGCAGCAGGGAACCTTCTACGCCCTGGAGATCTGTGTCTACAGAAAAACGAGTCCGTCGTTACTGGTTACTGAGCAACACAAAAGCTTTATCTAAACAGAGGACTGAAATCTCCATCTTTTCCATCATTGTTTGCATTCTTTAAATCTCCGAGGGACCCTGTATGGAATAAAACAGAGAAAAGAGATATTTATCTAAAGCCCAGCAATTTCCTGAGCTTTCGTTTCATTCTGGTAAAACCAGTCCTGACGCTTTATTAAACACTAAGGTGGATTGTGATTCTATTAAAGAAATCTCGTTCTCCCTCACTTATCGTTTCTATGGGAAGAAAACTCTGCATTGATGCCAATATAATACTAATAATGGTTATTATTAGGAGGTAAGGTTTGGGGATTTTTAAAAATCCTTTAAAAGTACTTTGTGCATGTTTACGACAGCGAGNATTTGGACATCCAGGGACAGGCAGGAGGTCATCGGGGGAGCCCGTGGATGGGCCCGAGCCCCCACCCCCTGGGCGCACCCCCCAGGCTCTACCGTCTCAGGGGCCGTGACTTCTACAGAAGATGCCCCCGTTGGGCGTCAGGAGGCAGCAACCGCCTCAGCTACCCGCCCGAGGTCATTTACTATGAAGTCACTCGCTGGGGGCCCGGCCAGTGGAAGACCCTGAAGTGTCCCCGAGCTGTCACTGCTGAAGCAGGCGCCCTAGGGGACGGAAGGGAGTGGCTGCGTCGCTACAACTTTGAGGGAGAGGGTGGCCCCTCCCAGAGCTCACCGCAACCGGGGGAGGGCTGGCCGCCGGGGCCTGGGCTGTGACCCGAGCAGGGCCGCCGCTGCGGGCCGGGCCGACTGCTGGGTCGGGGAAGCTGCCTGCTGACGGCCGCCAGGACCGGGGTCCCCGTGGGTGAGGACACACCGCCAGGGAGGCGTGGTTGGCAGGCGCGCGCTTGACCAGGAGCGGG
>NW_027529672.1:6840829-6862443 GCF_008692635.1 Crocuta crocuta
CCCGCCGTCAGCCTGTGCGCCCCCGTCGGGACTCGGGCAGGTGTAAGTCCATCCTGGGCTCGCGTCCACACCGCCGGGAGGGACGCGCGCACGACACGCCAGGACCCCCGATCTGTGACCTGGACTCTGCGCTGCGGGCAGGGAGGGGCCCCGAGGGCCCTGCGGCCCCCAGCGGCGCCCGGGCCGCNGGGACCCTCGCAGGACAACGACGTCATCTGCGGGAGGGCTCGGACGGGGAGGTCACCTCCGCACCTGCCGCGCCTCCTGTGCTGCCCCGCCTGCACCGGAACTGACCTCGTTTCCAGGCTCAGCCAAGCCAGTGTCCTGAACTCCAACCTCCGTTGGGTTCCTGCGTCTTCAATGCTTGCTCTGCTCTTGCCCGCCCCCAATAACGGAAGCCAGCACTGCTCCATCAAACTAGCATGCCTCCTCCAAGAAGTCTCCCTGGATTGACCTGCTTCACTTGCGCTGCGTGTCATTTCTCTCCCCCAGAATGTAGCTCAAGTCTACCACCTTCACGTGCACTCGCTTCTGTGGTGCTTAGCGAGGCTCATCCGGCTTTCATTTCATTCACGTTTGTCCTTGACCTTTCTCTGACTCTACGAGTTCTAGGGACCCTCCCATGGTGTTTATTTCCCACAAACGATGGGGGTGCTGTCTGGGGAGACCCCGTGTTACAGCCCAGGGAAGTGACATTCCTCGCCTGCAGTCACAGTGACACAACTCAGAATCAGTGGGACGTGAAGATTCTCAGGGATGAGCCCGGGCGCTGGGGACGAAGCCCCAGGTGCCCCCAGAGCTCAGCTGCTGCGGCTCAGACACAGTGAGGCTGCCCCAGGTGTTTCCGCGGCAGCCGAGCAGAACGACCCGTCAACACAGCGGAACAAGAGGAACAGGCTCCTCCTCCCTCCCCTGCAAAGGACTGCTTGGGTTTGCACACGTCCCGACAACTGGTTTGCACACCTCCCACCAGCTGGTGTGCACACATCCCACTGGCTGGTTTGCACACCCCCACCAGCTGGTTTGCATACATCCCACCGGCTGGTTTGCACATGTCCTGATGACTGGCTGGTTTGCACACGTCCCGCTGGCTGGTTTGCACACCCCCACCAGCTGGTTTGCACACCCCCACCAGCTGGTTTGCATACATCCCACTGGCTGGTTTGCACATGTCCTGATGACTGGCTGGTTTGCACACGTCCCGCTGGCTGGCATGGCCGGAAAGACGGGTTGTTTGACGCTGGTCTTCTGATTCTTCAGTAGTGGCAGGTCCTGGCAAGTGCCGTCTGCAGAGTGCGCTCAGAGAGCTTTCTCGCGGACACCAAGCAGCATCCCCAAGTCCCTAGGGCAACCCCCCTGACTGATGGGTCCCCCCAGAGTGACCCCCCCTTCGTCCCACATACAGGACAAGACCCCTGCATGAAACAGAGGGATTTGCGGTGGTGAAATGGGGCTGTTGATGTTGCAGACGCGGGGTGGGCGCATCGGCCGCGGGTCTGCAGGTGGAACGGGATTCTCCACACTAGGACCACCGATGAGGGGGTCCCTCTGTCAGGTGACACCCCCAGATGAAGCCCATGGTTTTGTGTTTTGGACCTGGTGACTGTAACCCAGGACCAGCTACAAACTACGACCTCAACCGGAATGGAATTCGAGCGTCCCCATCCATTTCCAGCTGCCATTGTCTTAGCGCCCTGACCGCAGGCGTCGTGGCCTGAGAAAGCACGTCTACACGCGCTCTTGGGGATCAGAAGTCCTCGCTTCAGATACAGGTTGCATCTCTCACTGGCTGTGTGATCTGGGAGCCACATAGCAGCCTCTCAGCTGACCACCCGCATTGTTAGAAGGAGATCTGGTATTTGTGTCCCCCGTGGGGAGAGGTCAGAGTAGAGCAGTGATTTGGGATAGTGATAGGCTCGTGGTCAGGACTCAGTATAAGCTGATCTTTTTTTTTACTTTATAAATTTATTGATTTATTTTGAGAGAGAGAGAGCACAGCAGGGAAGGGGCAGAGAGAAGGAGAGAAGGAATCCCAAGCAGGCCCTGCACCGTCAGCACAGAGCCTGATGTGGGACTCGAACTCATGAAGCGTGAGATCATGATCTGAGCCACGATCAAGAGTTGGATGCTTAACCGACTGAGCCCCCCAAGTATCAGCATAGGCTAATATTTACTCTTTGATCCCCTTCTCTCTGTAAAGCAAAAACCTTTGTATAACATAAAGGGCTGCCCCAGTGTTTTGCTGTTTGAATTTTAAAAAGGATAAAAGGTAGTAGAGAAACAAGTAATTGCCACCATTTATGAAGGTCTTAAATGCGTAAGGTTCACCTCCTTTCTCTCTGACGTGACGCCTGGGCCCTGGCTCCCCAGCCCTCCCTCTGCCACCTATAAAAACCGTAGATGTTGACAGTTCCCACTGGCTGGAGTGGGTAGACACTGGATTCAAGAATTCGTGCTAAAACCAAACCCAGAGCAGGTGTCCAAGGAATTACTGTCCTTCCTGCCATGACCCTGGCCCCCAAAGACTGTCTTGCAGGAAGAAGACACTTCCGTTTCCAAAGCAGCAGTGGGGTTGCTGGGTCCACACCACTGGTTTTCGGTGGGGCTCGTGCTGAAGGATCACGCTCTCCGACTGACGGCTGCCCACTGCTCGATCCGCTTGGGGCTTCAGACGACTCCATCCGGCGTCGGGAACCCAGACGTGGTAATGAGTGCGTATCAAGTCCTCCCTCCCCGTAATGAGTGCGTGTCAGGTCCTCCCTCCCCGCAGGGTATGACGTGCCAGATGGATGAGGGATCCAGATGCTATTCTAAAATTAGCCGACTGATGACCCTCTACTCCTGTGTGTGTGATGTCGGCAGAACAGAATCACGAGCAGCCACTGTGAGGCTGCCGTCAGGAGCGCCGGGCAGCAGGAGCCACGGCCGCCCACGCCAGGTGCCCGTGTCTGCCGTGGCCCGGGGACGCGTGCTGGGAGACCCGGCGCTCTGGGTCAGGTGGGACGAGGGGCGCGGGCCTGGATGACGGACGGTCCCCTCCTCCAGGTCAGCCGTGGGCTCCGTGCCCTCCAGGCAGGGCAGGCCACCCTTAAGCCGTGCAGAGATGAGCCCGTGAGAGCCACGTGCAGAGCATAAAGGACAGACTGACCCCAGCTGCTTGGACGCGGCTCGAGAACACCTCCGCTGCGCGCGTAAGTTGTGTCTGAGGAAAGGGATCGTAATGCAGCGCTGTGCCAGGTCGGTGCGGACGCCGTGAAGGGGTGCGGGCTGGCGTCTCAGCCGGCAGAGGACACGCGGTGCAGCGCGGTTTATTGCCCCGGTCCAGGGCCCCTGCCCTTCCCCACGGCCGGAGAGAGGGTTTAGGGGAGAACTTAGAAAGTGGGGTTCGTCCTGCGCTGCAGAGTGCACAGAGGTGACCTTGGTGGCGGCCTGGAAGGGAGCGGGGGGCGGGGTGCTGCTCCCAGGCCCGGACCCGTTCCCGGTGCGGCACAGCCGCCACCCGACAGGACGGAGCGTGGCACCCAGACCCAGCGGGCGAGAGTGAGCATTTCCCCTCAGCATCCGGGGTTCACCTTCTGAAGCGCACTTCTGTGCACGCACTGAGCATATTATAAAGGGACATAAATACAGCTTTACACCCTTTAATGGAAGACCTCCGTAGGCTCTTCTCGAGGGGGCCGGGGGGGCGTCACTCTGCTCCGCAGAGTCTCCCTCAGAAGTGGTTACCCTGGTCCCGCGTCTTGACCACACTCCCCCGCTGCTGCCTCGCAGGCCTCTGCTGGCTCCTCCCAATGACAGTCCTCAGGGCAGGGATGTAGGACGGCCTTGTGACCAGGAGCTACGGCCTCACCCGCACCGTGTCCGCACACAGAACCTCCGTGTCTGTGTCTGCCGCCCCGCTGGCCTGGGGTGGCCTCCCTTGCAGCCACTGCTCCGGCTGGGAGACATCCACTCCCTTTGATCCAGCTCCTTGCCCTGGGGTCCCCTCAGCCCCTCCCCGGGCCGTGGCTCCGGGGGGGTGACTGCGGGCTGCTGGCCAGGCACTGTGCGTGGGTTGCTTCGGGTGATCAGTTCACCTCAGCGGACATCTTTGCCCAGGGGTCCCTGCTCCAGTGTCCCCCAGTGCCACCCTGTGCCCAGAGCCCAGCCCTGCAGGGACATCCTAGCAACCGGCCACCCCCCGGTCACGGCACACTGTTCTCCAAGCCCACTCACCTCTGCTCAGTGCATTGATTCCGGGTGGCACGGTGAGAGTCACCCTGGGAAAAAGTGCAAGTTGTTCTTTGGACGCTTTCTGCTCAAGGAGGATGTGCATCTGCTGAGTTCTCTGCAGCAACGGCCACATCGGTAAGGGCGGGCAGCACCAGCCTCGTCGTGGAGAGAGAGCATGGCCCACGAAGGGGCTGGGGTCCCTGCTGCAGAGTGTGGTCTTTATCTTAAGTAATGAATTGGGCTTCATTTGTAATCATGGAAATCAGCAGCAACAGCAGTAGCCAGCAGCTGACGGCTAACACGATGGTCCCGCCACGGGATGGTGCAGGGTGAGTGTGAGCTGCGGAAGGGCTCCCGGCACGTGAACGCAGCCCACTGTGCACACTGCACTCGCATGAAAGCGAGTCTGTCTCTTAAAAAATGCTGACAAAGAATAAACTCCCACAGCAGTTCATATTTATGCTGCACAAAACAGTGAGACGATCACGCCAGCGGGTTAATTATTGTGGTCATTTTGACAGAAGACAGCAGTAGCTGTTCTCTATATGGGAGCGTTAGACGGTTTTCTAAAGGGCAAGTTATTATTTTAAAAAATTTGAAAACAAAAACAAAAAACTCCTAAATAATTCAATTAAAACATGGGCAAAGGATCTGAATAGATATTTCTCCGAAGAAGACACACAGATGGCCAACAGACGCATGAAAGATGCTCAGCGTCACTCATTATCAGGGAAATGCAAATCCAAACCACAATGAGATATCACCTCACACCTGTCAGGTAGCTAAAATCAACAACACAAGAAGCAACGAATGTCAGTAAGGGCGTGGAGAAAAAGGGACCCCCCTGCACTGTTGGTGGGGATGCACACTGGTGTGGCCGCTGTGGGAGACGGTGTGAAGCTGCCTCAGAAAGCTAAGAAGAGAACTACCCTATGACCCAGTAAATCCACTACTGGTATTTCTCCAAAGGTGATTAAAACACTAACTCAAAAAGGTATGTGTGCCCTTATGTTTACAGCATTATCTACAATAGCCAAGGTACGGAAACAGCCGCGTGTCCATGGACTGAAGGAGGAAGGAAGATGACACACATCTGCAAGGGAACCTTATTCGGCCAAAGAAGAGATGAGATCTTGTCATTTGCAGCAACATGGATGGACCTGGAGAGTATAAGACTCCGTGAAATAAGACACCGTACGATCTCACTCAGATGTGTAATCGAAACACACAAAACCGACCCAGAGAACAGATTGGTTGTCAGAAGCAGAGGTGGGGGGGGGCAGACAAAATGGGTGAAGGGGTTCAAAGGTACAGACCTCCAGTTATAAAGTAAAGCACGCGTGGGGATGTAGGGCACGGGGTGGTGACGAGGGTTAAGGACGCCGTGTGGCATAGGTGAAAGTGGCTAAGAGGGCACATCTTAAAAGTTCTCCTCACAAGAAAAAGATTCGTGCCCGTGTGTGGTGACAGACGCTAACGAGACTCGGTGTGGCCGTCACCTGCCAGTTTACCAAATAGCTAATCATGTTAGGACAGTGGTTTAGTAAGCAGTGCAACACGAGGCTTAATTCGTATACTGTAGCGCCCGCTGCAACGTAAGTAACTGTGTATGGTTAACGTAACAGCACGGAATAACCTAGGACACGTATCACTGATAGACACACTTACGATTATTATGGGTAGAGCTAGACTTTGTAAGATGATCAGCACCCACACACATCTGGTAGGTTGCTGTCATCCAGAACATTCTGTTTCCTTGTGTAATCCTACCTGCTTTCCCCTGAGCGGTGTTTACAGACTTAGACACATTCTGGATCTTTTTCCTTAAGTACGATGTATTCGTTTGCCCACCTAAAGCTCTTGTGTGTGTTTAATTTCAGTAAATAATCAGCCGCCAGAGGAGGAGGCTGAATATTTTCCCTGCTGACCGGCTCCTGCAAAGGTGTGGGAATAGGCGTGCGGGTGGAGGGCGCTGGCGGCAGGGGTGGCGGCTGTGGGGACGGCTCCCTGCCCCCCGCAGCCCCACCCCAGCCTCCCCTTATCTGTTTCTGGCCCCTCCGCCGCCTCCGTTTAATCACATCTCTGAATTAACGGTGAGGCGCTCCTGCGGCTGTGGCGGCAAGGGAGCAACCCCCGAGCCCGCTTCGTGCTTCTTGCTCCGATAGCGTCCGCGTCAGATCGACAACCTCCTCTGCCCCATTTTACTTCCTGAATCGACCCAAACCTCATCGTCTCCCGGGCTCTGTGCTCCCTGGCGTTTATGGTCACGGCCTCCATCAGTCTCCCTGCCTCCAGCCTCTCCGGCCCCGATCAGTTTTCTGGGCTTCCCTCCGTGTGTCTGGGAGAAGCATTGCTCCAGGCCCTGGGCTGCAAGTCGACGCTTTCTCTGCCGCCACCGGGCAAAGACCGATCTCCCCTTGAAGACACGGAGGCCCTTGGCGCCTGACTCCGGCTTGCTCCTCGGTTTCATCTTTTGCTACCGGAACCCGGGGGCCCCTGCTCTTCCGGCGCATGAGCAGCCTCCTCTCCAGCGGCTCGCACCTCCGCCCTTCAGAACACGGGCACACAGTACACCGGGCGCCCGGGGCTCTCCCTGCCCAGGCCCTCCTGCTCCTGACCCAGGTCTGGGATGTGCTGATCCAGCCATCAAGACTCAGCTCAACCCACACTTCTTCCAAGAAGCCTTCCCAGAATCCCCGGAGGAATTTGGCTGGTGCTGGACGGTGTTATTTTCTGCTTTCCCTCCAGGCTCCGGGAAACCCAGGGACAGGCCTCAACCTTGCTCACCCTTTCTCCCTTCTCTGACACTGAACTTGGCATATAGTAGCCATTCCATAATATTTTCCTAAATGAAATATGGACAAAACATTCTCCATTTGAAGTTTGTTTGTTTAAAGTTTATTTTATTTTATTATTTAAAATTTTTAATGTTTTATTTATTTCTGAGAGAGAGAGAGAGAGCTTGAGCAGGGGAGGATCAGAGACAGAGGGAGACACAGAATCTAAAACAGGCTCCAGGCTCTGAGCTGTCAGCACAGAGCCTGACACGGGACTCAAGCCCACGAACCGCGAGATTGTGACCTGAGTTGAAGTTGGACGCTTAACTGCTGAGCCACCCAGGTGCCCCTGTTTATTTATTTTGAGAGAGAGAGAGACCGAGAGAGAGAGAGAGACAGAGACAGAGACAGAGAGACAGAGACAGAGAGGCCAAAGAGGGAACGAGAGAATCCCAACCAGGCTCTGCACCATCAGCGCAGAGCCTGACACGGGACTCAAACCCAGAAACCACAAGATCATGACCTGAGCTAAAACCAAGAGCTGAGCCTCCACGCACATCTACTCAGGGACACTAATGTGAAAAGAGCTACTCAAACAGTCTTCACTGGGAAGACTTCTAACTATAACTTCTAACTATGGACTGAACTGAAACGAAATTAGAATCAGTATCCATGCAGGGCTTGGACTTTTTCCAAGAATATAAGCGATGACGTGGATGAAAATGAACTCCTATCTCTTAGAAAAAAATAAACAAAAAGCTCGCATCCCTTCAGGGGCGAGGCATGCGTGAGCAGGTAAGTGACGCCACTGTGAGGCTAATCACAGCGCCGTGAACGAGCAGGGACACACTACGGATGAAGGGTAGTGCCCTGCTACAGCGTCCCGCTCCACGCCTTGCACTTCTCTGAGAATAGTATCTTAATTAGAGAAGCAAACTGATAAAGAAAGGAACAGAGATGGTCTTTCCATTTCCAAGTTATTTATATGATCAATGGTTCAGGAAAGAGTAACCTTTATTCTGCATGCAGTACGAGTGAGTTATTGCTCTTGAGGCTGGAGGTGAGGAAAAAGATAAAGATGGAAGACACACATCTCTTTTAAAGATTATGTGGAATGTGTAACAAGATTTTAGTGCAGTGGGATGTAACTGTCCAAATATTTGAGGCTTGCCCAGTCTAGCCAAGAATAATTTCTGTCTGAGTGTTTGATACGGTCCAAAAACCATCTTGAATATAAATCCTGGTTTTCACTTTTCCTAAAAAGTAAAATCCAGTGGGCATGCGGGAATATTTTCTGGAGGCTCTGTGTCTTATACCTGGAGTCCCCTGAAAGCAGCTATGGTGCAAGTGTTCTTTCAGGAGACGTCCATTTGTAGAACTTCGCCGTGAGCCCGGGATCCAGAGGCGAGGAGGCGGGGGATGTGGGACATGCCCCAAACCTGGGGGAAGCTCGGCGCTCCAGGAAGGCAGTTGCCAAAGATGTGAGACCGTGCAGGAACACGAGCTGGGCGTTCCCTCTTTTCGAACCCGTGGTGGAGCCCGGGAAGTCCCCTTGACTGGATCACTTGCTCGCGTGCCTCCTCCCTGGTTCCGACGGGGCGTCCATCGCTGCCCTCTCGCCCTAGGGGGGACCCATACTCTGGCCCCCATTCTTGACATTCCTGGCCTAAAAAATAAAATAGACCTCTTCCATCAAGATCATTTCACCAACTGCCTGATGGGTCTTGATCTGGAACACTGTCACTAGAGTTATTGTTTAAAAATGAAAATCTAGTCCTTTGTCCAGTACTTAACCCCCTGAAATGATCCTCTGCTGTGTCCAAGGTGAATCTGAACCCTGAACATGACACAGGATGCTTCAGACCAGCAGGGTTCCCTTCCGCCACCTCCCCGGACCTCCCCCCGCCCTGTGCCCCGTGGCGCCCACGGCAGGCATTCCCGGAGTCCCCACTGTGGCCCTCGCTAGTCCTTCTTCCCTCCCTCGGGAGCCTGGGGACATGTCCCACTTCGACCAAATGCCTCACCGGTCAGCCAGGTCCCGACCCCTGCTCAGAGGTCCCCTCCGCAGCCAGGCATTCTGCCTCCCAGACACCCAGCCTCTGTCTCATCCCTTCTCCATCCCTGGGGGGGGGGGGGCGGGGCCCCCGCGGCGGGGCCCGTGGGGGCNCTCGCTAGTCCTTCTTCCCTCCCTCGGGAGCCTGGGGACATGTCCCACTTCGACCAAATGCCTCACCGGTCAGCCAGGTCCCGACCCCTGCTCAGAGATCCCCTCCGCAGCCAGGCATTCTGCCTCCCAGACACCCAGCCTCTGTCTCATCCCTTCTCCCCCCCGGGGGGGGGGGGGGCTGCTGCCCCGCAGTGTGGCCCCTGTGGTACTCAGCACTTCCGGGCTGCCTTTTCGGCTCTCCCCTGCCCGGAAAAGGAGTCTTTACGTGAAGTTCTTCCTGCCCTGGGACCTTCTCCTGACCGGAACTTGGCTGATTTACAGTCACCAGAAGTGACCTTGGGAAACAGACACTCCACATGCTATTTGGGGATTCTTCTGGTCACGTCCTTAGGTTTTAGAGCACGGCCGAGCTCCTTGCAAATGGGAAATAGGACAGTAGCTCCAAAGCACGCGCCGACATCATTATTAATCATCAGCTGCAGTTGATGGGTATGAAGTGGTTATGGAAAAAGCACGTTTGAAGGACTCTAGTGGCATTAAGGGTGTCGACAAGGGCTGGGGAGTAGAGGCTGCTCCTGGGTGCCGGGACAGGCTTCTAGGAAGAAGGGGACAAACTTGAGTTTTAAGCTCTCAGGTCAAGTCATGGCCAGAGCAAAGCAGAAGTCTGGTAACTGTATAGGAAGCTTCTGATCCACCTGGTGGCAGGGCTGACCTCTCTCAGAACCAGAGACTGTGAGCTGTGTAGGCTGCAATATTACTGTGCAGGTTGAATTCACAGCCTCAGCAAGTCACTCATGTGTAAGTTGGGGCATTGACGGGGCAGGAGGGGGGCCCGAGATTTGGCACGGGGGAGCACGGGCAGACAGACGCAGCCGAGAACCTTGAATCTGCGAATAACCCCAGGACTCCTTTGCTGGTAAGAGCATCCCGCCTACTGCCACATGTCTAACGATACCACCATCCTTTGATTAAATACCCTGAGGTGACCTAATCTGGGACGGTTACCACGGTAAGCGCGTGCCTGGCTCACGAGTCCCGCCAGCTCCTGCTGGCCCTGGACGAGCAAGCAGGTAGATGCTGGCGCA
Organism: Crocuta crocuta; assembly: GCF_008692635.1. Classification (NCBI taxonomy): domain Eukaryota; kingdom Metazoa; phylum Chordata; class Mammalia; order Carnivora; family Hyaenidae; genus Crocuta; species Crocuta crocuta. Next base: position 6,851,071 of record NW_027529672.1, read on the forward strand.
CGCCTGGGGCAGCGCACGGTCTGGCTCAGGAAGCCCGTCCTCTGAGAGGAAGATAAACGCTGGTTAATTTATACGGCAGGAACCCCAGATATATGTGTAGAAGCGGATTCTAAGATATTAGCCCGAAGGGGACAGACTCCAGCACGAGCGGACAGGTGGATTCATGTGAGGTGCTCCCAGGGATGCCGCGCGGGAGGAGGCAGCTTGTGCGGGTGAAGGTGGCACCAATCGTGTCCCCAGCTCACTCCAGCCGCTCGGATCGACGGTGGCCTGCCTCGGAGCCGCCGGGAGGTCAGCGCTCCCCTGGGGTTTTGTGTGGACATACATGGGTCAAAATTTTAGAGCAGTCACGTGGGGAGGGATTTATTTATGTGTGTTCTGTACAACCGTACATCCAGACTAAGTCCACGGACAGAGCATCTTACTAGAGCCCAGAGGAAAGGCTCTGCGAGGGAGCAGCCCGGCCCCGGCTGTCCTTGGAGTCTGGGACAACAGTGGGCGCTGCCAGCGGGTCCTGCCCCGTCTCCTTGAGGCAGCGCGGGGGGTGCTGAGCCCAGAGCCGATCCGCTGCCAGAAACGAGGTGGTGGTATTTGCCGTAATGGGCGTCCGGGACAGAGTGGTGTGCAGAATGGTTTGCCCCCGGGCGTTTGGGCAGTGTCTACCGGCTCACGGCGTCCCTGGGAATGAGGCACAGAAGAGGCTCGCCAAAACGTCCCTTGATTTATAGCCACAGAGCGGGAGGGGCCCCAGGCTGGTGGCCAGAAACCAAGCTGAGTTGGTATGGGGAGAAGTACATCCAGTTTCTAGAAGTAAGCCAGCGCACAGGCGCGGCAACCTTGAGGAACTGGGGGCTTCGTGTACCTGAGGAAGGACCCCACGCGCTGCCCCCACTGCCTTCCTCACAGCCGTCCTGAATGGGCCTGTGATCATCAACTAAGGTGGCTGTGCTCTGGGGGAAAATGCCCAGTTGGTTCAGGAGTTTCTAGAAGATGTCCAAGAAGGCATCCCATTCCTAGGAATCCCCTCTCCCCCACAAGAAAACCTTTGTGATCTTACCATCCACAATGTGGTTAACGGCGGCCAGGTGGTCAACAGTGTCTGGGCCCAAGCCTGAGTCATTATGGTCCTAGTGGATCGCATACTGCCCTGAGATCATTTCCCCAAGTTCCAGAATTTATAAATAGGATGGACATAACGAAAGGGGAAGGATCCCCATACCAGCCCCTGGCCCCTGGAGAGAGGGTTACTTATGACAGAAATGGACACGGGGAAGACTCTGAGAAATTACCGGAAAAATGAAACAGAAGCAGCACAACACCCTTGGAGAAATGGGAGATCAGACTCGTCCTGGAAGACTTGAACGATATGCAGCGGCCACATCATTCTGCACTTGTATAACTACCTGTTTCGACCCGTGCAGAAGCAGGCGGAGCTCCGGGAACAGCCCTGCATTATTACAGATCCAGCCAAGTGGTGACTTGAATTGTGGCTGCCGCCCTACATAGTTCTCTTTACTGGAGTAAAGCAACACAACCCGGGACACGGTTGGTAGGTATTATTTTTCCTCTGTACCAGTTTGCAATTGCACTCTCCCGGAAGGTTCGCGTTACCTGGCAGGGACGGCCACACACCCGCGAGCCCTGGCTCAGAGCTACCTCTTTGCTCCTGTTCTCTGCAAGAAAGTCGTCCTTGGAAAGCCAATTATCAGACATTCCAAAGGAGCTCACACTGGTTTGCTAGGTTCTAAAATCACGCAATGGGACCTGGTGAACGGAAGGAGGTAAATACTTCCGATGCATCAGGAAGACGAGAGGTGAGAGAAAATCCCATGGAAGTGTCGATGGCTGCCACACGCTGAGGCTTGGAGGCCACTTGTACCCATACAGAAGAGAGGCGTACCGTCACGCGCCACGCGCTCTCGCCCATTCACTGGACAGCCCGTAAGACTGCGTGTCTGAGTGGGGGCAACAGTGATTGTGAAGGAGTCCAGGCTCTAGTGCAGACAGACCTGCTGGAGACAGACACACGGACAGTGTGCGGCACGTACGACTGTGATCCAGAGTCCCTGCCCCCGCACAGAGCCGAGCTCCAGAGCGGGGGCCTCGAAGGCGGCACTTGTAAGTTGTAGCAAGTGTGAAAATCATCTGGAAGACTTGTTGAACGCAGGTTGCTGGGTCCCACCCCTGAGCTTCTGATCCAGTGATCTGCGGCGGGGCCGAGAATTTGCATTTCTCACAGGCTCCCAGAGGCGGCGGCTGCCGGTGCCGGTTCCGCGTACCGAGAAGCCTGCTGTGATGTGTTAGGGTAAAGATATTCTTCCTTTTGAAGACAACTGTTTTCCTTTAGATAAATGCTCCGGGATTTGTAAGGCTGCCTTAACAAGGTACTACCAATGGTTGGGGGGAGGTTAAAACAAGAGACATTTATTGCCTCGCAGTTCTGGAGGCCAGAAGCATAAATCAGGGTGGAGGCAGGGCCGTCCTCCCGCTGAGGCCCACCAGAGAACCCTCCCTTGCCTCTTCCTAGCTGCTGCCGGTTCGCTGGCGAAGCTGCGTGACTCCAGCCTCTGCTTTCGTAGTCCCACATCCTTCTTTCTCCCCATCTTCACATTATGGTCTTTTTACAAGGATAAGACAGCAGTCATATTGGGCTACGACCCAGCCCACCCTCTCCAGTAGGACCCCATTTGCACTAATTGCGTCCACCACAACTCCATTTCCAGGAAGGCCACATTCTGACATCCTGGGAATTACGACTTCAGCACGTCTTTTTTGGGGTGGGTGCGCAGGGGCAGCGAACTCAACTCATGGCTCTGCCTAATAGGACATTGGGGGCCACGTGATCTTCGCGGCACATCATATGCAATCTGATTCACCACTCTATTTGGGACCGTGCAGCTGCAGTGTATGAGGTGGACATGGAAAATGGGATCCATCGGGCTGGTGCCGTTCCTGAAGGCAAGACTAAACCGCCTGGAAAGATGGCTGGGGCTCCTTCGATATCTATTCTTGCCTGTGTTCTTCCTCTAAGCTGACACAGATAGCTCATGGGAGTTTCTTAGGATCATTGATTGAGGAAGGAGAGCTCATCCCTGGGTCACAGATGGTCCTGCCTGCAACGCTGACCCCGACCAGAAGAGGGCCGCCAGACGCCTACACACAGGAGTCACGGTCTGCGGGGGTGGCACAGGTTACCTCCCTGTGTGCGGACATTTGAGCTCACTGACTGTTGACTCAGAGATGTCCAGAAGGACAACTCAGCACTCATCATGGCGCTTGAGAAGGGCTTTCCTGGATGGCCCTGGATTTAGAAAGAATAGAATTGGAATATTGATGACACGGAATTTTGGGGAAGAGGCAGGGAGATACTATTCTTGGGAAGGACACAGAGTATAACGATATTTGTGTCCCAAGTGCATGCTCACAAAAGTGTGTCCACTGCAGCATTGGCTATCAGTAGATGGGCAGGTGATGTGACTCATTCTGTAGATCCTAGAGGCCAAAATGTTACTATTCAGTGATCACGGTGATGGTGATGGGGGCGAGGGGTAGGCCCAATGACATGGACATGCCCTGCTCAGGATGGCCTGGCTACGCTGCAAGTGAGCGCCTAAGCAGCCAACAGCCCCACAGGGCACCAGCTCTTGAAGCGGTTGCACATTGACTACAGCAAACCACCCCTGTTCTCAAAGGTAGAAACCATCCTCCCCGATAGACACGTCTTCCAGATCTGGGTTTGCATTCCCCGACTGCAGTGCTTTCTCTCGCACCTCCCGGGTGCTGTGCTCACTGCCACAGTTTTTGCACAAGTTCGCTTGGGACAATGGACTCATGTCCCTGACATTCAGAGGGTTTATCATGCGTGGCATCCCCCAGTCTGTTATAAAGATTTAATGGGCAACAAAAAACCTCAAAGCACTATTTCCTAGACAATACCTGGAATGGATGGAGTTGTATATTATACACTTGTACGCATAATGGTGCATATATAGATCGTACTTGTGTATATGATGGTGGGTGGTGCCATTTCTCCCCTAGCCGACACACATTGCTATGGGAATTAAGCAGTGGAAGGAGAAATTGCTCCTTTCGGTGTTATATGTATTAAAATACCTATAGTTTTTTTTTCTTCTTGTCCCTACAAATTTGAGCTCTGCTGGTTTGGAAGTCTTAGATCCCTTCGATGAGAAAGCTGCCATCAGGGACCATAACAGTGAGTTGGAAGTTGAGACTGCCACCTGACCATTTGGGATTTCCTATGACGTCAACACGACATGACATCAGCAAAAGGGGGAATTCTCCTCAACTTGAGCTGGTTGATATCCACAGAAAGGAGATTGGGTTGGCTGAGGTAGGAGACCTTACATCTGGAATTGGGGACCTTCCTGGGGCACCTCTGAGTACTTAGTTCTGCCCAACAGCAGAAGCTAATGGCAAACTACAACAGAAGATGAAGAAGTAGTGAGGGCTGTTGAATGCTCACACTCTTCAGGAATGAAGGTTTTTGTCACCCATGGAGTAGAGCACACACCGGCCACCCCCAGTAGGTGAGGGGGGTGGAAGAGTCATGGAATGGGCAGTGGAAGAAGGAAGAAACAATGAAAAACTATGGCATTAATTACAGAAAGGAGGGCCATCAACTAGACATCTCATCACCTCTGCTTCTTCTGTAATCAAGTAACCCTCCATTGCTCTCTCAGAAGGACCTTTGTAACAACATTGGGCGTGCCTGGGAAATCCATGCCAATCTCCCCGTCTTAAGATTCTTAACCCAGTCACATCTGCAAAGTCCCTGTGCCGGTAAAGAAACGTGCACAGATTTCAGGGGTTGGCATGTGGACTTCCTCAGGACTGTTTTGTCTGCTGACCACACGTATCCTGAGCTGTTGTTGGCATGATGTGAAGAAGAAATGGAAGTGGCTCCTAAAATTTAAGAAAGGCAAGGAAGCAGGTGTTTTCCTGAGTCTCCCAGAGGAATGCAGCCTTGCCCACATCTTGATTTCAGACTCCTTATCCCCAGAACCATAAGGGAAAAAAGTGTTGTTTTAAGCCATGAAGTTTGTGGTTATTTGTTTCAACATCCACAGAAAAGTCACATAGATAGAGAGTGTGAATGTTTCCCTGGTGATTCCTGGGGCTCCATGTCCCCTTGTTTTGGGACCAGAATTAGAGCATCTTTGTTTGTGTGAAGGTTATGGTCGTGTTTAGTGAGAAGAAGCTCCCATGGCTGATATTGTCTCGAGGTTTCAATAAGCACATGTGTAAACTTACTGGATGGTCAAGGGGTGGACTGTGCAGTTATGATCCCCCAGTTTCAAATGCACTTCTTTTTTTTTTTCCTTAAATAGTTTATTGTCAAGTTGGTTTCCCAACAAGTAGCACTTCTTCTTTTAAATTTTTTTTCTAATTTTAAGAGAGAGAGAGAGGGAGAGAGAGAGAGAGAGCATGAGTAGGGCAGAGGGACAGAGGGAGAGAGAGAGAATCTTAAGGAAGCTCCATGCTCAGTGTAGAGCCTGACTCTCAGGGCTGGATCCCATGACCCTGGGATCATGACTTGAGCCCAAATCAAGAGTCAGATGCTCAAGCAACTGAGCCACCCAGCTGCTCCTCAAATGTACCTTCTAAACAGTGCTCTGTGAAGCTGCAGCTGGAAGTCTGCAAATCCTCTTTCTGCTTGACCAGACACTAAACATGGCCGTCTAGGGTCTGCAAGGTGGGAGGGAGACAAGACGTGGTCTTTCCCATTTTGCTTCCTGTTGTCGTCAGGCCAGCTCAGCACTGACCTTCCTCCCTGGTGGAGGCAGCTAGTTTCGTAGCCACCGTGGGCTCTAGTTTGCTTGTATTATTTCCTCACTCCCAGAATTCACCATGTGAAGATCCCGGTCCCAGCTGGGTTGTCAGAGTTGCAGATACTTGAGCTCCTGGGGCGTCAGCACCAGCTGAATGACACTCATCCTCTGGGAACCGTCTTCCATGGACTCCAAAGTTCTATGTTTGATGACCTCGATACCTTCCCTTCATTGTCCCAGCTCTTGCTGCCTCTTTAATTTATCCTCTGTGACACCTCAGTTCCCTTTTTATTTTTCTAGTTCTCCAAAATCTAGTTTAAAATTATTGAGTTTATCTCTACTAAATAATGATGCGGCTCCTCTGTTTTGACTGGACCTGACTGCGGCCCTCCGTTTTCTGCGGCGTGTCTACAATAATCCTGAATGACACTGGCGCAGAGCCCATGGGGATGCTGAGTTGGAACACAGTCCTCTGTGCAGCGTGACCCATGGCCGTGACAGCTGATGGCTGTTAACAGCTCACATTCATACTAGAGCTTCTGGTGACTGTGAAGCGTTGCTATCACCGCTACCAGAGGGCGTGAGTCGTGTCTTCATTCTCGCTGGCCACTGCTGGGGGACGCCAGGTCAAGTACCCATGCAATAAACCCCTGTTACGGCGATGGTCATCATGATACTCAGACACACAGCTGACGATTTTATTAAAGTGACTGGGAGACACAGGGTTGCATGAGGGAAGACATGAAAACTGTCTTTTGCTCAGTCACAACCAAGAGCAGATTTAGACAGGAAAGACCACTTGGTTTTCGTTTCTGAGCTCAGCTGCTGTTTTCTTTCTTTCTTTCTTTTTTTAATTTATTTCTGAGAGAGAGAGAGAGAGAGAGAGACAGCATGAGCAGGGGAGGGTCAGAGAGAGAGGGAGATACAGAATCTGAAACATTCTCCAGGCTCTGAGCTGTCAGCACAGAGCCTGATGTGGGGCTCGAACCCACAAACCGTGAGATCATGACCTGAGCTGAAGTCAGATGCTTAACTGACTGAGCCACCCAGGTACCCCTCAGCTGCTGTTTTCAAAGTACACTGATATCTCACATAGACCCCAGCCATCATCTCCTACCACGGTGATCGTGCGGCTTCGGTATTCAACAACCACAAGAAAAATCAGACATTTAGTGCTATTTTTAAAAGCAAAGGAAAGTAAGTTATTATATGAAATGTATTAAGAATTCATCTCTCACCTTTTAATAAAATGAAATAGTTTCTATTGCATCACAGGCTGTTGATACTTTTAAATATCCTTATATCTAAAAGATGCCCCAATGGCTGATCACTTTCTGGGAAGAGGTGGGTGTCTTTGAAAGACTATCCCTTGGGGTACCTGGGGGGCTCAGTCAGTTAAGCATCCGACTTCGGCTCAGGTCATGATCTTGCGATTTGTGGGTTCAAGCCCCTCATCAGGTTCTGTGCAGACAGCTAAGAGCCTGGAGCCTGTTTCAGAGTCTGTCTCTCTCTCTCTCTCTCTCTGCCCCTCCCCCACTCATGCTCTGTCTCTCTCTGTCTCAAAAATAAATAAACTATATTAAAAAAATCTGAAAGCCTATCCCTTGGGACAGGAACACATTAGTCCAGTGACACAAACTGTCTGCTGGTACAAAGCCTTCACAGTTGCTTAATATTCTTACAAGCCTTAGGAGAGAGAAAAGTTACTTGAGTTTATAAGAGATGAACTTGAGAAAAATGTTATACCAAAGAAAAATGATCCCTTTACCTCCTTCATTTGAAGGGGTAGAGAGGAGAATTCTTCAAGTCTGTGTTTAGTCTCAAGTCATAACTGGATTATTTGTACTAATTTAAACACAGCCTAAAATGTAACACTCTGCAGGTGCATCTCTTTAGAAATAATTATTCCCGACCATGACATCAGACCGGGTGTACATTAAACGTGCATTCCATTCTCTTCTTCACTTTGATGCCACGCTGGAATAATCTTTGCTCGGCCCCAGAGAGAAACAGCCCAATAGATCTGGAGGGGGAGCCCAGGGGATAGGCTTCCAGCTGGGCCACTGGGCTCATCAATGGTCCTTTTATGTCCTTTGAAAACATGGCATCAAGGTTTAACATGCAGCCGATGTCCCTCGATAAACAGAGATCTACTGTGGATACGCTTCTCTCTCAGATGGATGGTGTTTTGTCTTTATCTAAATGGTCTCTATTTATAAATCTCTTTTATTCATTTTACTAAGCCATACAGTGTGGCTTCCACGCGGGAACGTCCAAGTAAAACCTGAGGTGGAAAGCAGACACCAATGCCCACAGGAACATGCTGCGTTAATCACATTTTGTGGAGAATGTCTGAGAGAGACATCATGCTGTACAGAATTACCGACACCGTTAATAGCATATTAATTAGAAAGTGAAGGAGCGTGTACTACAAAGGTAAGAAAAAACCTGGGTGGTCCTAGGCCGGGTTCTGATTCGCGCTCTTGGGTTTACCAAGTTCCGAGAGCCGACGCTGACCTTCTGACGGTACATTAAACACACCCCTTACCCCCAGCGGTGTCAACCAGGCGATTCTTTACATCCAGAGGCTCACACTTTCCCTCAACCCTCCATGACACCTGAGTGGATCTCTTGCGCTGGGGAGAAGGGCAGAGAGATTTGTAGCTAATGGTAGTTATTTACTTGTTCGTTTTTACAGCTTCTTTAATGAGCACATTTTCTTGGTAATGTTGCCTTGATGTTTTCCTCTCCTGTCCTGGAAGCCGTTGTATTGGATATGAAATCTCTGTAGCTGATGAATCTCATTTCACATTGAAAGTAATCTAAATTTCTGACAGAGTGGACATTAATATCATGTTCATTGCCACAGGCAAAACTGTTTCCTGAGGCATTTAAAGATTCCTTTTTTTTCTTCCTGTAAAATAAGGAAATCTTGATACATGCCAACTTACCCTCAGCTGAGATGTCTGATTTCACGATTATTCAAGAAACTTAGGTGTCATATTATTGTGCCCCCCGCCCCCCGACTTAGTCTTGTCTCCTGGGCTCCGGGTGAGCACATCCCCCCAGTCTGACGAGAAGCGTGGCTGTCAGGTTGAGCAGAGGTGGGCAGAGGGCACACGGCGTGGGAAAGCCTCCCGGCTTGCATCACAGCTAACGCTGCCTGCCGTCCTGCCCGCGCGTTTGCTCAGATAATTCCTCCGACCTCAGGGGTTCCACAGAGAAGCTATTTTTTTTTAATATTTTTATTTATTTCTAGGAGAGAGAGAGACAGACAGCGTGAGCAGGGGAGGGTCAGAGAGAGAGGGAGACACAGACTCCGAAACAGGCTCCAGGCTCTGAGCTGGCAGTCAGCACAGAGCCCGACGCGGGGCTCGAACCCACGAACCGCGAGATCATGACCTAAGCGAAAGTCGGACGCTTAACCAACTAAGCCACCCAGGCGCCCCTGGAGAAGCTATTTTTAACTGTCGTGGTCGTGCACAGTCCTCTCCTCTCCCCATGACTGTGATCCTTCGCCGACGCCCGGACCACAGTACTCACAGAGTCCACGTGCTCTGCGACCGTGCAGGTCGCTATATCTGGGGCCTGCCCTCAGCTCACAGTGTCCCAGCCGTGCCGACTTGCCTGTGGTTCCCATTGGATGGATGCACCTTCTCCAGGGGGTCGTCATCGTCCTGGCTCCATCGGGAGAGCAGTGACTACCCCTGGGTCCCTTGGCCGGCTGCACACAGCGAGCGAGCCCAGCGGAGAGTCTGGGGCACCGGCGGCTGAACCGAGCCGGTGTGGCAGCCACGACCCAGGGGCGCAGAGCAGGGGACCTGGGAGGCAGGTCTTCACGCCACCTCGTCCCGGTAGAAACGCTGCACGGTTCCCCAGTCCGCAGCTCACCCTCAGCACTCCGAGTTCTTTGCTTCCTGTGTAAGCTGTGCCTCCCGCACAATCACCCTACTTTTTACCAGCTCGGGGGAGGTGGCTGGCCTCTGTATGACCTTCACAGATTTTGTTTTAGAAATGATACTCCATCACTAGTCAGTATTTCACGATGCCGCTACACGGTTTGGAAAAATGTGTTTGTTTTCTGCTCCTGACCGTCCCTTCCAGGCGTCACGAGGGTATTGACACCATTTATTCTTTAGAGTTTCCATTTCTTCCTCTGAGCATAACAAAAAATGACCCAATTTTTATTGTAAAATATAGTAGGAGGGATAAACAAGCTTCAGATTCCACTTATTCCACTCGGAGACAATTATTTGTGACAAACTTCTCTACTCACAAATTGGTATTTTTCCGTGTTTTTGTATAATCAAATAGAAAGCAATTTCACAGCCCCAACAGGTTATAAGCAGACGTATTTTGGCAAAATGAGGAAAGTCATTCAAGGAATCACATAGTTCCCACCAGACCGCACAGGTGTGAGCCACAGCGACCGCACCCAGCACCTTTGCAGACACGTTTCCCAGGGCAGAAGCTCGCAGTCCGAGAGCGGCCTCGGGCTAGTGCGAGGGTCTGTGCTAAGTGCAATCATTGCTACGCATCTACTGTCCTGGGAAGCCCTTTCCTTCTTGTTGCCCCCCCCAAAATGGTATTACAACCGTGTAATTTGTCTGATCAAGCCACATGTTCAGAGGAGGCACTGAAAAAAAAATCACACCAGTCACATGACCTGGCTCTACTGTGGGTCTCGAAGACACAGGAAGTAAGGGCTGGGGGACCAGGGCCCTTGGGTCTTACCTGTATGGACCCCGATCCATAGGAGGCCAGAAGGGGCCTGGCCAAGGCCGAAGGTCATTAGGAGGAACGCAGAAACGGAGGCTGGTACTTGAGGCCACCTTCTCACAGTGCACTTCCCTTCATGGAGTGGACCCAGACACCCCGGCCTGTGAGGCCATCCTTCCAGAAGACGGCCATCGGGAAACTGAGTGCTAGCACTTTCTAGGTTTCCAAGTCACTGAGGAGCCAGGGAAGGAGCCAGAAGCCAGGGGACCTGGGCCTGCAGCAGTAACGTTGGTGCAGTGTCTGCACGTAGGGCTCCCTGACCGGGGGAGGGGAGCACTGGCCGCAGGCACCATCCGGCTCCCTGCAGGGACTGTGCAGGTGGAGACAGCCTCCATGTCCCCGACCCGGTGGGTACGGCTGGAGGCGCTGGCGGGCTTCTGGGAGACAATTAAAATGGGCTGTGCAGCTGAGTGTGGGGGCCTGGGCGCAGCAGTCAGACTTCAGACCGAGGCCTGTCCTGGCTCTTCAGAGGGAGATCTGCTGGGTAAGTGATTCAGGCTCTGGGAGCTTCCTTTCTTGTTTGTCAGGTGCTCGGCACGGGGTCTGGCTAATTAGCTCTCAAACAACATCAATTAGCATGATTATGCTTACGTGGGAGGCTCTTCTGGTGTATTCAGGGTGGTGGGGGATTTTGGATTTAAGAAACTGTAATGCGTTAGGAGGCTGGGGAAGGAGAGGCAGAGGGAGGGAGCGCAGCCACTCTGCTCCCCGTCTGAGGGCTGCGCTCCTGGGCGTCCCCCCTGGGGCCCAGGGACAGGCTCGCGTCCCCCCCCCCCCCCCCCCCCGGGCCCCCCCCCCCGGCGCC
>NW_027529672.1:6862506-6885327 GCF_008692635.1 Crocuta crocuta
GGAAACCGGGAGGATTTTAAAGCAAACACACACACGCTCCGCAAATCAGTATGTAACCGCCGGGCGCAGCAAAGGCCTCCGCGGGGGCAGGGGGGCCGAGGCAAGGGCGGGCGCGGTGGAGAGGCAGCCGGCGGGGGCGGGAGGGGAGAGTTTTCTATAACCGCGGGGGCGGAGGTCACATGCGTGTTGACGAAAGGCCGAGGAAGCAGCCGCGAAGGGGCCCCGCACGCACGCGGGTGCGAGTCCCCGCCCGCGCTAGGCCGCACCCGCCCCTGGGGTCAGGTGGAGGGGCTGCGGCGCAAACCGGGGGGGCTCTCGGGCTCCTCCCTTCGGGTCCGGAATGCGGAGCCGCTGACCTGGAGGCCAGGCGTCTGCCGACACCACGGCTGGTGAGGGGGCAACTGTTCTCCAGAAAACAAGCCTTACATTTTCTGCCTGTTTGAACCGCGTGAACCCAGGGGGCTGGGTTTCGGGCACAGAGTGGGCGGGGCCGGGGGACTGTCTGACTCCGCGGGCTCTCGGCATCTGGCTTTAACAGACACGCACACCTACGAAAATACCCAGTTCTAAGAGAAGGAAAGAAAAGTGNGAAGGCCGGCGCCAGGCGTCCACCCGGACCCCAGGGTGCCACGCGGGTGCGGCTCCAGGGCCTGCTCCCTGCACCAGCCGCCCGCCTCGCCCCTGCGTGCGTGCCTGTGTGGCCGTCAGGCTGTGTGGACACACGGCTGGGATCTGAGTCCCCATCCTGTCTTGAATGACATGGGAACAGCTGTCCCAACTCAGAGCCTCATTTTGTGCAGTGGGGGGACCGTCAGCCACACCTAGAGCCGCTGACGTGAAGTGAGACAGCACCTGGCGCGGGTCTCTAGCGCCCCTGATACTGAGGGCTGGGAAACACGGCTTCTCCATTGAAAAGCCGTCTCCCGGCAACTGCTGATCTTCCGGGCAGAAAGGGACGCATCCCTCCGAAGGCGTGAAAATGGTGCACGGCCTGATCGTCAGACCCTCCCGGCCTCTCCCCTACTGGGGGCACACGTTCCTGTCCCTCCTCCTGGTCACTCCCGAGACTCGGGCTGGGGGCACCGCACTCTCCGCTCACACCTCCTCCCCGCACACTGGTCCGCAGGCCTGCGTGGTGGCCCGGATTTGGCCTCGGCTCCCAGGCGTGCTGGCCTCGCAGCGGGGTGAGTGGAGGGTACTCCCGAGCCACCAGCTCAGGTACCTGGGAGGGACCCAGGGGACTGCGTGGGCCACACACGCACTCAGCTGATTGAGATGTGCTGCTCGTCCAGGCTCGGGTCCACCCAAGGCCAGCTGGTCTGAAACACCGCAGCCACAACACAGGCGAACTCCAGTGTAGCCGTGTGGGCTTCGTGGCTTTGAGTCAGCAGGGTTAATGCCTTTAGTTACGTTTTTAAAATTTTGAGAGAGAAGGCGGTGGCGGGGGGTCGGGGGGAGAAAGAGAGAGAGAGAGAGAGAGAGAGAATCTTAAGCAGGCTCCACACTCAGCTCGGAGCCCAACGCAGGGGTCCATCCCACAACTCTGGGCTCATGACCTGAACCAAAATCAAAAGCCAGACACTGAAACAGCTGAGCCACCCAAGCGCCCCCCTAAAGTATAGTTTTAAGTTTTTAGTTCGTTTTCGTCTTATGAAAGAAGGCAAATGTTGAAAGCCACCTAGACTTGGTATTGTGACTGAAAGTTATGTCCCTCCCGTTCACCTTCGGCTGCAATGTGTCCACCCTGCGCACCCCTCAGCCTCTCCTCCTCCAGGGAGGCCCCTCTGCGTCTCACCCATCATCATGGCCCGGGAGGCTCTGCGGGCCGGTGCTGACCCAGGCTCCCAGCTGTGCAACAGTCCCTGGACGCCGTGCGCCAGACAGGAGCCCTGCGGGGCGTCGGGCGTGTCTTCAGTCTCAGGAGATCATTGCAAACCGTTTTCAGAGCGGCTGGGCTGACTCCCCCGTCCGCCAGCAGTGCAAAGAGGCGGGGGAGCCCCACTTGTGTGAAGCCCGGTGCGCTTAGACGTGTCTGCAGCGGGCTGGCGGGCCAGCCCTGCGCCCTGCGGTCCGGTCCCCTGACCCCCGCGGGGGGGCAGAGCCTCCGTGAGCTGCTCCCACGCGCATTTCCTTCCCGCTAAGCGTCTGCTCTGCCCTCTCCTGGGAGGTTTGTGTTTTCCTTATTGATTTGGGGGAGTTCCTGACTTACTCTTGACATAAAGCCTTTGTCAATGTTGTGAGTAATTTCTCCCAGGTTGTAACTTGTCTTTGAGTTTTCTTATTTCAGAAACTTAAAAATCAATTCCATGTGCACTGTAAATTGTGTGGGGCTCATTTTACCCGATTCTGGGTCCTGGCAGGAGAGCTGGGTGGCCACGCGTCTACTCTGCTCTCGCAGCCCCGAGGGGCCTGGGAGCACCTGGTTGTCACCTCCCGGCCACCCCTCCACGGAGGGCGGGGAGGGCGGTGTCAGAGGCACGGGCACTCAGTGGGCTCTGCCGAGGTGCTCTGCCTAGAAGTTGCTCGTGTGACTTGTACATTCGTGCCCTGAGCTGCACGTACACAGTCATGGGGGGGGGGGGCCTTGGCTGGCTTGCGCTCCCTATCTGCCCTCAGTCAGAACTGGCCCTGTGTTGCTGTCACCAGGAGGGATTAGTGAATGTGCCTCACATTCCTTCCTGAGCGGGACCAAGCTGGCCCCCGGGGAAGGATCAGGGAGGGAGGAGGAAATGCAGATGCCCCGGCTGCTGAGATTGTGAGATAAGGTAAGAGAAACAGAAGAACCAGCTCAGACTCCGGGACCACCACCGGAGACGACACACGGGTGTGTATGTCTTGCCCTGGCGGAAACAGCTGGTGGGAAGGCCCACCGACGCTCAGTCGGGACCTCAGCCGGGTGTTCACCACGGGGCTTCCCCATGGGAGGCTGGATGTCCTGAGTACGGACTTGATGTATGAACCCTTCTTTGTTCTTCTCTACTCTCTGCCTCTTTACGTCCACTATCGCTGTTCAGTTCCCTATATGATCTTTCTCTTGCAGTGAATAAAATTTTCCTGCACAAAACTGAAAGTGAGGCCTTGGTGAATTACTATTATTCACAACAGGACAGGGGAGGGCAGTGCCAGGTGCGGGGACACAGGGTGGGCTCGTGGAGGGCGAGGGGGGCAGAGTCAGGCCCACGGGCTGGAACCCCTCCCGGAGGTCACCTCCGCCTTCCCGGGAGCCCGTGGTCCTCACAACGCAGGGCCTCTGCTCTGAGACCTTGGGCGCCCACTGCAGGGAGCACGGACTGTCTGCGCACAGCACACGACACAGAGCTCTGGACCTGGGGGCTCAGGTCAACACCACCACCTGTCACCTGCAGTTACACCGCAGGCCAGCACTACAGAAGCTTCCGGAACCCGCCCTCTGCTCCGCGTAGGACTGAGGGATGTGTGGCGGTCCGCAGCCCCTCAGGGCTCCTCTGCATTCCTGTGGGCCTCCCGGTGGAGCGGGAAGCCCGCGGGGTGCAGCCTCCCCCCCGGTGGTCTGGGGGGCCTGCATCTGGGAGCCTCCCGGCCGGCTAGGCGGCCTCCTGGAAGGGTGCACCTGCATGAGTGTGCATGCTTGTGCATATGCGTGTGTGTATACATACCCGTGTGGGTATGTGCATGTGTGCACATACATGTGTGTGGGCACACGTACGTGTGTGTGCATGCATGTGCATGTGGGTATGTGTGTGTGCATGTGAGTGTGCGCATACATGGGTGTGTGGGTACATATGTGCATGCAGACTGTGTGTGCACGTGTGTGTGCATGCATGGGTGTGCATGTGCTTACATGAGTATGTGGGTATGCGTGCGTGCACAGATGTATGTGCTTACATGCGTGTGTGTGCTCACGTCTGCATGTGTGTACATCTGCATGCGTGCCTGTCGCCCCAAATGAGAAGGGGCCCTGGAGGCGGGGATCACCCAGTTCTGAGCGTGAGGACTCAGGTGTCCACTGAACACATGGACGTCAGAGACAACTTCCAAAGCGGGTGACGCCACAGCCCTTGATGAGCCTTAGCCTGTTTCCACCTGTTGGTCACTTTCTGTGACACAACGGGCTCTTCTGTGAAGCAAGGCAGGAACATGTGTCTGCAGCGTGCTGAAGCCACGGCTGAGTGTGGACTCCGGGAGCACCTGCCCTGGGGAGCACGGGTCCTCGGGACCACCATCCCTGGGGAGCACCTGCCCTGGGGAGCACGGGTCCTCGGGACCACCATCCCTGGGGAGCACCTGTCCTGGGCCCTGGGAAGCACCTGCCCTGGGGAGCACGGGTCCTCGGGACCACCATCCCTGGGGAGCACCTGCCCTGGGGAGCACGGGTCCTCGGGACCACCATCCCTGGGGAGCATCTGCCCTCAGGAGCACAGGCCCACAGGTGCTCCCAGGTGCTGAGAAACGCCCCTGGTTGGCACAGAGGCACTGACTGGTCCTGCCCCTGTGTCCCTGCGCCCCCTGCAGAGTGCAGGCCCCGGGCTGGCTTCCTCCCGCAGCCAGTGCCCCGAGAAGTTAGGTCCCTTCCCTGCCCTGTGAGGGGGTATGGAGGGAGGGGCTTGGCCCAGAAGCACCTGCCTGGTGGTTGGGTGGATTCTGAGATTTCATAATGAAAATATAAGCCAGCCTTTAACTTAAACATCTGTCTAAATAACAGACTAAAAATCATACTAAAGAAGATGTATCTAAATGATTCCTAAGCCATTATAACTCAAGTAATAACCCTACATTATGTGCTGAGGGGAAATAACACAGTCCCACACCCGGTGGCCGCCGCGGAGCTTCATCTTCCCATAGTATTTGCTTCTTCACTGATAATTCACCATGTACCGCGATGGGCACCAGCCCAGCCGCTGCCTCTGTGCCCGCCCCCCTCCCGAAGCCCAGAAGCTGTGAGAGCCGGGGTCGGGACGCCTTGGGTGCCCCCAGTTGCCCTCAGTCGGCTTCGGCTTATGAAGCCGAGAAGTCCCCTGCGGAAACAGACTGATCAGGGCCCGCCTCTACATCCTTGTTTCTCACAGAATTCCTCTCGTCCTTGGCAGTGAGAGAAGGTCGAAAACATCAGACCACGCTCCGTCTCAGTGTGGCCAAACCCGGGTGGTGGGGGCAGGGAACCGGGCACAGACGGCGGCGAAGGAGCTGCCCTCGGGGAACCCCCAGCTTTCCACGGCCACCGCGGCTTCCCGCTCTGACGCCCCAGAGTCTGCTTGGCCCACTCTAAATGGAAAATGTCCTGTAAAACGTGGGTCCTGCTCACCCCAAGTCTGTGTGGAAGGTTCTGACCACAGTGCCAGTCCCTGGTATGTCCGCACACACTTGGCTGGAGTGTGGTTCGGGGTCCATGCTCCCATCCCCCGTTCGGGCTCGCCCGCCGCCCCCCCTGCACCCCCGGGGCAGGTGCCCTGCCCCTGCTGAGTGGTTTGTGGCCCTCCAGGTTCTTGGAAGTCATTCTGTGACATCCTTAACCAGTCGTCTACCTCTTCAGCGTGAAGTACAAGCTCGGTGAGGGCCAAGTTCATCACATTAGCCCTGCTTGACTGGGTCCTAGAACTCGGCTGGGCACACAGTAGGCAGCTCAATAAAACAGTGTTGAATAAATGAGTGAGGGACAGACGAATAACTGAACAGACATTCCTGCCCATATTCCAGATGGGGCTGGGGGTGAAGGGACACCCACGGTCCCACTGGTGAATTAAAGATGGTGGTCGAGGGGCGCCTGGGTGACTCAGTCGGTTAAGCATCCGGCTCAGGTCATGATCTCACGTTTCGTGGGTTAGAGCCCCACATCGGGCTCTGTGCTGACAGCTAGTTCAGAGCCTGGATCCTGCTTCGGATTCTGTGTCTCCCTTTCTTCTGATCCTTCCCTGCTCACGTCTCTCTCTCTCAGAAATAAATAAAACATCAAAAAAAAAAAAAAAGATGGTGGTCGAGCCAGTTGGAGAAGCAGATGCTGTGCATGGGGCTCCCACGAGCTCTGCGCCTTCTGCGGGGTCTCTGCTTCACTGGGCCATGCGTAGGGAGATACCACTCAGGTCGACTGCAGAACGAAGCACGAGGTCGTCCCGGGGTGGCTCACACCTGCACGGTCTGTTTTCTAGTTGGAGTAGGGAGCTCTCGGGCTCCCAGAGACCACATCACAACGCGGTACCGGAGTCACATCGTCAGGCCTGGGTGTGTGTGTGTGTTGCGGGGGGTGGGGGGGGCGGTTTGCGCGCATCTTCGGCAGGCCTGACATCCTGGGGGTGCCCAGACCTAGGCAGGGTTGGAAGGCAGGTGATAGCATCCAGGCCTGGTGACGCCACAGGTAGGCTGGTGTCTCTGGAGTCCTGCTCCGCCCCCTCAGTGCCTGACCCCAGCTGGCTGTCCCCTCCATGGGCCGATGCAGTCCCCGTGAGCACAAATGCTCTTCCACCTCAGCTTCCTGAGAGATTCCCGCCCACTGGGAGTGGTGACAAGTGTCAGGTCCAGAGGTGCAAGTTCTGGTGCCGGCTCTGCCACTAAGAATGAGAATGGGGTGGGGGCATGGCCGCTGTTGACCCCTGTGTCCCTCAGCGTCTGTGTCCAAAGGGACAGAGAAAGGATTGGTTGTCACCACAGAGCAGGTCACACATGTGTCCAGTCAGCCTCCAGGTGAACTGCCTGGGAGGTCCATACTGCAAACGTAGTCATCGAACGAGTAACAGAAATAATCCTAAACGTGACACGGGACCCTGGGCTGGATCTTGGAACAGAAGAAGGACATTAGTGGAAACCCTGGGGAATTCCGCATCTTTTCTGGACTTGAGTACCTGGCAACCCGTCCGTGCCAACTCCTTCATTTTGATGCAAGTCCCACAGTCGCCTAAGTGGTTGTTACTGGGAAAAGCTGCACGATGGGCATGTCAGCACTCTCTGTACTATTTTTACAACTTTTGTATAAATTCAACATTACTCCAAAATAAAAACCCTGTTAAAAATAAAGGCATGTGTGAGTACGTGCAGTGCAGGGTGGACCGTGAGGGTGGTTTGTGCACTGCTTCTGTTTCTAGGTGGGGCACCTCCTCGTTTTCACGCAGGCCGCCTGAGTCTGACGGCCGCCGCGTGCAGCCACGCAGCTCAGCTGCTCAGGGTCCTGGCAGGGCCGGCACGCCCTTGCTCGTAACCTGAATGTGCACAGACGTGTGGATGCACGCACGTGCACACACACGCCCCTCTGGTTTGGTTCTTCCGGTTACCGGCTACCAGGAATGGCCCGGAGACGCGGCGCCCCCCGCAGGAAGCAGCTGTGTCTGCGGCAAGTGCACTCGGTTCCCCAGGCCCAACACAGCTTATTAAAGTGGAGGAAGTTCAGGGAGCTGCATGAAAATGGCCTTCAGTTAACACGCTCACCTGAGGGGCTGAGGGAAGACACAGTCTGCCACAGGCTGCGGACGTTAGTGTGCATCCGGGCCACTTAAAGTGTCCCCTGGCTCCTTCAGCTAAGCCATCAGAACGTTTGCAGAAACCAAAAGAACAACTCGACACAAGAAAAGGTATCAGTGCTCTGTTTAAACTTAGTTTCTACTTATGAGTATTCCAGCTCCAGAATATTAGTTCTCATATCTGCTGCAGATTAAATAAGGCCTTTTTTTTTTTTAAAAGCATTTCAGTTTTCTTTTAAAGCTGGTCTCTGGCTAAAGGATGGCTGTGTTTACACAAAGTGACATTTTTGTGGGTCAGTTCTTAAACTGGACAGATGTCTGGGAGTATTGAGAACCTAGTAAATATTTACATGCTCTGGCTTCTGTAGAAATAGCATGAGCTAAATGAAAAACTGTCGCAGATCCCAGAAAAAGACGCAAGCCAATCACGCTCCTTGCCCTCCCTTTATCTGCCTTTCCCTCTGCCATCAGTCAATCTGGACCACTTCTGGAAAAAACAAAAAGCAGAACGGAGGCAAGGATATTTTTCTAGGCCAGGAGCTCACGGCCGTCACTCTTCCTCCCCAGCCCCGATGCTGAGGGTCAGGAGTCCAGGCTTTAGACCACAGACTCATTACAGATGCTGGAAAGGAGGCTTTGCGGCTTTGGCAAACCAAAGGGGTCAAGGCAACCCCTCGGGGTAGGCGGCCCCCAGAGGAGGCAGAATTACTGCCGTGGAAAAGAACATGTACTTGGTTTTGGCTTATAAGCCACAATCGTGGGGACAGGAACAAGCCGTGTTCATCAAGTCAGGGCAGAGGAGAGGGAAGGAGGCACGTTAGTGACAAGGGGCTCGCAGAGCACGGCAGGGGCCAGAAACGTCACCTGTGGTGGGACCTTTGTCACTCTGGGTCTAGCCGTGTCTGTGCGATGCTGACAGCTCCCACGATGGAATTAAAATCCAGGAACAGACAGGGCCTCGCGGCTGCAGGGACCAGGGCCTCCGAGCTCTCTGCCTCTCCGTGCCCCGGCCTCCCTCTCTCAGCCCAAGTTTCCGCTCCTCCGTCCCCATCGTGTCTGGGACTTCTGATGGGGCCGCTGTCCTCAGCCTGTGTCCCTGTCTGCAGCTGTTGTGACGGACTCGGGCCGTGGGTCAGTGACCCCAGGACCCTGGGAGCCACGTCTTCCATGCCCCCCTGGGGTCATGGGCAGGCGATGGGGATGTCTGGAGCTGTTTCCATTTGGCCACCCTGCCAACAAATGGAGCTCATCTACCCCAGGGCTCAGGTGGCAATTGGCCCCTGCAAGAAGACAGTGGGGGAGGGGAGGCCCAAGGTCGCCTGGCGCGATTCCAGCCCAAAGAGCTGACCTTGCCCCCCCCCACTTTTTTGGTCCTTTTCTTGGTCATTTTTATGTCCTTCTTCATTTGCTCATTTAGCAGCGAAACCTGATCTAAGCTGATGCGGAGCCATTTATAATCATTATTCATTCCCCAGAGTGTGAATATTCATGCATTGCTCTGTAGATACATCCGTGCGTCTAAGGGTCGCCCACGCTCTGTCGGAGGTGTTACGTGACACACAGAACGCAGCTTTCTACTGTTCCCGCCTCAGATGTGCCCGTTCACCCGCAGATCGGGAAGCCAGCTTTCCACACGGGCCTCGCGCGTGGTCAGCCTTCTTTTTTATGTACGATGTGGATACACAGTGCAAAAAATGACCTTAAGTTTTCCGGGAAAAGAATAGTTTTTAAAAGTTATCCAAAGATGAAGATCAGAGAATGTCCAGCATGGCAGGACCGAAAATACGGCTGTACCGAGAGGGAGCAAAGGTCTTTGCAAAACTGAGTCGCTCCCGAACGGAACGCAAGCCCGTTTCAGCTGATGGGCCCGTTTGTGAGCCTCACCCCTTGTGGGGAAAGCGCTAGGTCCTTGGTGACAGTGAGTAAACTGTGGATAATTGACTGAGGCCTGTTGGAAGAGCGGCAAGATTAGGCAGGGGAGAAACGGTGTGGAAGGAACTTGACTGATACTGTGTTTTCAGTAGCTTAACACCAAGAACCAATTTGCTAGAAAAAATGATTGGATTATGTAGAGAGAAGCAAGGTGCAGCTGGGCGCTTGGTCATAAGCCTTTTCTTCGCAATAAATACCCGCCAAAATGTCCACGGAATCTCAAAACTTACAGCTTTCAGCTTGACAGGAGTTTTACATCCCCAATTTAAGGGAAAAAAGAGACAAGTCCCCAGCCCCAAACACCCCAAGGATTGAGCGAGCATTCACGAGAATCCCCATTACTCTGATGGAGCTTGAGGTGCCGTTTGGTTTAGGCCAGAGCACAGGGAATCAAAAACGCCTGGTGGTGAAACTCATAATTTGCGTTTGATGAAAAGATTCCTCTTTCCAGAAAACCTAGCTGACCGCTGGGAGAGGTCGATGCCTTGGCTGGGCTGCTCACACCCTGGCTCTACTAGAAACCCCAAGCGGGTCAGTGCAGGGAGAGGTGCCTGGCTTCCCAGAACAAGGTGTGGGAGCTGGGGCTCCATGCCAGGAAGGGTGCCCGCTCCTCCTCTTCCATCGGGAGCCGTCCACACGGACTCTTCCCAGCCTCCGGCTCTCGGGGCCTCAGACCACAGATCACTGGACAACAGATTCAATGTGTTTGTCAAGCACAGCTCAGAGAGCGAATCGATCCCTCACCCCATGACCGCAGTTAGGGATACATTTACTGAAATGCTCTGAAGACGACACGCCCACCTGTCCGCCCCCTGCGCGCTGGCTCTGTCCACAGACCCCTCCGTCTCCAGTGTCCGGCTCCCTTCACTCGGCTGCCCCACTAGCAGCCCAGCCAGGGGACAGAGGAGGCTGCGTTCTGACCATGGGCAGCAGGGGACGCATTTCAGACCCGGAGAGCAATGTGGGAGCGTCCTAGGGATGGGAGGCACACGGTGAGGCGTGTCTGTTGGACCGCAGCTACGTGACCAGGAGAGTGGAAGGCACATTTGGAGAAAGTGACGGAGGCTATGTGCAGAGAGACCACGTGCAGAGACCTGCACGTGGCAATCGGGAGCCACGGAGGCTGAGAGAAGCGAGTTGCTTTGGGTCCGATGTGAATTAGCACACTCGATCTGCTTTCCTGGGACTGCGGCATGTCCCTGCCTCCTGTCCCCAGAGGACTCGGGGCTGGGTCACGCCTCAGAGCAGTGTCTCGTTTGCCTTCCTGCCATGTCGAGGTGATCATTGCCTCTCGCTGGTCCCCGTCCAGGGAGCTCTGCACCCAGAGCCATGGGTTGGCCCATTGCATACGGTCCACTTGAAAAGATCTCGCACTCAGAAGAAGTTTTTACTTTCAGTCTTAGCACATGAACCAATGAAAAAGACCTCCAGGCCTCTGCTCCACCAGCTCGAATACGATCCTATTTTTTCATTGTTCTGTGGGATGACAAAGGCCTGAGTTACAAAACGAAGCTGTGTTCCACACATCGTAATTGCGTGTGAGGGAAACTCAAAGCTTAGCGCTGTTTGAAGGGACCCTCTGGCTGGCATGCAGAAAGGGGGCCTTGGATCACGATGCAGGTTTTCTGTGTGCTTTCTCTGTCACGCACAGGAGTACGGTGAGATTCTCCTGGTCTCCACGAAGCCTCCCGTACGCCCCGTCCAGCTCTGGGGACCGAACACGGCCTGTTCGGGGAGCACACAGCCAGGAGGTCTGCGGGGGTCAGAGCCGGGACAGGGGAGCCTCAGACTGTCCGCTGAGCCACAGATGGGGGTGCCGAGGCGGTGAGCAGTGTGCGGAGGCCAGCGTGGGGGGCCGGGCGTGGGGCGTCTGGGGTCCACAGGCCGGAGGTCAGCCCACCCGCCCTCAGGCTGAGAAAGACTCAGCCACAGTCCCTTGGGGCCCCCAGCTGTGGTCCCTGACAGCCGTGTGCAGAGCAGCAGGCGAGGCCCTGTGTGAAGCACTAGCTGGGCCACCTTCTCCCGCGCTGTCTGGCGAGGCCTGAGCCCCGTGGCTGAGTCCTGGAGGCAGCGTCCCCAGTGAGGGGAGGAGGCGCTGGAGAGAAGCCTGCATACCCGCTCGCTGACAGGCTGGGGAGGGGGGCCCCAGCCCACAGAGGGGTCTGGTCCAGGGAGGGCTCAGGTCATTCAAGGGCATGACCAGGGGGGTACCTGGTTGGCAGGGGTGGGTGACAGTGTCCCACCGGCTCGGGGGGGGGGTCTCCCTGGCCACAAGCTAGCAGAGCCTCTCCAGACCCTCGGGACACACAGCCTCTTCGTGATCCACGGCAACCTTCCTGCTCACGCCCTGTGGTCAGGGTGTCCCCTCAGCCCGGCCAGCACCTGACCTGCCCACCTCGGCCTGTGGGACGAGGATGGGGCCCGAGTGGGGGCCGAGCTGAGCGAGCAGGACTGGGGGTCCCCACGCTGGCCCCCAACACCCACGGGCCTTCTCCAGGCACTGCCCACCCCCCAGTACGGATGCAGGCAGCCCTGTCTCTAATCCGCCCCCTGACAAGCCTCCATGACCCAGTGCACTTTCATTCCCTGGAAGTCGTAAATCCCAGGGTCCCACCCATGGGGCAATAGGGGTTCTGTGTTTACAGTAAGAGGTAAATACATTTGAACAAATATGTTTCTTTGCTACAAGGTTTTTAAAACCATTTTTAGAGCAATTGTCATCATGGATGAGGCTCCTCAGAGGATTTCCAGACTCCAGACAGCTTTGGTTCCCACCAAAGGCGAGTCCGCCCGGGAGCCCGCAGGGCACGGAGGCTTTGTTCTAAAGGGCAGGATCAGGGCCTCGGGGTACGACTGAGGCCGAGCTTGCAGCTCGCCTGGGATCCAAACCGCCCGGCAGCCTTCAAAACATAGCCACCCCGCCTCTCCTTCCAGGTCAATTAAATCCATCACTGGGGTGAGGCCCGGGCTCTGGTGGGTGAGAAGCTTCCTCAGCTGCTTCCCGCGTGAGGCCAGGGCTTAGAACTGTAGCCTTAGGAGTGATCTTTCCCACGGGCCCGGAGGCGACGGAAGGAGGGGAGGTCAGAGGCCGGCTCTGGAGGTCGTGACTCGTGCAGAGCTGGAGGTGGTGCCCGCAGCTGGGTGGTGTGGACGCAGGCTGCACCCCAGAGAAGTCCCGGGAGCGCAAGGCACAGCAGAGGCTGGTTTAGAAATAGCTGAGGGGTGTTTCCAGGCCAAAGGGCTGAGTTAGTGCCGCTCAGCCATATTCCCTGTGCTTCTAGTGGGTGGGGGGCTCAGTAATTCTCACTCCTCACCCTTGCCTGCCAAATGTTGGGGGGATGGGGGGCTGCCCCGGAGAGCAGGAGTGGGGGGCAGCCTTGGCCGTCCTGAGACCGTGCCCCTATGGCAGGGAGCAGCCCCCTCCGAGATCTCACACCGGGGAGCCACCCCCATAGAGCCCTGTGCCTGGGGGAGACCCCCTACATGGCCCTGTGCCAGGAACATGGAGGACATAGCTCTGAAGAAGCAGAGTCAACCTTCCATTCTGAGGGCTTCACCACCGCCGTTCTTCGGGAAGACTATTTTCGTTCTGGCCCCTTCCTGCCATGGGCGACGGCCGGGCTCATGAGCAAGCTGAGGACAGCTGCAAGGGCTAAGAAGGGTCCTGGGCATTTCACACCCCCTCGGCGATGGTGTCTCTCAAATGTGTTCCAAAGGCCCTGCCCGCCCACCTCAGCACTGGAGCAGATCAGGTAAAGACGCGGCTTCTCAGTGCCGGCCCGGCCAGCGCTGGCGTCTCGAGGGGCGGGGTCTGTAAGTCACCTCTCGACAATTTCCAGGCAGACAACGTGCACACGGGTGCGGTGATCCGGGACGGCAGCACCCTGGCCTCACGAGGAGGGTCTGTGCCACCCCAGCATCGGGCCGGCCCACGCCCGCACCATCTGATCGTTGGGGCAGAGCCAGGCGCTCGGCAGCCCTTCTGAAACTCCCCAGGCGAAGCCCGAGCCTCTGCGCTCGCTTCAGCGCTTCTCAGAGGTCACGTGCACCAGAGCACCTGCAGATCCCGGCTCAGCAGGTCCTGGGGTGGGGGCGGGGGGGGGCAGTGCTCCTCTGCCAAGCTCCAGGGCACCGCTGCCGGGCTCCTTCAGGCACTGCAGACCATCGACTCAGCCACGGCGCCCGGCTGGCTGGCCCCTGCTGCAGACGGCAAGCTGTTCGGAGAGCCCCACGCTAGCAGTTGATCAGGACCCATCGATGGGGACAGGCTCCGTAAATGATCAAGGACCTTTAGGGTGAAGGCCTCACGTCTGGGTTCCAGGGTCTGAGCCGGGGCCCGGAGAGGCCACCAGGACCGACGTGCCCCCAGCATGCACCCCACTTTGTGCAGAGGAGCCGACTCCGTGGGCTTGCTGGTGGGTGAAGCTGGAAGCCTTCACACCCCACTGGCATTTATTCGCTCCTTCTCAATATTCCATTGTTAGCTTTTCAGGCCCTGAGAAATCTGATTCCTACTGGGAAAAGATATTCTGGTTTTAGGAAAATAGTCAGTGGTCAGTTTTCAGACTCTGTGATTGAGGAGTCTTGAATTTGCTTCTGTGCTCAGAGACCCTGCAAACGGGGCTGGTGTTTGTACCCTCAGCAGGATTCGTTCCCGGAAGCAAGTGGCTGTGAGCTTTGAAGTGAGTAGATGCACCGATCAGTGGGGGACTGAGGACTGTCTGTGAGCTGGGCAACATTGATGAACCCATGGTGTGATGAACAGAGAAGGGCTTCGGGAAATGGCTTTACAACCCTTCCTTTTGCATGGACTTTCGAACAAAGAGGTGGACAGAATAATGGATTTCATCTCTTCTGAAAATATGCTTCATTTTAATGAGACCCCCAAACATCTGTCTGTGCGCCAAGCAGCATTAATTTAGTGAAGAATTCTGCTGCCATGGGGGCTCCTGGGTGGCTCAGTCAGTTGAGTGTCCTACTTCATCTCAGGTCATGGTCTCGTGGTTCGTGGGTTCAAGCTCTGCATCGGGTTCTGTGCTGAGATCCCAGAGACCAGAGGCTGCTTCGAATTCTGTGTCTCCCTCTCTTTCTGCCCCTCCCCTGCTCATGCTCTATCTCTCTCTCCTTCAAAAAAATAAACATTAAGAAAATAAGAAAAAAAAAAAGAATTCTGCTACCACGTCTTGATACTATCAAGTAAAACTAAATTATTTTGCAAGCTGGGTTTCGAGGCAAGCATCTCAGTCTCTTCTCCTCTTTCCAAGCTTACATGTGTCCTTCTCCACAATTGGCCATGGTTGATGGCTTACGTTCGGATTTGTCAGTTCAGGCTACTTTGTCCCCCTGGCTACCGATCTCTGAGGGATAGACCTGCCGTTCGGAGGAGAATCCTGCAGCAAAGGATGGAAGCCGGGTGGTCATACCGCCGATCTTACGGCCGGCACCAGAGCGTCGTCAAGGGTGACACAGTTTCCTGTCCCTGGGAATCACACACAGAACCCTCTTGCCCACGTGTGCCCGGTGCGTCCCCTGCTGCCACTCAGAGAACTTAGCTTCTTACCAAATTGCGGAACTTACGGTAAAGCTGGCGGATCCGTGGGCTGGCCTCGTCTGAAGGTGGCTCGGCTGGGAGGGAACCCATTTCCCTTTCCCCTCTGGTCTCCCTGAAATGCTCTCTTTCAGCGGGAAGCACACGGAAGCCGCCTCGAGGACCACCTCCGTGTGACGTGCATAACTGTGGATCAAGTGGGGGCGCCCTGCATTCGCCTCTGGAATGAGTCTGGCTTTCTGGCACCGGGAGATGGGGCAACGCAGGCAGAGGAGGGCTATTTACCACCGTGGCTCCTCCCTAAGCCTGCGGAAGCTTCTGGGAATGCAGCCTCCTCGCTGGTTCCTGGACGATCTCTGCGTGGACACCGAGATGGCTTCACGGGGACACCCGGGGTCGGGGGCTCGTCTGAGAGCCGGCCAGGTCTGCCCGTGGCCCCTGGGAAAGACACTTTCCCAGGAACGCTCGCTGATGCGCTGCAGACCCCTGATATAAATTCTATGGCTCCTCTCAGGCTGAGACAGCTCTCTGGGCTCAATTCCTCCCGAAGGCAAAGCCGGCTTTGCAGAACAGGGGGAGATAGAAATGATTTTTAAAAAGGGCATTTTCCAATCTCTGCAATTTCTCAAGACTGGCAAAAATTACAAAAGCTAAGTGTGAAATGATGCCATGTGGGGGCCAACAGCCTTCTGATCACAGAGGCAGGGCGGTGGCCTCAATCACTTTCCACCGTGAAGCCACAGATGTGTGACGTCTGTGACACTTACTGGCATTTCTCGTATTAAAAATGACCGTGATCGAAGCCCCCGACCTGGGGGACGTACAAGTCAGCAGCCACAGTTCTGAGGTCCCTCTCGGCCTCCACTGTCTCGTTTCCATTTTCTCGAGGTTCCATCTTTGGGGACGGGCTCTCTGCCAGGATTTCTCACACTTTTCCTGGCTCTACCTGCATCGGAAACAGAAAGCAGATGCCATTTTTGGCAACCGTCTTCTACTGGGAGTTTTAGGTCCCGAACAAGCCGGGCGGTGGTGGGACCTGGGAGCTCTGAACGGAAGAGTCAGCGATTTACCCACGAGCCCCTGAGGGTCGATGAGGTGGAAAGCATGAACTTGGCTGAGTTTCATTTTATGGCTCAAATGACTCGTTTTCTGCACCAACGCCATTGTCATAAATCAACTCATACCCCCGTTGGTTAAGACAATCTCTTAAGCAACTAAGTGGGGAGGGGTTTGTACCCTGAAGGCTTCGGAACAACCGTTCGCAAAGCACAGTGACGAGTCGGAAACACTCGTGGTCTCCGGTCAGTGATGGGCAGTGTGACTTCGTTGTCAAGATGGCAGGGCCCACGGGGTCTTGGAGGGGGTGCCTGCGCCCGTGTAACTCTGTCTGATGGGGCAGGAAGGCCCTTGGCCCCGCGGCTGCCGGGACCCAGCCCTCCTTCATGGGGAGGGCGCCAGGGGGACCTGAGACACACGCTAAGGTGTCACAAGGAATGTGGCTGGGACAGCTGAGCCCCCAGGAGTGCCCAGCATCCGGGACGTGGACCCCGGTTCAGCGAGGGGGCTGCGCCCACTTCCACGAGGGACCCGACACGTCAGCTTCTGGGCAACAGATCTCGAGCTTACAGCTCGGACACCCCCACCCCTGCCGGCGCTTCGCCCCCGTTAGAGCCGGGCTTTCCCTGGTCTGCTGACCCCTCCCTGCCTGACTGCAAGCGCCGCCGCCGGAAGCCAGCCCTTCCCATTGCCTCAGGGTGACCTGTGGCCCTGGGGACCCAGCGTCCCGGGCAGGACCGGCCCCCTCTGTCCCACTCCAGACCCAGAGCACATCTCCAGCGCTGGACCAGGGCCCCCGGCCCGCGAGGGCCACCCACGTCACTCCTTTCCATTGTGACCCTGCTGGCGGCACCCCTGGGCTCCCGCTCTGGGGACCCTGGTTCCACAGGAGGTAACCCCAGCCCGTTCTGTCCCGCGTGGCCTCTCTTGCACACGGCTCATCGGCGGAGGCCCGAGCAGGCGTGGGTTTCCCTGCAGATGCCCCGCAGGGACAGAGTGCAGGGGGTCAGGGAAGGACACGGGGGGCTGAGGGGGCCCCTCCCCAGTCTAATGCCAGCAGTGCTGCCGCCTGGGGGGCTTCTGCAGCCTGGCCTGGAGCTTCTCCCGGAACCTGCTCTCCTCCCTCCGCCGCCTGCTGCCACGCCTGCTGCCTTCACCCCTGCTGCNCTGCCCCCTCACCCCTCTGCACCTGCCCCCTCACCCCTGCTGTGCCTGAGCTGATTTGGATGCTTGTATCTGTCACGAGCTCCAGGGGTTCAGGACCAATTCCACACAGGTTAGCCTGGCAGCCACCCTGTCCTCACAGCCCGCAGCCTGGCTCTGCCTCCTGCCCCAGGCTCGGTTCCCAGCTGCGCCTCCTGCCCCGGCCACGGCAGGCTGCCTGGATGCCCGCCGGCTGCCCCTTCCCAGGACACCAGGCCCCCTCTGGTCCGTGATGCACGGTGAGGGAGACGAACATCTGTGCTGTTTGAATCCCCA
The DNA here is from genome assembly GCF_008692635.1 of Crocuta crocuta. Classification (NCBI taxonomy): domain Eukaryota; kingdom Metazoa; phylum Chordata; class Mammalia; order Carnivora; family Hyaenidae; genus Crocuta; species Crocuta crocuta. The sequence goes on from NW_027529672.1 coordinate 6,879,946, forward strand.
CAATCTGAGGACTGCTTCCTCCTGCCTGGAAGCTGGCCCCCTCTGACTGGGACCCTCTCCAGACTCAGCCGGCAGGGGGTTTGGGCTCAGGAGCCACTGTCTTCCCTCTGAGAGGCCACTGAGCACCCTCAGTCATGGATGGAAGGGCCTGGAGAGGACAGAGCGGGGCCCTGACGTCCCGGGGCTCCAGTCTGACTGTCAGAGGGGCAGCGAAGCCCCCGGGGTAAGTACTGACTCTCATGGAGGCAGGGAAACTGTCACTGGGAAGCGCATGACTGATGGCTGTGGAAAAGCCACAGACGTGCCGGGTTCCGGGAAGGCCACGGATTCCGTGGAGGAGCAGCAAGACCTGGATGGCAAGCATCCGCCCACACTCGCTCTTCTGGGCAAAATCCTCATGTGGATCCAGGAGGCCATGGGGAGCCCCCCGTGCCGGGCTTCGGGCCGCGCATCCCAACGGCTGAGCCTCCTACCGCCCAGGGATTTGGCCGCATGGCTGAACCTTCTTCTGGCAGGTGCTTCCTTCAGGCCCCGTGACGGGATCAGAGCTCATCCTTGACAGTGGCCCTTACGAAGGGTGACGCGGTGCTTGGGTTTCAGGAGATTCTCTGTGTCTGCAGCTGCCCTGTCTTGGCAGGGGCTGGGAGGTCGGGTGCAGGGATTCGGTGACACAGGGACCCACTCGGCCCCGCATCCTTCTGCACCCAGCGCTTGGCTCGTGGGCATTCCCGCCTGCTAAAGCGGCACTCCTCTCGGGCTTTGGCCTACATGATCCCACAAAGCTGCAAGCGCAGGGCAGCAGGAAAGTGCGCTGTGTGCATTGTAAACAAGTCTGATCTTTTAAGGTTGCATTTTCAGGATGAAGGTGCCCGGAGTCTGCTTGTAAAACCCAGGAATTGGCCTTTCCAGTCACACCCTTCTGCGTCTGTGTCTACACTCTGTCCTGACTCACTCCATCCGCATGAGGTTGAGGGGGGTTCCCCACTGCTAAGCACCAACTGGCTTCAGGAAATCTGTTTCCCTGAAAGTCTGACCCTAAGAAATGCAGCCAGCTGCCTAGTGTTTGCACTTGAACTTTTTGCTGTTTTCCTTCTGTGCCAAGTTATTTTGCTAATCAGAAAAGAATGGTATTGGGAGGGTTATGTTGCATTTCCGTTCTTCTCTTTGTTCCAATTAGATTTATTGGCGTACTTTTGCATACAGCGAGCCCGTGGTCTGGGGTGCCGTTCGAGAGAGTACGTGTGTGCAGTCACGTCCCCGCCCCCAGAACCGCCCTTCTCCCGGTTGTCGTCTGTCGTAGGCTCCGGGTCTAAACTTCTCTCTCGTCTGAGCAAGAGAGCGATGCAGGATTGAAACACGGAGAGATGGCTAATGTCCGGGAAAAGACAAGAGCCCCGAATGAGGTCCCTGCCCCGTATTTATTAAGATCAGAAGGCTTACAGACGTGATGGGCATGCACAAAGAGACAAGGAACCTGTGAGCATTAACCTGGGGACATGAGGGGAGACTGGGGTGTTGAGGGTATACAGTGTTTGGGGTTTGGGTCTAACCAGGTGCCGGGCAGATGGGCAGATGGTGTTGACGGCAGACAGGAGGCGCCCTGTCTGTTTATCTTAGGTGGCCTAGGGGAGAAGACAGAGGGGAGATCACCTCAGGGTTAACAAGACACCTTTTCTTTTGTTAAGCGTCTCCGCTCTGGGCTGCTTCGCCCACAGCTCAGGCCCTGTCCCCCTGGGAAAGCAGCTTCTCTGCTACAGGACCAAATTCGGGGGAGATTCTGCGCTGCCTGCCTGATCTTGCTTACCTCATGTATCTCTGTATTAGGAGCCTTTGTGCCCGTTCCTATTTTGGGGCCTTTGCCCTTCCCTCTCTATTTTTGGGGTTCTGCACCCTCTTTTCTTGGGGTGCCAATGCACTGTCTTATTCCCAGGGTGCCAACCATGTTTAGCAAACTCGGGTGTGAGCATCCTATGGCTGTTTATTTCCCGATGCTTTGTCAACCCGTTGGTATAAGCCGGACAATTCCTAAGCCGATCCCCCACCGTCGTCAGTTTCTCTTCTCGCCTGTGACCCTGGGAACTGATTCTGGTTCTCATGTTTCCCCTTCACAGAAGGTCCTATCAACGGAATCCTATGTAATATTTTGAGTCTGGTTTCTCTCACTTTGCAAAATGTGCTTGAAGTTTCCTCATGTCTCTGGGTCTATCCACAGTTCGTTCCTTTCCACTGGTAAGTAGTGTGGAGTCGGGACCACCCAGCATGCGTGTCCTTTCACCTGCTGAAACACATCGGGGTGGTTTCTCGCCTCTGCGATTACAGAGGACACCACTGTCAGTATCCCGGGGCTAGTACTGTGTGAACACATATTTTTATTTCTCCTGGGTGAACCCTCCACACGTCGGGACTTCTGGGTCACACAGTAAGGGTTTGGTTAACTCTACAAGGCACTGCCATCCACTTCTTTTCATTACAATATTTATCCAAACTTTCATATTGGACACACATTTCTCTGTAGTCAATAAGCTAATCTGTCCCTTAAGAATTGAGTGTGGGGAGACTTCTCCAGGCTTGATAGCCATCCAGGTTCTACCTTTGAGCCATTTTTGGTTATTCTTTCTGTCGTCATCCCCGAGAACCCACTTCTCTCCCAGGTACGCCTCTCTTTCGTCCCCGTAGGTGACAGCCAAGCTCAGTCTTCCCCGCCTGCCCCTGGCAGGTCAGGATTCCGGGAAGTCATAACAATACTTTCCCTCTACATGCTGCTTTACCTGCACCCCCATGAGTTCTGGCTCGTTATGTCTTCCTCCTTTCCTTCTCACTCACCCCAAACTGTTTTCTAACTTCTCTTCTGGCTTCTCCCTTGACCGGCTGGTTACTTAGGAGTGTGTGATTTAATCCCCATCCCTTTGTAAATTTATCAAATTTCTTTCTGTAATTGATTTCCAATTTTCATCTGTCATAGTTGGAAAACATGTTTGTACGATTTAATTCCTTATCAATTTTTTGCAGCTTCTTTTACATCCTGGCACATACTCGGTCTTGGAGAATCTTCCATGTTGCACTTGAGCTTTAATATATTTCACTGGATAAAGTTTCCTCCATTTGCTGTATGCTCTTAGGGAAACTCCCAGAGACTTTAAATGTTTTTTTTAATCTTTTAGGGTTTTTTTTAGAGAAAGAGAGAAGAGCATGAATTGGGGATAGGGGTAGAGGGAGAGAGAGAATCTTAAACAGGCTCTACACTCGGCATGACTCAGGTCTCAATCCCATGACCTTGGATCGTGACCTGAGTCGAAATCAAGAGTCATACGCTCAAACAACTGAGCCACGCAGGGGCCCCACCCCCCACCCCAGAGACTTTTAATGGTTATTTAAAAAATAGTCTCTCAATTATGATTGTCTTGCTGGGGAAGGGTTTTCCTATTCTTCCAAACTCAGCTTTTATTTGTCATTCTTTGCCGTAAGATCTTTCATGGCTCCCCATCGACTATGGATGTTTTAGCTTTGCTTTGGACTCTGCTGCTTCTATTTGACTTTGTTTCCAAATTTCTGATACTCTAGAAGCATGAATTTGCCCCATTATACCGCGTCTGTGGGTTTCATCCTGCTGCAGGCTTTGGGGCCTGTTACGTCTTCTGGCGGTAGACACGGAAAACCCAAGTTTGCCCGAGGCCGTTTGGTGAGTTCTCTGCCATCATGGCCCCTCCATCCTATGTAATTCATTCCCCAAACTCATGTCCAAGCAGCCTGGCAGAGTTGCAAGGACGTAGGCTTGGCTGACAACTGAGCGGCTGGGTCCCAGGCCCAGCTCTGCCTTTGAATATTTGTGCTGCGTGTACACATCTTAGTCCCCGTCACCTGCTCACAGAATGTAAGCCCCAGGTCACAAGGCATTTGTCCGCTTTGCTGACCGGCTACGTCCCGGCACATAATGAGTCCTCCTTGAACATGGCCATGAGCATGTAGGTACAGATATCATGGCTCCTCACAACTGTGTTTTACCTTTTCAAAGACCTGAGCCTTGCTGGGTGGGTATCACCGTGCTTTCTTCGTCCATTGCATGGGGGCCCGAGATTCCACTGACACCACGCTCTGGGATCTGGGAGCCACAGGGTTCTGACCCGGGTCCGCTGACTCTGAGCCGGGACTCCCCTCGTGTGGCAGCAGCACCTTAGAGATGGACCGTTTGCTTGCTCATCCTCCAGGGGCTCTGACGGCCTCTGNCTTTCTTCGTCTATTGCATGGGGGCCCGAGATTCCACTGACACCACGCTCTGGGATCTGGGAGCCACAGGGTTCTGACCCGGGTCCGCTGACTCTGAGCCGGGACTCCCCTCGTGTGGCAGCAGCACCTTAGAGATGGACCGTTTGCTTGCTCATCCTCCAGGGGCTCTGACGGCCTCTGACCTTGTCACACGGGTGTGTTCAGAGTGAGGTCTGAGAGCATCTGACGGAGATGCAGACGCTTCCTGTGCTCGGCATTTCCTTCCAATTCCAAGTCATCTCCTTCCACTCCCTGCCGCCCTTCCTGCTGCAGATGAGCCTGTCCAGAGAGCTCCTCAGCGTTCTGGGGGACACAGTAATCGGGCACTGAAGGCAAATGCCACAGGTGTCATCAGATACTGTGGCACAGCCGATGTGAGCTGTGGGGACAAGCAATTTCCCTGCATTCCTGCCTCTGCTCTTTCTCTCCCATCGAGGGAGAGACTCTCTGAATTGCCTTATTTTATTCCAGGTTGGCTCGGATAAAACAGAGTTGGAGCAACTCGTGCTGAAGTTCTTTGGGTTTTTAATCAGAAACCTACCGAAGGGTTCGTTTTGTTATTGTTGTTGATGTCAAAGAAGCCCATCTCTTCCTGTGAAGCCCCCTCTTTCTATCTTTTTTGATGCCTCCCCACCCATGGCTTAGTTTTCTTTCATTGTCCTCTCTTCCTGGTTATACTGCTTATAAAGTTTCTCAAAAATTAAGGTGTGTGTGTATTTTTGTTTGTGAGATGCATGCATTCTTCTTATTTAACACTTTTGTCAAAGCACTCACCTCCTTGACCAGAAGGGCTGGTGAAGGCACATGCCTGGTCTGCAAGCCCTTATTCCCGGGACGGCACCGGGCACGCAGCTGTCCTCAAAGCACAGTAGGCAAATGGATGAATGAGCTAATTAATTACCAGTTGCACGAACTGGCAGCTGGATGTTGGCAAGAGCGACAAGGGACTTCAAGTTCCATGTTGACAATGGCTGGGGATGCCTACAGTGTAGACAGATTAGCTGGTGGTGTCGACCCTAAAGTATCAGGGACTCCTCAGAAGAAAGTACTCCAGAAATTCCAAACATCAAGACCTGTTCCAGAACAAGCAGTCTCAGTGACCTGGGGGGGGGGTGGGGG
>NW_027529672.1:6885346-6908369 GCF_008692635.1 Crocuta crocuta
AGGGCTGCACTATGGTTAAGGGGACCGGATCTATAGGTCACCCTGATAGATGGACGGCGGTTCATCACTGAACTTTCATGAATGCTCCCTCCCTTCCTGAGCTGGGCTGGAGGCCTGTGAGGCCATGGGCTTAAGGAGAGTGAACCTTCCTAAAGTCGCCAAAGAATTCGCCGTCAGCACCTAACAGTGGGCTCCCAGGACACCTGACCCAGAGGAAAGTCCTGGCACAATGAAACCAAGGCTGCTCCCTTTGGGTCTGTCCAACGGGCAGCTCTAGTGAAAGAACCATGCACCCAACAGTCAATCCCCTTGCTGGGCTGGAGCCCATGTGGAAGGAGGCGCGGGCTCCGTGAATGGAGTCTGCCTGAGTGGTGAGCCCCCTGTGGGCAGACCGGGCCAACGAACAGGGCCCACACTGGTCTGCCGGTCACTGTTGCCAGGGCCCCATGCCCCTCAGAGACCCCCAGCTCAGGGGGGCTCCCACACGTTCCTGCCTCAGACACCTTGACCCAGGCACCCTGGGAGCTGGCCTTGGCCCCTTGGATGCGATGTGTGAATGACCCCCGAGGCTTCACCGCCAGCCCCATTGCTATCTCGAGACTGAAGAACAGCAAGCAAATCCATCAGAAACGTTCTCAACGCTCTCCCCCATCAGGCTTGTGAACCCAGAGGCTCAGCTGACATGATTTATGGTCCAGATCAACTGTGGACCTGAAAGCTTTCCATGTAGAAAGGACTTTTTTGATCAATTACAATGCACCTGCAGCACCATAAAAACACTGTCTCTCTCAACCGTTGAGACGTTTCATCAAAATGGCACAATTTATTTGATTTTTCTCTCATGTGGAATCTGTATCTCTGCCATCCTGATTTTCTGCCGTATTCAACATCATTTTTTCCTGTGTCACTGTTGAGATGGCAGCTCCTTCAGCTCAGGCTCAGGGGGACTCTGGGTGGATCGAACTTTCGTGTTTCATCTCCCACTGGAATTCACTCTCCCCAGACAGTTGCTTTTAACCAGACATCACACTTACTTTGTTAAACCTACATGTCTGGCGGATGGTGGACAGGGTTGTGCCCTCACCTCACCCTGTGCTCTATCTGATCCCTCCAGGGCCCCTCGTTAGCCCAGAACCAGACAGACTTGAAATTCTCAACAAATGATTCATGAATGGATGAAAAAAAATCAGCAACCCAATGCATGAACACACGCGGGGTCACCTACAGGGTGGGAGTCCCTTACATACCAATGACCTGAACCTAGTGGGGAGTTTCCTGAAGGGTGAGGGGAAAAAGGAGTCCCTGGGAGACAAGGAGCAGAGTGAGTGACCCGGCAGAAAGCCCTGATGGCGTGGCTGTCAAACCATCGCAAGGAACAAGGAGACCCCTCATCACGCTGCCGAATTAAGAAGACTCCACCTGGGTGATCATATAACAAAGAAGGAATGCTCAAGATTCTGGCCCAAAATGGTACAGATTTTTCCACCTGCCTGCCTCCTCCCCAGCACATATGCAAGAAAGTCACCAATATCCTTAAGGACGCCCTCCATCACGTGTGTGAACAGCACAAGGAAATAGTAAGTCAGCCCAGAGCTTGGCCGCCTCCCTGCTGCCCCTGAGGCCAGTGCCGGGGTGGGAACATCACTGTCCTCAAAGTCATGTGGGTAATTGGCTTGTGGTAAATATGGAAGAGGACCCATGTCTTCCCTGGAATCTTTTGGGCTCAGCTACATATATCGGACTATATCCAAGCTTCATGTTCTTTTTAATGTAAGGAAAACAAAACTATTTCAGATGTACTGAACACGTAACATATGCCCACACCTGTGCTGTGGGCATAACTGACACCAAACTGCTGAGGTTGCGTTTTACAGAAAGGCAGGTGAGCTTGAAGGAGCCCGTGTTGCGTGGGCAGCAGGAGGCTCGGAGCGGGGTGGCATGGGGGCTGCCCTTGGGCCTGCACCGTGGCCAGAAGGATGCCTCCCTCGCTCTGAGCTGGGGCCTCCATCAGCAGGCGGAGGTGCTCCTGCGCAGAGATGCACAGAGCTGCAGGCTGAGGACCGTGGGAGCTCAGACGCTGTGGGTGACAGTACAGTGCACTTGGCTGAGTTAGAATATTCTGGAATGACCGCCAGAGGGTTGGCTCTACAGTTCTGAGTGCTGCTCAGTTCTGGACGACCTCTAGGTGCCCCAGGCTTGTTTATAGGACAGGACGTCCGGCTGCACTTCTGATGGGGAAAGAAGAGTTCACTGCACTAACAGTCCCCAAGCAGGCTCCCCGAGGTGGGGGCAGGGGCTCAGACACAACTAAATAAATCAACTTTGCTTCATAAAATGGTTTTAGATCTACAGACCAATATGAGGACATCGCCATGGCCCACCGCACACCATGGATACACCGTTTCCCCTGTTACGGACATCTTGTGTTAGTACATTTGTTACCACTAATGAAAACACGTTGAAAACGTATCATTAACTAAAATCCAGTTTATTCAGATTTCCGGAGTCTTAGCCTACCATCCTATTTCCATACCAGGGTGCCATCTGTGATTCCGTTTTCTGCCTGGTTACTGCACACGACCCTGACAATTTCGAGGAGAACTGATGAGGGGTTTTCCGTGTGCCCCTCTCTCACAGTCTGCCTGGTAGGTTTCACACGATCAGACCGAGGTATGAGTTTGGGGGTGGAGATCCCGGAGACACAGTGCCATTCCCTCACAGCGCGGTAAAGGGCACACGCGGTCAGTGTGCTCCACGGTGTCCGTGGTGCCTCTCAGCTGGCCGGGCTGGCGCTTGTTAGGCTTCTCACTGTAAAGTCACCTCTCCTTCCGTTCCACGCTGTGCTGGTTGTGCGGAAGCCACGCGGGGCAGCCTGCGGTTCCGGGGAGGGGGGCCCGTGTAGAGGAGAAGGTAATGCGATGACAGGGCACAGGCAGGTTTGCAGGTGCTGGCCTTGTAGGCTGTGGGGAGGCCACCAGTTGGTTCCTGGCAGCCCCCAGGAGCGGGGGGAGGCCCCCAGGAGAGGGGGAAGGCAGCCCCCAGGAGCGGGGGGAGGCCACCCCAGAGCTCTGCAGGCAGAGCGGCCCTACAGCACCCTGGTCTCAGCCTGGCGGTACTGATCCCAAGCTCGTGGACTCCAGAACGGTGGAGAATGCACTTCTGTTGTGCCAAGCCACCAAGTTTGTGATGATTTGTTACCATCACCCCTGAAAACTATTAATCGTTCCTTTACACTGGTATGAACACGTGAATATTTTATTCTATAGTATGGGTTATAATCCCAAACTACTCAGTTTTACCGCTTCAGTTATTCAAGCTTTGGATAAAGGGATCTCCTTCATTGGGCGCGGGGTCCCTTTGGCCGACCCCATCGTCTTCGTCCACTGGGGCTGCTTCCACAAGACTGCTGTCCGCTGGGCAGCTGGCACGACCGGCGTTTATTTCCCACGGTGCGGGACGCTGGGCATCCAGGCCCCAAGATGAGCCCCCTTCCCGGTTCACAGATGGGCCTCTTCCTGTGTCTTCACGTGGTGGAAAGCACTCCGGGGTCCCTTCGATAGGGGTGCTAATGCCATCACTAGGGATCTGCCCTCACGACCTCCTCGCTGCCCACCCCCACCTCCCAATACTGTCGCATGGGGGTATTCCAGCACGTGGGTTTGGGGCACACACGCACACTAGGTCCGTAACACTGGTCACTGAATTTTCTCTGAACATCTTACTTTGGTCGCTACAAGATGCTTCAGGCTGATCTTCTGAGTGTCCTGTTCCGTGGACTCATCACTCCCCCAAGGAAATTTGGTTCCTTTTAATGGATGATGGTATTAGAGAGAGAGGGGCAAACCCTAAGAGACTCTTACATACAGAGAACAGACTGAGGCTTGCTGGACGGAAGGTGGGTGGGGGGACGGGCTAAGTGGGTGATGGGCATTAAGGAGGGCGCTTGTTGGGATGAGCACTGGGTGTTCTACGTAAGTGATGAATCACCAAATTCTACTCTTGAAATCATTATTACACTGTACGTTAACTTGGATTTAAGTAAAATTTAAAAATCTAAAAAATGTTTTTAATTAAAAAATAAAATATTAATTTTTACATAAAAAAAGAAACAAAGACTTAGGTAGGGGTGCTCGCTGCTCCTGGAACGTCATTTCTTTTGGGGCCTCCAGCGGACAGAGAGAGGAAATATACGTGTGCCTCCTGACCTGTGCGTACATGTCTACAAACACCACATACGTCTGCATCCGCATCAGACGGAGCATGTGCTCCTACTGACGTCTGGAACTCTACTCCGTTGTTCCCTGGCCGGTCATTCTAGCCACCTCCCCCATTCACGTGCAGGTTCCCTCCTCATAAAGAGAAGCCAGGCTCCCACCTTCGTCACCGATTTCCCTGAGTGTTCGGTCCCGCTGCGCGCGGGGAACATCGCCTAAACAGCCGGTGAGCGTCCCCGTGGGACACAGCCTCGTCGGGTGAAGCACAGCACTCATGGGAAGTCGGCTCCTTTGTCCGTGGTCTCACAGACTCCACTCACTTCCCAAGCCGCTTCTGTCCACACCTCCCTCCCCCCCTCAGTGTGGTCATTTCCTGCATGTGTAACGCAGGTAGGCCCTCTTGGCACATCTGCGCCCCTTCCTCGGACCCCTAAATCGTGGTTTTACTTTGCGCACGTCGAGGATTGCTCTTTGTTCTATGAAGTTCTGCATCTATGAGAGAAAACAGAATATTTCACTGCCCTCAAAATTCTGCGTTTCATTCAGTCTGCTCCCCTCTCCAAGACCCCAGCAACCCCTGGCTTCTTTTTGCCCCCTGTCTCTATAGTTGTCTTTTCCAGAATGTCACATAATTGGAATCATACCGTGGGTAGCCTTTCCTTACTGACCTCTTTCACCCAGCAAAATGCATTTATGGTTCCTCTGTGTCCTTTTGTGTCTGGATAGCTCAAGTGTTTTTATCTGTGAACGATATTCCATTGCCTGGACGTACGTAGTTGGCTTATGCACCTATTGAAGCGTACCTTGATTGCTTTTGGTTTTTGACGATCATGAATTAAGGTGCTACAACGCTCACATTCCCAATTTTTTGATTTTCTTTTCATACTTAAATAGTGTGATTTTGGTTTCTTTTTAGACATAAACTTTCAAATCATATGGGCAAACACCTAAAATCTTGATCTTGAATTCTATAGTAAGACTATGTTTAACCTTGTAAGAAACTGCTAACGATATTCTAATGAGTTTAGTGGTTCCTCATTGTTGTTTTAATCTGTAATTTGCTAACAGCAAATGATGTGAAACATCTTTCATGTGCTTGTTTTCCGTCTGGATATCTGCTTTGGTGAGGTGTCTGTGTAGATCTTTTGCCCATAATTGGGTTGTTTTCTTATTGCTGAGTTTTTAGAATTCTTTGTATATTTTGGACACCGGCCCTTTATTAGATATATGTTGCCAATATTTTCTCCCGTCTGTGGCTTGTCTCTTCATTATCTTAATTGTATCTTTCAAAGAACAGAGTTTTAAAATTTTAATAAAGTCTAACTTATCCCATTGTTTACTTTTCACAAGTCAAGTGCTTCTGGTGTTGTCTAAAACCCTGCAGCTAAACCCAAGGTCATATAGATTTTCTTCCATGTCTTGTTCCATATTTTATAGTATTGCCCTTTGTATTTGTGTCTATCACACATTTGGAGTTAATTTTTGTAAAGTCATAAGGTCTACATCTTGATTCCTTTATGATGTTCCGTGGTCCCGGCGCTGTTTGTTGAGAAGCCTGCCCTTTCTCGGTTGAGCAGCCTTCTCTCTCTTGTCAAAGATCAGTTGGCTATATTCGTGTGGTCTTGTTTCTGGGCTTTCTGTTCCGTTCCATCGATCGACATCTCTGTTTTTTTTTCCCATGCTGCCTTGATTATTTTCTTGCCCGACAGCTCCCCACTTTCTTCTCCTCCAGCATTGTGTTGACCAGTGTTGATCTCTTAACTTCTCATATAGACTTCAGAACCAGTTTGTCAATAGCCACAAAATAACAGGCTGGTGTTCTGAAGGAGACTGTGCTTTATCTGTAGATCATTCTGGAAAGAATCGACATTGTAGCTGTATTGAACCCTTTCCTCCGTAAAGAAAGGATATAGCTCCATTTATTTCATCTTCCTCCGTTTTCTTCATCATTTTTATAGTTGTCTGCATACAGATCTTGTACACATCTTTTTAGTAAGACTATCTTTTGGTGGGGTCTGCAACAGCGCACCTGTGTAGGACCCTCAGACGGTGGGGGCCCACTCTCCCTCGCCGCTCCATCCTGGCGCAGAGGCAGGCACTCTGGACAGGACCCTCACCGGGAGGGCACGGCCTCCTGCCCTTAGCACCCGAATCAAACCACACTTATGGCACTTATCACACAAGAATCCGCTTGCTTTTGTTTATCTGTCCATCTGAACCATAGCCTTGAGCTTTTGGAGAAGCATGGCTTTGTCAAGTCCATTTCCATGCCCCAGTGGCCACGCGGAACCTGATGCAGGGTGTGGGCTCACTCCACCCTCTGCAAGTCTCGAGAACGTCCAGAGACCACAGCTCTGTCTCAGGCTCCAGAGGCTCAGCTAGAGCTTCTAGGAAACTCCCTGCACTCACGTCCGGTCTGCAACTGCCTTCAGAGAAAGACGCCTCTCGTTTTATTGCATCCTGCAAATCTCTTGTAGACATTTCTCTTAGAACAATTCCAGTCCAGGGCCACGCAGAGAAGGGAAACTTGGGACATCCCTGCAGAGTCTGGCTTCTTACTGGATCACAGGTACAATCGTTTACAATGAAAGGCAGCAAGGTCACAGTAACAAGAGGAGCCAGGCTGTGAAGCCACGGCGGTGTCTCCAGACAGTGTCCGCCAAAACGTACCCGTAGCACCTGCAAGCGGGGGCAGGGCCTGAGGCGGTGCGGGCCTGGGAGTGCAGTGTGCGGCCGACAGAGCCCCCAGGCTGCTCCCTCCTTGCCTCTCTTCCCCCCGCCGTCCCCACAAATGCAGATTCTGGATTGTGACATTTTACATTACATGGTAAGTGCTGTGTGTAATGGCAAAGTTTTCTCCCTGAAAAGTCTTACTCAAAGCTGTGAAAATAACAGGCAGATTCCACGTAAAACCTGCTAAACTATTAGACCCCTGGATTTTCAGCAAACACAATGATTTTTGCCTCGTACTGTCTTCAGAGAGCATTATCAATTTCATAAAGAAAGAAATAATCCCAGTTTGCTTACAGATATCCCCCATTTTATTGTCTTTTAGTTTTAAATAGACATGTCGCTTACCTTCTAACTTAGATGGAAGAGTATCAGAAATCGAGTATTAGTGGTGTAACCTGGAAATCAGGACAAAGTTGACCAGGTTCTTGGAAAACACCATCGTCAGTAAATTAACTCTGACTTTGGAAGCAGTGGCTCTCCTCCGAGGAGGTCTACACTCAAGGCAGAATGTAGACTCCAGAGAAGCCTGTGGAAAAACGCACCTACTTTGTGCAGTGCACGTGGGGGCATGTATCTCCCCATCAGGTGCCCAGAGAGCAGCGTCAGGCTGCACTCTGCTCGGACAGGGTGTCGCTTTGCGCGTAGAGCTAGCTGGGCTGGTGACATCAGCGCCCCTCGGCTGTAACCGGGGGCGTTTCCGCCAGAGGGTTTGGAGGACAGTTTCCGCCCCCAGAGCCTCTCCCTCCCACACTGGGGTCCACATAAGCAGAACATGAGTAAAGGCTCATTTTGAAAATGCTCGTTGAGTTTGGAGGGCCGAGCCACTGGGACGTGTCCCGTTGCACCGGGGTCCCTGACCCGAGGGAACGGCCAGCCTGACGGGCACGAGGCCGGCGTGGGGCGCGGACGCACCGGGACGCGGGTGCAGTTGCCCTAGACACCGTGCAGGGGACAGGAGGAGGGCCCGGCTAAGAAGGGACAGGAGTGCCCCCCCGCGCTCCCTCGGCGGTGCCCTGAGGCACAGAGGTCGCCTCTCAAACCCCCACTGGAGCCCGCGGATGGTGCCCTGGCTACCGCCGGGGGCGCGGTGCCGGCTGACGCCGTGGCCCTGGAGGGCGTGTCCGGGCGGGAATCCGGCCCCTGATGGCCCCGTCCGGAACCAAGCCTGAGGCTCCCCGGATTTCTGGGTTGAGCGCCCCCCTGAAACCGCAGTGCAGACAGGACGCGGCGTCTGCAGAAGGCAAGCCGACAAGAAGACAGTTGTGCACGAATCCCGGGGTCAGCAGAGCCCGCTGCGCTCGCTCACGCTCGTCGGCCTCCCCGGCACACATTCGTCAGGCTCCACGTGGAAGCAGCTCCCGGAGCCTGTCCTGCAGAGATGAACCTGCTCACTCTGTCACCTGCCGGAGGCGACTTGGGTGAGGGTCACACCGTCACCGCTCTTCCACGTAACCTGGCAGCGGCAGGTGCAAGCTGGGAGGTCCCGGCTCTGTGAGAGCGGCTGCTGCACTCCTTTCCTGAGGCTTCTGCTGCTCACAGGCACTCGCGGCCAAGCCGCCTTCCCCGAGCGAGGGGTGGCTTCCAGAACCTCTCGGACCGGATTTGGGAATGCTGGGTGGGGGGAGTTCGGGTCTGCGAGGGGCACGTGGGCTGTGAGCCCAAGAGCCCCCCGCAACCCCGGGGCCGCATTCCCCACGCCTGCTGCTGCCCCTGGGGATGCAGAGGCCTGGCCAGCTGCTGCTTTTCTGGAAGGTTCTCTGTGGTTTTAGCCCCACTTCAAGTTGCTTTACACGTTCCTTTCAGACAGTGTTTATGTTGGGATTTAGCTTCGTGGTTCCCAGGCCTCTCCCTGGGTAGGTATCTGCTAATCACCCCTGGCACGTAAACACATTCCTCATGGGAACCACTTACAGACGTGAAGGGGAGAGACACCACGGACGCCGGCATCTCACGTGAAGGGGACAGAGAGGTTCCCTGTAACAGTGAGGTCTGGGAGGAGCAGGTGAGGCCTGCGCAGTGCTTGTTAGAACAAGACAAAAGCACATTAATCCACAAAGAAACCGCTTGGTAATGAGGCTTTCAGAGGGAGGTGAGGCCCCCTCATACCCCGTGCTGTCAACATGTGGCACACACGGCCACTAGCTCACTGGACCCGGGAGCGTGGCTCGTGTCCCTGAGTTTGGCCACACACACGGTAGTCACATTTTCAGGTACATGTTGACCAGGTGGCCGATTGTACCTACCGACATTCAGGATATTTCTGGTACTTTCCTTTGGCCACTGTCTCTAATCCCCAAAGAACCAAAACCATTCAATGAATGTAATTCCAGGTCCCGTCCTGACCAAGCCCTTCCACTCATGGCATCTCCTTGTTCCGTCATCGCCCGAACCTGTGACTTACCCGCCCGTCCGCCCCTCCCCCCCCAGAATGTCAATGACGTACCTCAGTACGGAAATATCAGCTGCTCACGCTTCACACCCCATGTGCCGCAGGAGGGTCTTTCTTCACCTCGTCGCTCAGGCACTGAGGTTTCATCTCAGGTGGTGCCGGTCACGTCAGCCGTGGACGAGGCCCGTGGAAGAGCCACATCCCCTTTTCTATGCCTCATTCTGGACGCGGTGGCCGGTCGGGAGCATCTCGTGCCCCACGTAACTGCAGGCGCAGAGCCTCCTGCATAAGGTCTGGGAGCCTGAGCGCCTCCGCCTCCTTGCCCAAGCTGTCCTCGCAGGAAAGGCGATTCTTCAGCTCCTCTTGGCAGACAAGTCTCTCCTTTGCCTGTGAGTGACTCTCCCCGCCGAGTGCAGGTACTGGTGGGGTGGTTCCCAGATAGGAGAGATGCTTGGGGGGCTTTTCCAGCCGCACAGATGGGTAGTTCCTGTCTTAAATCCCTGGGACTGGCAGTCAGGGATGTGGCCGAGCCTCCTTCGATTGCATCATAATGGTATAGACTTGCTTCCAAAATGAGATTCACTCCAAAGAGGCAGGGCTCCGGAAGGAAACAGAAGACACACTGACATAAACTCTGCGGAGAAGTGAGAACAGGGTTAAGGGAACCCGTAAGAGATTTGCAGGCCGGCAGCAACCGGTGCATGTAGGAACCTGCTACTCTCTCCGGGCTGGGGGGGCATGGAAGAGAACGCTGGTAACTGCTGAGCCCATGCGGGAGAGCCCGCCCATGCGTGCACGGCAAGGTGGTGGCAACGGGGCTGAAGCAAGCAAGTGGGGGTGTGGATTTCCCTCCTCCAGCCATCCTGTGTCACCTTAGCGATGGCCAAACTCCCATAACAGAGGGGGAGGGAGGGAGGAGGGAGAGGGAGGAAGGAGGGGGTAAGGAAGAAGGAGAGGGGGAGGAAGAGGTGAGAGATGGCAGGGAAGGGGGAGGAAGCAGGGAGGGAGGGGGAAGGGGAGAGGGAAGGAAGAGGAAATGGGAGGGAGAGGCTGGGACGCACCCCGTGAGTGGCTGACGGGAGGGGTGGGGGGATTCTTCAGGCTTCGCTCCCCAGTCCGGCATCAGGCATGGGAATGTTTTATTCTCTTTCATCAAAAGGGCTTCAAATGGTCAGTCTTCTCCGTGACCCCTGACCCAGGTGCGTTTCCTCTCCCGCCTCAGATCACCGCCTCTGTCTCTGGCGCCAGCGCTGGGGCTGGGGCTCCACAGACACTGTCTGGCAGGGCCCCCCTGTTTTGAGGCCCCCTCTGTGCATTTCCGGTGCCCGGCAGCGCACGGGGCAGGTACGCAGAGCGCCCCCTGCCCACCGGGTGGCCCACGCACACCCGGCCTCCGGCCACTGTGGGGAACGAGACTCAGGAACGGGGAGCAGCTGCTCCGTCGTTCCTCCCCGTTGTGTGTAACTTAGAGATGCCGCCCTCTGCCGCGCAGGCCGCGGCCCTGGAAGATTCTGCGGCTCACTGGGGCGGAGCTGCGTCCCGACACTGTGCCTGCGGCAGCCTCCTCCCGTGTCCTTGGAGACGGTTCTAGGAAGAGCTCGGGGGAGCGGCGCTCAAGCCCCGAGACGCAAGCTGGGGACCGAGGGCCGGGTGTTGGGGTGTCGGGGTACCGGGGTTCCGGGGGGCCCGGGTGTCAGTGCTCAGAGGAGCATACACGCACCTCACAGGGAAACCAAGCAGCCCTTTGATAAAAGCAGTGATGTGCTTCCAGATGGAAACGGTTCGTGGTTCATCTCAAGTGTCCAAATGGGCCCGAGTACACGTGAGACGGCGCCTCCCGTGTGTCAGCTGCCCCTGTAAACGCAGAGGCTGGATCTCCGGCCCCCAGGGCTCCCTCCTGAGGCCGGCAGCCTTCCAGCTGCTCCCAAGGCTTTAAAGTCAAGGCCCCGACCTCATGGCAGGGCCACAGTGGCACCAGCTGCCCCTTACGCTGTGGCTCGCACCGGTAGGCGCCAGGCCCGTGCGAGGCGCCGTGTGAGCTCAGGTGGGGAGGCCGTGCTCCTCTGGGGAGGCTCCATGGCAGCTTTTAACTCAACCATGAGGCTTGCTGCCAGGACTCTCTCTCTTTTCCTTGCCCTCTGCCCCTCCCCCACACTCTCTTTCCCCCTCAAAATAAATAAATGAACATTAAAATAATCTTTAAAGGGACACCCAGGTGGCTCAGTCAGTTGAGTGTCCGACTCTGAAATGGCTCAGGTCATGATCCCAGCGTCATGAGCTCGAGCCCCTGTACTGAGCGTGGAGACCGCAGATGACCCTCTCTCTCTCCCTCTGCCCCTCTGCCCTGCTCATTCTCTCTCTCTCTCTCTCAAATAATAAACTAAAATAAAATACAGAATTTAAATATATGACTTGTTGGATTCTGTACAGTTAATCTGTAACTAAGGTTTTCTAGGCATAAAAATAATGCTTCTACTATCACTACAATTTAATTTTACTTACGGCACATTCGTAATTCCCAGGCATCTTTATAACGTTACTTTTACAAGTTTGCATTCATTTTTACAGCTCTGTGTGTGAAACTGCTTTGAAGATGGAAAGCACCATATAAGATCTAAGTATTATTATTTTCTTCTTTAGAGAAGAAACCGCTAATGCGCTCGCTGATGTCTGGAAGGCAGCAGATCTCTGCCCTGGGAAGGAGGACTCTGCATGAGGCCCAGCCGCTCCGTCCACCCCCCGCCTGAGGTCTGGATGTCCCCCAGGGCCTCTGTGGGCTCCCCCCCTGCCCCCACCCGTGCCCCTGACCTCTGGGCTGCAAGGTGCACTGGCCATGGGCAGTCAGCCCGCCTGCTCTAACACGCACATTTCCCTGAATGTGAACGTTCTAGAAAGCGCTTCCACTGGGCTTGGAGACTAGCGAGGGAGCACAGCTAAATCCCAGCGTTGGGTCACCCAGGAGGAAGGTGTGGGGAGAGTAACATCAGACCCGATGACAAACCTTGACGATAGGAACACCTGTGGGCTCCTCGGTTGTCTCTGAGTGAAGCCAGCGTCACTTTGTAAGAAGACGCCATGCAGGAGGCTCTGAGCAGAATGGAGCCTCTTCTCACCTGGTGACGTTGCGGCGGGACTCCCTCTCTCCCCAAACGTGCCTTTGCAATGTCGAGGGTCATAGATACCCCCGCCCAGCACCGGCATCAGCACACAGTGGGTCTGATGAGGCGCTGGGCTGTCTGGGTGGGAGTTATTCCAATTCAGCATAATCTTTTCTAAAAGCAAAGTCACAGTGGCTCATTTCTGAAATCCAGTGGGAGATACAGGGGTTTGAATAACCTTCTGGTAACTCATATGACTATTAACTGTAGGCACCCATGGGGGCTTGGATTTGGTGACTGGTATGGGGAGGGGCAACGAGACAGGCCCCAGGTGGTGCCCAGGTTAACAGGCTGAGGCGTGCTGGGGGGCAGAAACCCAGGCGGGACCACGGGGGGAAAGGCCATGGAGTCAAGGTCAACATTGACACCCGCGTCCTGCACTTGGGACTCGGGGGGAGCATAAGGGGCTTCCGGGGCTGGAGCTCGCATTGGGCCCAGGCGGGTAAATGAGATGTGGACATCCTGAGGGGGGAAGTGAAGGATATTCCCAGCTACCCTTGCCAGGGTGCAGGATGCCAGCTTGGAGAGAGGGGCCAGAACAGAGGCTGGCTGGGGGCGCGGGTGACACAGAGGCCCTGGCGGGGGGAAGGGCTGGGGTCTAGAAAAGCACCGTGTGTGAGAGAATGGGGGGGCTTCTGTGCAGACCTCCATGGGCCCTGCGTGACTCAGGACAGCAGGACCCACCTTCCCCAGGGCCCGGTGGCCTCTCTGCACAGACCTAGTCTACGATCTAAGCAGTGTTGCCACGTGAGCCCTGACCCAGGGGATGACCCCCCCCTCCTGCCCCTGTTCTGAGTGTGTCACTTCCCTGTGATATGGCCACACGGTGGCCTGGCTCTCCCCGAGAACCAAGTGGGACCCACGTGACTGATCCTGAGCCTGGTCCTGAGCCCTGGAGCATGAATGCACAGGGTGGTGGTCCAGCGTGAGCTCAGGCAGTCCCGCGCGGGCAGACTTTGTACACCTTCTGCCTGTCCCCACCTGCTGGGAGGACCACGTGGCTCAGGGTCTCGGGCACACTTCTTCGACCGTGGTTTGTGCAGGGACAAAGCCTTATGGTGTCTGTCAGTCACTAGTGTGGGGATGCTCGTTACAGCACTGAGCCTCTCTGACTGACGTGCGGACTTCCGTGTCCACTGGAGCTGAGCTGCCGAACAAAACTGCAGCCCTGAATGGGATGCGCCCAGCGCTGGGGAGCCCGCTCTCCTCGGCTCTCCGGGAGCCTGGCCCTCACGAGACAGACGCTGAGGGTGGACGTCACGTGCAAAGTCTAGTGAGAGGGGGGTGTGTTGGGCAAGTCAGCAGTGGTGACCGGGCAGAGGGGGGTGAGACGGAAGAGGGCAAGATGCCAGTTAAAGCGGTAAAGATGCTAGTGCCCCGGGGGAGGGAGGCTTCCAGCACTGGACGCAGAGGGGGGACCGCCCGCCGGGACCAGAGAGGGGGCAGAGGGTGAGAACAAGAAGGACGAGCCACGGAGGGGGAGGGTCGGCCGGACCAGCCTAACGGGACTCGCGGGGCGCAGGCCGGGGCAGCAAGGCTGGGGGCAAGGGACCCCATCGGATGGCGAGGGTGAGCCCGCGCCCAGAGCGGGGATTCTTGCGAAGCTGACTTGGCAGCACTCTTGCTCAGACTGAACCACAGGGGCCAAGGACCAGGCCCCGTGGAAAAGAGGCTCCCAGGAGTCTGTCTAAGTCTGGCCAGAGTCTTTGCCGCAGAGCCGCCAGGAAGAGGCACTCTCCATGGGGCAGCATTCTCTCTGGAAACTTCCATGGAAGGTTTGCCATCGGCCGTCAAAGCCTCTAACAGGGCGACTTCCAGCCTGGTGACAGATCTCACCAGCCAAGGGGACGGCTGTGGGCCGCGCAGGCGGCCGAGGCCCCGGGAGCACGGCCTCTAGCTGTGGCGCCTCATGTGTGACGTGAGTGACGTACGGAAGTACTTTGTCTGCATACACGGCCTCAGTATGTTGATAAAAACCAACCTCTTCCATAGGCCCAGCAAGCAGATGGGTTGTGAGCATTTTAGGAATAGAAAGGGGTCACGTAGCCTGTGACGGTTCAGATAAGCCCAGAGCCCGTCAGGCCGTGGCAGGCAGCCCACGGACTCTTCTCTGCCTCGGTCTGTCCCTCCTTCTGCCGGAGGTCCGGCAGTGAGTCCTCTCTCCCCTCCCCCCTGCTCACCTGGGGCAGTGGTCTCAGACCTCTGTGTGCACCGACGTCTCCCAGGGGCTCACTGTGCACCCCCCCAGGATGCCCAGCCTCCCTGGTTTCTGACCCATTGCTCTGGGTGGGCCCTAGATTCTGTTTTTCTAACACAGACATACATTCACAGAAATATACTCTCGTGCACACACACATGCATGCATACACATATACATACATATAGGCACACACACACACATGCACAGAAACACATGTACACACAGGTGGGCACACACACGCACACGTACACACAAGACATGTGTAGGCATATACATGCAGGTGCACATACACACACATACACACACACACATACACATACACACATACACACGGACTGAATTTTACATTACTTTCAGGGGTTTGTGAATTTAGTGACAACCAGGATAACAGCTCTCAATATTCTACAAATAAGCAAAAAGGGGTGAAGCAAACAGGTTTCTGAGACAACAGTGCACTAAGGCCTGGGAGGGAGTTTCCCGTGCCCGCGGTGCACAGGAAGAGAACACCAGCGGTCGGGCACTGAAGACAAGTCGTGGCTTTGTGGCTGGTGTCCCCTTGCGGCGTGGGCCACCAAGAGCCGGCCCAGTGCACGGAAGGGGCAGAGCAGGTCCCCGGGGCGGCGGGGTTGGGGGGAGGCCCAAGGTGGTGTCAGCGCTGAGCCTGTGGACGGACGCAGAGCCGGCTTCCTGCGGCTGCCGTGTTCCCTCCTGTCCTTCCCCACAGCGAGTGGGGGCTCGTCCGAGGCCCCACCACCCCTCCTCGGGCAGGATGGCCGTCCCGTCCCGTCCAGATGCCTCCTTCTTTGTCCCAGCCCCTGCCTAGGACCTGATGTGCCTTCTCCCCGGAGAGCAGAGTGAGGAGGCCGTGCCCTCCACTCCCCCGTCCGCAGCCTCGGGCCCTTCTGTGTCCTCGCCTCCTCCAGCCTCGGTAACGGCCATCCCGGGAGCGTAACAGAGACGCTGCCGCTGAGCGTGCGGCAACCCTCCTGCCCGTCCACCGGCCGGGAGCAGCCTCGCTCTTTCGGCACAGAAGTAAAACAAACAACGGCTTTACCTTCACCGGACCTGAGATAAAACCCCACCTCTGCAAATCACCAGCCGTGCGACTGTGGACAAGTTACTCATCCTGCGACCGGCTTCCTGTGCGTTCAGGGGTACAAAGCCCCTCTCTTAGAGTTACTGGGAGTGTCTGCTAAGATGTGATGCAAATCACTCAGCTCGGCACCTGGCATACAGCTGGTGCTCAATGCATGCTCTTTCCCTCCCCCTACCGCTTTGTTTTCCACATTGGGAATAAAGGTAAGCAGCCTCGGCGTCAGCCACAGCATATGGAAGCCACGAGACTCATCGTAAAGCTGTCAGGGAGGAGGCGGACTGTAGCTCAAATTAAAATATCTGTGTTCGTTGCATCTTTGTGCCGAAGGCACACTCGGTTGACATATGTCTGCTGCACAGCATTTGCAAGTGGAATGACACTTTAAAAAACTTTGCAATAAATATTTTGTTTTTTGGTTACTGCACAGGATGTATGATTCGCGCTCTCCCGTCTGAGCCGCGTGACTTATCATTAGGACAGTTCACACTAAGTGCTCGTTACGCTCCGAGTCCTTCCACGTCTGATGCATGTGCCTCCACTCACGTCAGGCAGGTGCGCAGATGTCATAGGCGTCAGGGAGGCTGGGGCCCCGAGGGGGACATTAGTGCAGAGAGACGCTAATGGCCATACATGTTCTGTACCGTGTAGAGACGGGGACAGAATGGAGGTGAAGGAGACCATCCCTGGCTTCCAGGTGCTCACAGCTGACACTGAAGGACACCCCCAGGGTCACTGATGAAGAGTGTTGAACGTATGATCATCTGGACTGGAGCCGGCTTGGCACTCAGCGTCCCAGACCACGACACCCACAGGCCCCAAAGCCCTATGGCTGCCCTTCACGTGACGCGGCCTGTTCTGGCCCCTGGAGACTGCCTTTGATGGTGAGAGTGGGAGGGAGGGTTTGGTCACAGAATCAGGCTGCCGGTGGTGACACGGAACAGACGCACACGAGGACTGGACCCTCCACGGTGGTGGCCGCGGGTGGGCAGGCAACGCGAGGCAGCGACTCCTGACCTGGTTTGGGCCCCGAGTCACTGTAGATCCTGAGGCCAGCAGTTTGGAGGGAAAGGTGGATTCGAAGGGGCCCGGCAAGGATGGACAAGAAGCCTTTGGGGAGAGCTGGACCCCCTCCAGCCCCCATGACACAGGACCTGGAGGGGAAGCTCATGCTGTGAAGCTGCACGTGTGTGCCCTGGACTCAGAGAAGCTGAAGAAGGGGGGCCGCAGGGTATGCGACGTGCAGACCTGGGAGCTTCCTGCACCCGCATGACCACGATGCCCACCGCTCCCCCACAGCAGCCCTCGGGGCGCTGGGCGGCTGCCTCCCTTGTGCAAATTTCTCCAATGGCCATGCCCACCTACCATCAGAGAAGGACATTCTGGAATATGGTCAGCAGAGCTGACACAGAACAGAGCCAGCACAGGAGACAGATACTGTAAACAGCGCTTCAGATACAGAGCAGAGTTTTAAGTTGAGAGAACAGTTTGGAAAATGACTTGGAAACTGGACAGAGAACCTTCAAACATTTTATCTCGCTTTACCAGTTAATTGTGCCACTGGAAATCCTGGTGAAGGAAATAATTAATTTTTTTGGTGTTTATTTATTTTTGAGAGAGAGAGACAGAGAGAGAGACAGAGACAGAGAGAGAGACAGAGAGAGAGAATGAACCTGAGGAAGGAAGAGAGAGGGAGACACAGAATCTGAAGCAGCTCCAGGCCCTGAGCTGTCAGCACAGAGCCTGATGTGGGGCTTGAACTCATGAACCGTGAGATCATGATCCGAGCCGAAGTCGGACACCCAAGCGATGGAGCCACCCGGGCACCCCAGGAAATAATTCTAACAGATGCACAGCTGTTTTATCAGGGTCCAGCAATGGAAGAGCAGCGTGAATAAATAATTCAATCCAATGAATGAATGAACTATGGAGGCCCTGAAAACGTGTTCGCAGAGGGCAGGGACACGAACAAACAGGCTTGTCGTGGACTGAGGCCACACACACACGCACACGTGAGCTCATGTGAGGTATGAACACAGCTGTATAGGAGAGAAATTACAAAAAAAGAGAAAGGTGCATTCTGGTTCCAGAATGGGAGTAGCAGACTTACACCTGTCTGTGCACACACTGCAAAGTCTGCGGGTGCAGAGCAGCTGTGAGGCCCCTCGCCAGCTCGACGGGCAGACCGCGATTGTGTCCGAGAGACAGTGAGCATGGTGATCAACGCCCGCATCCTGGGGCCATCCCAGAGTGGGCGGGAGCCAGGCGAGGGGAGCGAGGGGAGCCCAGGGAGAGGTCCCAGGGAGCGGGGACATGCTGAGCACGCGGTGAGGCCTGGTGGGTCAGAGCGCCCGCTCCTGGGGAAGCCGGAGAAAGGGCTTGGTGGTGTGCTGGGCACATGAGTCAGGCTTGGGGGCCATCTGTCCTCGGGGGAGCGTGACGCCTTGGGAAGAAGACACACACGGTGACGAGCACTGAGGGGATGAGGCGTGCGGTGGAGGGAGAATAAACCAACGATGGAAGTTGGGAGATCCACCAAAGCCTGGCTCTGGACCTTCCAGAAAAAGAGTATCAGGGATCAGAAGCCACATACCTCATTACACACCGAGAAGTGGATGCTCCTGTGACCCTCGCATGTACCAGGTCAGGAACCCAGTAGAAAGGAGAGGACAGCGGCCATACGAGTGAATCCCCTCCCAATTAGACTACACACAGCACNCGAGCCGAAGTCGGACACCCAAGCGATGGAGCCACCCGGGCACCCCAGGAAATAATTCTAAACAGACGCACAGCTGTTTTATCAGGGTCCAGCAATGGAAGAGCAGCGTGAATAAATAATTCAATCCAATGAATGAATGAACTATGGAGGCCCTGAAAACGTGTTCGCAGAGGGCAGGGACACGAACAAACAGGCTTGTCGTGGACTGAGGCCACACACACACGCACACGTGAGCTCATGTGAGGTATGAACACAGCTGTATAGGAGAGAAATTACAAAAAAAGAGAAAGGTGCATTCTGGTTCCAGAATGGGAGTAGCAGACTTACACCTGTCTGTGCACACACTGCAAAGTCTGCGGGTGCAGAGCAGCTGTGAGGCCCCTCGCCAGCTCGACGGGCAGACCGCGATTGTGTCCGAGAGACAGTGAGCATGGCGATCAACGCCCGCATCCTGGGGCCATCCCAGAGTGGGCGGGAGCCAGGCGAGGGGAGCGAGGGGAGCCCAGGGAGAGGTCCCAGGGAGCGGGGACATGCTGAGCACGCGGTGAGGCCTGGTGGGTCAGAGCGCCCGCTCCTGGGGAAGCCGGAGAAAGGGCTTGGTGGTGTGCTGGGCACATGAGTCAGGCTTGGGGGCCATCTGTCCTCGGGGGAGCGTGACGCCTTGGGAAGAAGACACACACGGTGACGAGCACTGAGGGGATGAGGCGTGCGGTGGAGGGAGAATAAACCAACGATGGAAGTTGGGAGATCCACCAAAGCCTGGCTCTGGACCTTCCAGAAAAAGAGTATCAGGGATCAGAAGCCACATACCTCATTACACACCGAGAAGCGGATGCTCCTGTGACCCTCGCATGCAGCGGGTCAGGAACCCAGTAGAAAGGAGAGGACAGCGGCCATACGAGTGAATCCCCTCCCAATTAGACTACACACAGCACGACAAACCCGAAGGGAGGGGTCAGCCTGGAGGATACTGCACACGAGCACAGGAGGAGGGGAAAGGGCACCCCAAGTCAGCGTTTAAAAACTCAGAAGAGAAACGTACAAAACCTGGAGACCCATGAAAGGAGAGTCGACTCAACATGAGGGTGACATTAAGGCAAAGATGAGAGGGGCGCCTGGGCGGCTCAGTCTGACTTTAAGCGTCTGACTTTGGCTCAGATCATGATCTCACGGTTCATGGGTTCGAACCCCGCATCGGGCTCTGTGCTGACAGCTCAGAGCCTGGAGCTGCTTCGGATTCTGTGTCTCCCTCTCTCTTCCTTTCTCAGGTTCATTCTCTCTCTCTGTCTCTCTCTCTCTCAGAAATAAATAAAGCATTAAAACTTTTATTTAAAAAAGCAAAGACAAGAGTCGTCTGCCTAAAGGTGGGGACGAACTCACAAACGGCCCCAAAGGGGATGCATTTGGTTTAAAAAGTAATTAGTAAGGGGTCGGGGCACCTGAATGGCTCAGTTGATTGAGCATCTGAAGGCTGATTTCGACTCAGGTTGTGATATGACCGTCTGTAAGTTCGAGCCCCACATCAGATGTGGATCCTGCTTGGGGTTCTCTCTCTCTCTCCTTCCCCCTCCGCCCCTCCCCTGCTTACACACATCTGCTCTCTCTCTATCTCCCTACCTCTCCCCCTCCGCCCCTCCCCTGCTTACGCACATGTGCTCTCTCTCTCTCACTCTCTCTCTCTCTCTCTCAAAAGTAAAATTAAGTAAAAATTTTAAAAAATGTCATTAGGGTAAAGCTTATTACAGAATAAAACTACAGACTGTGCCAAGTATGAAAAAGAGGTATATTCTAAGTAAAAAAGCAAACTGGCCCCAAACAGAAAGAAACCCGGGACGTACAGCATCAAGCGCTATTCATGTTGCAGGGATACAATCGGATGTGTCAGTCATTCCAACACAGGTACCAGGGATTATTTCACCCACTGGAAGGCCTTCAAACTGGCCGTAGGAGAAGACCCCGCTGTGCGCGGACATCCCCAGTGTCTGAAGCCATTCAGAGGCTGGCTGCCCAGCAACAGGACGGAAATGACAGGACACTGAGAGGAAAGCGTGCAGCCGAGCGGAGGGGGGAAGCAGGGGCCAGGATCTGACCCGGAGGGCCCCTGGACGGAACATCGCACGGACGCCCCGGAACGTCAGGGCCGCTATTGCAGGTGGAGGTGCGGCCGCTATAAAACGTGCGCGTGCGAGAGGGGAGCCGCCGCCCTCAGCCAGGACTGGAGGGGACATGAAGACGCGTGCAGACAGCTCGGCAGGGACGCAGCGTCCTTCGTCCCCGTAACCCACCAGGCAGCGTGCGCAGACACACACCCAGTTCACACCTTAGTAACCGCACGCACCCTCTCCTTTTCTGGAGCACGGGCCAAAGTCGAGCAGGCGTGGGGTCACAGATGTGCCCAGCGCTGCCCTACCTGAGAGCGGGGGCAGGAGCGGCCCGTCACAGCGAGACGCAGCCGGGAATTACTGACGTGCTCGTCACCCGCATCCTTTCCTCTGTATGTTTTAGCCTCTCTGTGAAACAATTCTCAGGGGAACAGAAATATGATCCAAGATTGCAGAACCCCTGAAAAGTAAAGATAATGGAAGCACAGCATATTAGAATTCTGAAATACAGGGAAACAGGGATCAGAAGAAAATTCAGAGTCTTCAATGTGAATAGTAAAAATTAACAAAAATAAAGGACCTTCCCACCTCAAGATACTGGAAATAGAACGAGAGTTTACTAAAAGAAGGAAATAATAAAGATAAAAGCACAAACAATAAAGAAAAGAAATGTAGAATTTATAAATACAAATGGTATTTCTTTGAGAGACGTAACAGATAAACGTGCCAGATAACCTAGTTTTAAAAAAGAGGAAGTGAAAATATGCAAAGGAAGAAAGGCAGAGCCAGGAGCCTGGCGCCCTCGCTGGCGCGTCCATTCCTAACTGTCCTCCGAGCCCCGCAAGCCCTTCCCGGCGCTCTTCCGGACACCTCCCTGCAGACAAAACTCGATGCTTCTGGTCACTGGAGACAGCCTGCTCTGCGGAGACCAAAGTGTCAGGACTCAACCACCAGATGTGCCCTCCTGTCCCTCCCCCCCCCACCTTGCACCTGAGCTGTGGCCGCAGGTGCGCGGCCAGCGTCATTACACTTACAGACCATTGCCCCAGATGCAGCGTGTGCTGGGCGTGCCGTGCTCCAGACAGATTCCCGCGTACACACAGGATCGTGGCACATGGAAGAGAACACGTCTGAGCAGGTGCATGTGGCCGCGACTCCCATATTCTAGAATAAACAGTAAAATACCATTTCTGGACTCAGCTGAGAGGCTGGGTGAGGAAGGCACAGCATAGTCTGTGTCCGCGTTCGTACTCCCTTGCTGAAGCTTACAGTATTTCTGAGACCTTCCCCTTCATCAAGTACATGGAAATAGCATGTCCCCCAGGAGTGGTCATAGATGTGGAAAGACTGTTTTACCTTTGAACGTTTCACTGAATTTTACAGAATCTTAGAAATGGGCACAGCAATTCAAAATTATTGCTCAATAACCCATGGAAAGTCACCTTCCCACGAGAAATCAATTAACCCACTTTACTTGAACCTAATCTAGGGAGTTCGAGGTGTGCTGCATTCTGCCTGCATGACTGTACAAGAGGGAAGGGTCGCACACATAGCAGCCACGGACGACCGGGGTCAGGGGACAGTGTCTGACCCAAGTCTACAGCAATGCACCGAGCTGTGGCGGCTGGCCTCACCTCTCTGGGGCTCGGCTCTCTGGCGACCATAAAGCGTCTAGCTGGAGTTTCTCCGTGAGTGTCTCCAGCTCTAACGTTCCCTGCTTCTTCAAATCTCACCGCTGGGAAGGATTAGTGGAAAAGCCGATGACCGACTTAATGAGAAATCCTGCTCTGTGTGGCCGGAGCCCAGCTGCAGGCTGCGGAGGTGGTGACACGCAGGTGCCCAGGACGTCCGGGTCCTCGGAGCTCTGCAGACTCAGAGATGGTGGGTGACAGACCGGGGCTGTTTGCCCAGGACGTACCTGGCCTCGGTGTTGAGAGACCCGTGAGTTGGGTCGTGTGCCGTGTGCACACCAGGAAGGCTGTCCCTGGCCTCACTGTGAGCGCACTGTGGGGCACACGTGGGTGTGGCCAGGTTCTGTTCCGATGCACAGGCATGTATGAAGCCGGCTGTATACCCAGCCGCCCGGAGGTGCAAGCGCGAGTGGTCACAGCGATCGGGGGGCTTTTGATCTTCACAGTCCCGGAGCCCGACAGGAGCCCCTTAGCTGAAGGGTGGGACAGGCCACGGGGGCTGCGGACCCTCGCCCTGACTGTGACAGGGTTACATCTCCCCTTGACTAAAACAGCAGGAAAACCACCGGAAAGCTAAGCCCTGTTTGACTTGCCGGTAACGCGCGGCCCACGGATCACCTCTGCCGCCGCCGCTCAGGCCCCTGCGGGACAGGCCCAGACAGCGCCGGGCCGGGCCGGCTTGGCCCGCACCTCCGCGCTCCTCTCGTGGCCGCGGGCGTCGCCG
>NW_027529672.1:6908476-6952426 GCF_008692635.1 Crocuta crocuta
CCACCCCTGTGCAGGGGACCCAGAAGGAGCCGGAGCGAGAGGAGGAGCCGCAGAGCTCCAGCCAGCCGTCTCGGGGTGGGGGGGGTCCCCTCAGCCGCAGCCTGGTGGGGCGTCCCGGAGGGGGTCGTCCTCGGCCCAGGCAGGCCCCGAGATGGGCTGGCGGCTGACAGTCACCCCGCGGATGCGCTGCCGGCAGCTGGGGACTCAGCCTGGCCCCTGCACGGGCCCCGGGTGCACGTCACGGACCCGCGAGAACTAGTTTCCAAAGCACGAGCCCCATCCTGTTTTAGGGTGAATTCAGCTCAAACTTCATACCGCAGCCTACCCGGCNCTTGTCACAGGTGCACCGGGGACTCTGCTTGGCGATCGTCCCCCACACGGGACGCGGCCCGGGAGTGCCGGGAGCTCCTCTATGCAGTTCCGCGTCGCGCGCACCCAGCTTCCTTCCCCCGCGCTGAGGGGCCTCCGGGAACCGGGTGAACGAATGCGCCCACGGAGTCACTTGTCCGCCCTATTCCAGGGGACCCTGCGTGTCACCAAGGCCTTGACCCATTCAGCCGACGCAGTTTGCCAGCACTAAGGGTCTGTAAGTACTGCTGCGAAGAGAGAGGAGCCCGAGCCCCGGGGCCGCACGGCCCCCGCGTGCCNCCGCCCCGCAGTCCCGCCGCCTCCGCCCGCGGCTCTGCCGCGTCTCCACTGCGCAGGGGAGCTTTGGCTCCACGCACTTTGTCTTCGCTTCCTGTTCATGATGTCTTGAACCCACCTCTCAACTCCTACTGAGAAACATCATAAATCCTCCAACACACGTCAGGGAAAGACGTCTCCTGATTTTACGAGTGTTCCCGCCCATCGGCAGGAACTGCGGTGCCACTGGCTTGCTGGGTGTTTAAGCAATCCGCCCACGTGGGTCTGTAGTGGCTGC
This sequence comes from Crocuta crocuta, assembly GCF_008692635.1. Classification (NCBI taxonomy): domain Eukaryota; kingdom Metazoa; phylum Chordata; class Mammalia; order Carnivora; family Hyaenidae; genus Crocuta; species Crocuta crocuta. The sequence continues at coordinate 6,909,399 of NW_027529672.1, forward strand.
CCCGGCCTGGAGCCCCTCCCCCAAGTGTGAGTGGTGCTGAGCTGCAGGAAGGGTCCTGCGTGCGGCTGGCGCTGTAGACGTTCAAACTGCTTCGGGCTCCTCTGCCTCTAGTTGAAATCCCTGGAGGCTTCCCGTGGACGGCAGGCCCTCTTCGCGCACCTGTCCTCACACCAGACCTCCGCAGGCATGTGCCGTTGGTCATTTACGTGAGCCCAGCCCTGGGGAGGCGTCCTTCAAAGGCCATCCTTGGGCCGCCGTCTTGCTCGGGAGTTCCACATTCTTCCAACAGGCTTTGAATCCCCTTCCCGGTCGCTCTGCCCCGTCGGCTGCCCACGCAGAAGGAGCCTCGCGCAGCCGCTGCTGTGTCCATGACCACCTAGGTATCGTGCTCACGGCTGAAGACCCTAAGTTGAATCAGACACACTCTTTGGCCTTATAAGGAAGAGACGTCTCTTCTAGTCTGTTCTCTCCACCAATTATTGAAAAAAAATCCCCTGAGCTTAAGGGTGACGGACAAAGAACACCGCGGTCATCAAGAGCGGAAGCCCGCCGAAGTGCCCTGTCATCTTCCAGCGGGTCCTGTGCCCACTGACTCGGCTGGTAATTACCAGACCCCGCAGCTGGCTGTTCTGGTTCTGCAAAAGCCCCTCCCACCTTGTTCTGACTCCCTCCCTCCACTTGCGACCCCTCTATGGATGCTCACTAATGATGCTGTCACAGTGGAAATCAGATGAACAGACGCCGTGCGGAAATGGCTTTTCATCATATTTACTCCTTTTTTTTTTTTAAACAGTGAAAGTAAGTACTTTTCTCAATAGAGTAAAATGTGAAAAATGAGACCATCGGAAAGCGGAAATCCATCCCCAGGAGTGTTCCCCGGCCTCCTCTTTGCTCATGATTCCCACCGAAGGGAGACGCTGCATCAGGGTTTTGAGGCATGAATTCCAAGCCACCTCATTTCCCAAGGAGAGGACGTGAATTTTGGCTGCATGGGATTCTACTGAGCCTCTTCTTAATGTGAGAATATTCTTTTTTTTTTTTTATTTTACATTTATTTGCTTTTGAGAGACTGAGACAGAGCGCAAGCGGGTAGGAGCAGAGAGAGGCGGCACAGAATCTGAAGCAGGCTCCGGGCTCTGAGCAAGCGTTCAGCACGGAGCCCGACACGGGGTTTGAACCCACGAACCATGAGATCATGACTTGAGCCGAAGTCGGACGCTCAACCGACTGAGCCCCCCAGGCGCCCCCGATGTGCAAATATTCTTGACAGTAACTTGCTTCATCCAGATTTTTGGGAATGGAGGCCCGCAGCACACGCACTGGTGGACCTCGTGTTAGAAGAGGGTGTCCAAATGTAGTTCTCAACCCAGCACCAGCTCCTCTCAGTACAGGTACCAGGCAAGGGTTGCACAGAGTGGGCTGCCAGGGAGGCGGGACCGTGAGCCTCATTTCCAGGGGAGAAACGGCCACATTTACATCCACTCCTGGGAGGTCTGTGGGAAAGGCAGCTTGGAGGGTGCCTGACAGTCATGCCTGGTATGGAAGGCAGGTCCCTCCAGGCCCAGGACGGGGTGAAGCAGGAGAGCACAGCACGGTAGATCCTGTTTGAGCCCCTCACCTGGGTTATGTCCTGCTCATCACCCAGCTTTGTCAGGTTCTCCTGCTCCTGATCCTTTTCAGCAAAAGGGGCTTTAATTTAATAAACTCCTTCTAACACCATGAGTGCATTTCTGAGAAATGCCGGCACTGATGGATGCGACCACGTAAACACCAGCTGCTTTATTTATGTGCAAGCACGAGACAGAAGGTGAGGCCCTCTCCGCCCCTCACCTTGACGACGAGCAAAGATGTATTTTGTTCATTCCTCTAACTGAGCATGACTTTCGTTCCTATGCTGTGGCATGTTTTTATTAATTTTATCTTACTTTACACCTGTGGGGAAGGGGGTGGTATGAACTATTGCTGAAATTTATCCTTAATACGAGCAATTAAAAGACAACCATGAAGGCCAATGTCACGCATCACCGTGCGGTAAGAGGGGCTCGGGGCTTCTGTCATTCCAGTCGTGATGTGAGACCTGCACGTCTGGCTTCTCCTTTCTCATCCCTCAGCCTGGCGCGCCTCCCGGGTGCTGGGATCGGGCTGTGTGGAGCCGGGGAGAACGGGCTGGCTCTTGCTCTTCATTCTGGTGAAGGATGTAACCAAGCAAAACACAGATGAGGAGCGAGTGGTGCTTAGTACCTACTCCATGTTCTGAGGCGCCTGACAGGTGGGTCCTCTTCGAAGGGAAAGGGAGATGCTGTCTGAAAATCCGCTTGGTGTTGGTGCTGGAATGCATTACAGACTTGCCCCCGTGAGGCCCACAAGCTCTGTGGGCAGACCTCAGTGTGCCCACTGCACAAAAGGACAGACTGAGGTTCGGAGATGTTTGGAGAAGTCATCGAATTGGTGGGCGTCCGAGCTGACATGAAAACCGGCCCTTTCCCCTCCACCCACTGTGACGGGAGAGGAGGTGGAAAGAACGCACTGAAGGATAAGCAGGCGCCCAGGTGAGCCGCCGGGATGAGGAGGAGACAGAGCTGCTGCAGAGGAACTCTGTTCTCTCCGAGCGGAATCACATCTGCTGGAGGGAGGAAGACTGGAGATGTGCCTGTCACAGAAGACGTTAGAACACTCAGAACGCAAGCGCTGTGTTGTCGAGAATGGACTGTCACCACCGGACACAGGCAGCTGTGTGAGGCCCAGGTCCAGTGTGGGCAGAACTCTACAATAACGTTGTCAAAAGTACGAGTCATGACACCATACAAGAAAGGGATAAAATGTGTTCACTGAGTACAAGTCAAACCAGACAGAACTTCTTTCTTTGAGGAAACAGCCACCAAATCCCTGGGCCCCCAAGGGGACATGAGAACCCACTTCCCACATACTGGTCAGGCATCAGTCCCCCAGAATGACCTGAATTTTTCCCTCTGAAGACCAGATTGGGGGGGGGGTGCCTGAGTGCATAGCTAGGAGAGAGACAACTGAAGAAGCTTGAAGAAATTATTTCAAAAGCTGAAAATGTCGCCATCTGGAAAAAAAATCAATTCACTCTTCAGAGCCCATTGACCAATGGGTAGAAATTACAGGGAAACAAATTTCCACCTTACTTAAGAAATACTTTTCTAGCAAACAGCAGTTGTTTCTTGCTAACAAGGAGATTCCTTCCATCACTGGAGATCAATCAGAGGATTAAAGACCATTGTTTTTCAGGGAAACAAAATTTGATGGGATATTGAGTTAACCTTGAAAAGTCCTTCTAAAATGAGATCTCAGACAAACAGAAGCACCCAAAGAATTACCAAATGTGGTGGAACCATGGGGATTATCTTGAGTTTTGAGGAGAAGATCCAAGACCCTTCCCACTGGAAAGAGTGTCAGAGGGACCCTAGGGGGTGAGAACTCAACTGGGCAAACGGCCCAGGGGCTCAGCAGACGGATTCTGGACCCAAACTGCTGTCCACATGTTTGCTGAGTAGCAACTGGCAGATGTCTGAATCCAGGTGTGTTTTCATCTCTGTGCAGTGAGGAGGTTGGGAATGAGACCCTCTTCTCATGCATGTAAAGAATGACAGAGTGCCTGACAATCAATGGGCTCTCACAGACATGAAGAGCGTTGGGGGGTTAGCAGATGGCATGAGTTTGGATGAAAGAGAACTGAAGGTGCAGAGCTGTCTTCAGCTGCCAGGATTGCAGAGAACCCACCAGAAATACAAATGGCACCTGGAAGGTATGTGGATACCTGCTGTTGCTCATGGAAGAGTAGGGCCTGTGACCGGAAGCTGAAGGCTTGTCTTTAGATGCATTGGACTTCTCTTAGAAGCGTTCACAGACTGGAGACTGCCCAGCCAGAAAGTCAAGGCTGAACTCAGAATAGTTGTCCAAAGAGAGCAGAGCCCAGGCCAGAACCCCTGGGACAGCCACAATGGTGACCTCTACCAAGAGGCTGGTCCCCCAGCCTGCTGGAGTTAGGACCCACCTTCCTTTTGAATAAGGGTGGAACTTTTCCCCCTTCCCCAGGCCATGTGGCCAGACCTGACTATCCACTCAGCTCTGCCAGCTGCTCCCAGAGCCTGCCTGACCCGCCATGCCCAGGCCTCACGCTTGTCTCACAACAATAACCTTTCCCAGCTGCTCCCTGGGCTCTACAGGTCACCACGGGGGCTAGCTGGAGATGACCTTGGACATCACTGGGGGAAGTGAAGGCCTCGTCATTGCGTATCTACGAGATGGGATTCCTGCAGCAGCAGCAGTTGAGTTTGGTCAACTCCCTCTTCCCTCCCTCTTACCCGGGCAGTCTCCTTTGAACATTAGGAATGAGTGGCAACGCCTCCATTCTTGACTCTCCATCATTCCAGATTCCGGATGTTTGCAGAGCTGCTAAATCCTATGATGCCCTGTATCTTGGGCCTTACTTGTTTACACTGACAAGCTACAACTACTCACTTGTTCATTCCCCCATTCATCTCTCTCCTCCTCATTTTTTTTCTAGTAGCATTTAATACTTTCCGTACTTAATATTTCACTCACTAGTCCTCACCCTCCCCTTACATTCATGCAGAAGCTTCCCAAGGGCAGGGTCTCTGTTGATTTGTCAAGGGCCAAGAGCAGGGAACGGAACACGGAAAACATGGTTAAGTCCTCAATAAATCGATGGTTGAATAATAAATACACTGAAAAGCAAAGCGTGTAGAAGTGGGTATGGTAGACTACCACTTGTGTAAGAGAGTGATATTGTAATATTTTTTTATATATGCACGATGCTTCTGGAAACATCTTGGAGAGTCACCAGCAGCAGGTGTTGGGGGTCCCTGAACAGGAGACCTGGTCTTCAGAGACAGGGTGGAAGGGAGACTTCTCACTATATAGCCTTCTGAGTTTTTGTTTTTTGACGATATGAGTCTATGACCTAACCATCCAATTAAGTATATTTTAAAAAGAAAAACATAAAGCTTGTTTTGGGGAAAATACATGGTTACTGATTAATGAGCTCTCAGTTGCTTGAATGCAGATCATTCTGCAATGATCCTGATGTTGACCATTATCCTAATGGCCCAGCTTCTATCAACAAATAGCCTATTAACTTTCTGAGGACAGGGAGCCAGCCCAGAATCTGTTTCCCACAGGGCTTAGCGTCAAGCCCAAGCTTCTGAAACATTTGTGCTGGTAGTGATTATGAAGGCACAAAACTAGTTTGTATGGAGAAGTATATGGCCTCTTACTAGAACGGCACTCTTGGGTTCTGAGCCACAGAATGGTGCTGTGGGCGGCAGACCAGCTACTCAGGGACAAGCCCAGGTGTGGAGAGCCGTGGCACTCTAGCTCACCCTGCCCCCGGGGGGCCACACACCGGCTTTCAGGCTGCATGCACCCAGCTATAAACTACAGGATCCACAGAATCTATTGTAACAGAATTCTGATCCAGGCACTTCAAGGCGCTATTTGGTTATATAGCTTCCAAATAAAACCAAACCTGGATCAAAATTTATTTTATGTCAGAATTTTATCATAGTTATAAACCCTATCAGGGCTGGAAAGCGCTGTGACATTAAATCTATCCACTCGGCAAGACAGAACATCAGGAAGGGGATGAGTCGCATTTGCTAGTTTTGTTTGATCACTGGTGCGCTGAGAAATTAAGTAGTCCCCATTTCCTAAATACACCAGGATACACGTTGAATTTTGTCATCTTGTGGGCCCATCAGGACAGTGAACTTAAATGCTTTTTCCAGAGCATTTCAAGTCATCATTCGATGGCCTGAACTTTTCTTGGTTTGGATATTATTTTTGAACTTGAATCAGAATTAAGAGGCTATTGATGATTGGTCTACACCCACGGTTCTCACCCCTGGTGAGACACAGGGCTTTTAAAACACCGATGGCTGGTTCCCCAAACCTTTCTGATGAGCAGCAGGCGTGGGGGTTTAAAAACAATTTCCCAAGTGATTCTGCTGCAGAGAGCATCTACCACAACCACAGACCTAAGCCAAAGCTTCTCATAGAAAATGGGCATCCAAGCTACCTGGGGACCTGGTTACTGTGTGCTTTCTGGGTCAGTAATCTGGATGGGGCTTGAGATTCTGCATTTCTCACCAGCTCCCAGTGACGGCTCCTTCAACAAGATGCACTGAGTAACGAGACAGGCCTCTGCACTGAGGCAGGGTCTCGTCACGCTTCCTGAAGGTACTGGGGCCACACAGGCCTCTCTTCGCGGCCACAGCATCCCTGCAGAGACACCAAGGTGAGAAGATGAGGCTCTACCCTGCCCCCAGGTCCCCACGTGAGTGTGTATTTCATGACTTTGGGATCTTTTTTTTTTAATGTTTTATTTATTTTTGAAAGAGAGATAGAGACAGCGTGAGCAGAGGAGGGTCAGAGAGAGAGGGAGACACAGAATCCAAAGACAGGCCCCAGGCTCTGAGCTAGCTGTCAGCACAGAGCCCGAAGCGAGACTCGAACCCACGAACCATGTGATCATGACCTGAGCCAAAGTTGGACGCTTAACCAACTGAGCCACCCAGGCTCCCCATGGGATCTTCTTATAACCAGAACCACTCCAACTGGGAAAGCTAAATGGCAGGGCTTGAAAAAAAAATATGTACTAATAATGATATGATCTCGAATCACGCTGGACAAATGGATTCCCCCTACCCTAGGCTTCCCGGCCAGCACCAGCCTTTACATGGAGCCTCCCACACCCTGCACAAAGGACTCACTTTGGATAACAAGCAGCTGGATGATCAGCTAGGGTACCTGATAAGAAAATTACATCTTAGGACACTTTGGCCAGTGCACAATTACAGGATATTTAACGACTCAGTGGTGCTGATCTAAGTAGTGGCTGTGGAGTCAGTTAAAGTCTTGTTGCAAAGGCATGACTGGCTGGATACCAGTTTCTGTTGAGAGAGAAACAACATGTTTTTCAGGCTTCTTCCACTTTGCAATGTTGGCAAACTTCACCAAGCATTTGAAAAGCCAGAGAGCACTTAATGAAATAATCTTGAGGACTTATCAGCAAAACGGAGGGAGAGTAAGATCAGAACCACAGTATATCAACTGTGTTCTCCGTGGCTGCATGAGTGGGAAAGACTTGGTGTTTCCACTGAAGACAGCCAAGGGCGGTGGCTGAAGGGGAGGGGACCCAGCACACAGCCGGGAGCCGCAGCCCCGTCCTTGTCTCCCCACCCACCCCGCACCCTGGTCACCACCCGCGGCCACAGCTCCGTGTAGAGCTAACCTCCAGGTTACCACAGACTTGCAGCCTTTCGGCACAGCTTCAAGGTCACAGACAGGCTCCCTCCCATAGGAACCCCCGCTGTGACCAGCAAATTAGAGCTGTGTGAGTCTCCAAAGAAGACAGAGTTGTCGAGGATTAGGGTCTTAAAAAGAATGCCAAATATTAGAAGAGCCCATTATTTTCTCATAGAAAATGTTCGCCTTTTATTTCAATGTTGTCAAGTGATGGATAGCAGTAAAATAAAATAAATAATGATATGAAAAGGATTCTCTTACACCCACATCACCAACATGACCATCTCTTCACCTTTCTGTCTTCTCAGCGAGAGGCCCTGGCGTGTGGGGGACATTTCTGCTCTGTGTCTGCCACCCACCCGCCTGGGGCAGGCGTCTGGTCTGGGACTGGCTGAACCAAGCCGGAGAGGTGTCTGCCTCTTCCCAGAGAAAAGGGGGCTTTCCTAAGGGCCATGGCACAGAAGAGTGGTGAAAGGTGATGAGGCTTTTTCTAGGCATAGAGAAGGGTGAACTCATTTCCAATAAGAGCAATCACCAATCTGGAGCTGTCATTCTGAGGAAGAATCTAGAACGATGTCAGCACAGAGTAGATCCTCAGTCAGCGTTCGGGGGAAAATTAAGGAGTAATTATGATCTGGAAAAGAATTTGAATCATGAACTTTTGATCAAAGAAAGCTATCCACAGGGAGGGGAAACTCCTAAAAGTCAAAGCATTTGATTCATCGAGATGTAGATAAGAGTCTTATTTATGAAGCTAAGAGTTAAAAATAAATATTTGACAACATACAATGGAAAACACATTCAGCAAAACAGCTGTGGTCTTTAATAATGTTGTTTCTTGAACATTTCTTGTTTTCTGTTGATGGGTATGTAAATTGTCAAAAAATCAGGAAGGTAATTTGGCAACTAGATTCGAAGAACTTAAAATATGTCCAAAACCATTTCACCCTTAGGGAGGGGTCCTAAATATGTAATCAGACCAGGACTTATGAGAATCCGTGCAGGTTGTGCTGACTGCTAACTCTGATCACACCACTGCTCGCGGAAGCTGATACATGGGGTAGGTTAGCAGAGAAGCAAGGTTCATGGTGAAGTGAGATCTCTGCAGCAGGCCACCTTCTGACCTGGTCAAGGAACAGAAGGCTCTGTGCTTCTTGCTTCCCATCTGTACTAAGGGGTCAACTTCAATGACTACTTTGCAATATTATTAACAGACTTCATGGGGCCATGCTTGGGAAGTGCTTAGCAAGTACCTGCCTTGGCGGGCGGTTGGGGGTGGGGTTCGTATGTTAGGCTGTTCTTCATCCATGGGGGACAGCAAGTGGTGAGATCTCACTTATTCTAGAAGAGAATGTACCTTGCTAGGAGAATCCACCAGGATACAGGCCAGGGGTACCAGCCTATCCACCTACTTCAAGGCTTACATTTTGCAAATGGTACCTGAGACCATCTTCAGAGGTGTCCCTTCCTATAGGACTCCATTTCCAGAGTCAAATAGCAAGCTTATGTTCACACTGAAGGTGACCATCAGAGCTGGGATTTGAATCCAGTTAGGCTGCATTCATTCAGCAAATATTTATTGAAAAACTGCTTTTGCCAGAGGATGTTATAGGCCCTTGCAAAGCGCTAATGCACCAATCCCCTAGAGTGCTTCTCTGAACCAGAAGACAGACGATGAACAACAAATACATTAAATATGCAAATTATAAAGTATGTTAGAAGACGACAGATGCCGGGTGGGGAGAAAAATAGAGCAAGAGAGAGCGGTTGAGTGAGAACATGAAGGTAGACCTCACTGAGGAACTGACATTTGAAAAACATCCGATGCCAATAATGAAGTGAGCCAAGCAAATACCAAAGGGCAGGTTGCCCCAGGCAGAGGGAGGCCCCAAGCAGAGGCTGAAGCAGGAGTGAGCCTCGTGTGTTTGAGGAAACAGGTGAGTGCGACCAGAGCTGCGTGAGACCTGAGGACCGTCCTAGGTGCTGATGGAAAAGTAACAGATCTCTGAAGGACCTTGTAGATGTTTGCAAACTTTGACTTTGACTTTGAGTAAAGCAAGGAGCTGTTATAGGGTTTAAGGCATCTCGGTGACAAGATTTGGCTTTTGTTAAAAATCTTCCTGGCTCCTGTGTAAAGAAGGTATCACAGAGGGGTCAGGGGTAGTAAGCAGTGACGGCGTTTTGATACGTTTTGAAGGTTGAGCAAGTACAATTTGCGGATGGGTTAGATGTGGGTGTAGGAGAAAGCAGAGCCAATGATGACCACCGAGTTTTGGCCAGAGCATGTGGAAGGGTAAGGGCGACTGTGGAGAGTGTGTGCAGTCTCCCAGATGCCTGAGTGGAATGTCGAGCCAACCGCTGGATGTGTGACTGGAGAGTACTGCAGATGGAAGAGAGGTCTGGTGCACTCTGGCCCCAGGAGGTCAGGGACAAGTGGAGAAGCCAGCAAAGGACACTGGGAGGAACGAGCAAGGGGGCAAATCCAACCAGAAAGACAGGCAGCGTTGGCCGGGAGGTGGTGTGTTAGGTGCTGTGATGCCCTCTGCCCACCTCTGCTCAACCAGAGAGAGACGCTTCTCGTCAGACTGGGGAGATACGCTCACCCGGACCCCCGGGGACAAGACAAAGTGGGAGGCAAGTGGTAACCACTAAGTCTGCTGGAATGGTGCAGCATTAAGGTTTCTTGAATAATTGTAAAATCAGACATCTCAGTTGAGTATAATTTGACATGTATCAAAACTTCCTTTTTTACTGAGAGGAAAAAAAAGAATCTTCAAATCCCTTAGAAAAAAGTTTTGCCTGTGGCAAAGAACATTATATAAATGTTCACTCTGCCAGAAATTTAGATTGTTTTAGATGTGAAATGCAATTTATCAGCTTCAGTGTTTTTGTATCCAAGACAACAGCTTCCAGTATAGGAGAGGAAAACATCAAGGCAACATTACCAAGAAAATGTGCTCATTAAGAAAAGCTATAAAAGTGAATAAGTAAATAAGTCTGATTAGCTACAAGTCTCTCTACCCTTTTCCCAGGCATAGGAAATGCACTTAGGTATTGTAAAGAGTCAAAAAAAAATCGGTTTGTCAACGTCCATTAAATAAGTTGCTTGAATTGTTACTGCAATTGCACTGAGTCTACAGATCAGGTTGGAAGAACGGGCATCTTGACAGTATCGAATCCGCATGAACATGAAATCTTTCTCCTTTTATTTAGCTCTTCTTTGATTTTGCTAATCAGTTTTATAATTTTCCTCCTACAGATTTTGTACATGTTTTGTTACAGTTATACCTATGTATTTCATTTTTTAAAGTAATACTGTAAATATTGTGGTTTTCATTTCACAAGTCACTTATTCATGAATGATATATATGTAGGAAAGCAATAGACTCCTGTAGATTAACCTTGTGTCCTGAAAACTTGCCATAATTACTTATGAGTTCCACGTGGGCTTCTTTTTGTTGATGTGGTTAATTCTTTTGGACGATGTATGTGGATGATCATGTCATCTGCAAATAAAGACAATTTTATGTCTTCATTCACAATCTATATACTTTTTATTTCCTTTTCTTGCCTTATTGCATTAGCAAAGACTTGCAGTATGATGTTGAAAATCATTATACTGCTCCTGATCCTAGTGGGAGAGCTTTGAGTTCCTCACCTTTAAGTATGATGTGAGCCGTAGGGTTTTTTTGGGTATTTTTTAAAATCAAGTTTAGGAAGTTCCCCTCTACTCCTGGGTTACTGGGAATTTTAATGATGAATGGGTGTTGGATTTTATCGAAGGCTTTGCCTGCATCTATTGATAGGATCATGAGCTTTTCCTTTCTTCGTCTGTTAGTGCGATGGATTACATCTAGATGACTTTTTCAATGTTGACCCAGACTGTCATACTTGTGATAGATTATTCTTGGTCATGGTATATAATTCTTTCTATACATTGTTGGATTTGATTTGCCAATATTTGTTGAGGTTTGTGCCTATGTTCTGAGAGATACCGGTCCATCATTTTCTTGTAATGTCCTTGATTTTAGTGCAAGAACAGATTGAGTTAGGTAGTGTTCCCTGTGTTCCTATCGTCTGAGACATATTGTAAAGAATTGGTGTAATTTCTTCCTTAAATGTTTGGTAGAATTTACTAGTGAACCCATCTGAAGCTTTCTGTTTTGGAAGGTAATTAATTATTAATTCAATTTCTTTGATAGATATAAGCCTACTAAATATTCTACTTCTGCTTGTATGAATTTTGACCGATTGCTTTTTTTCAAGAAATTGCTTCATTTCAAATACGGTACCAAATTTATGGGCATAGAAATTTTTATAATGTCCCTGTATTATCCTTTCAATATCTATGGGCTCTGTAGTGGTGTCCTCTCTTTTATTTTTGGTATTAGTAATTTGGGTTTTCTTTCTCTTCTTTGCTTTGTCTGACTAGCGGCTTACTGATTGTATTGATCTATTCAATAAACCATGTCTGGTTCGGATATTTGCTCTGCGTCTTCACATTGTGTTCTGTTTTTTGGTGTGCCTTGTCATTTTTCTTGATAGCAGAACATGATGTACTGGGTACAAAGAGCCGCTGCAAACAGGCCGTTAGTGATGCGGTGGGGAACCAGCAAGAGAGAAGCGCTCCATAGTACCACGGTGAGGGCTCTGCCTCTGGACAGAGAACTTCCCAGTGTTTCGAAGCTTTTTCTTCTGGGGCGGGTTGGCTAGAGCGGGCTGGGGGCTTCCCTTCCCTGGGTCGGTGAGGCTCCGGCTAGCTAGTTTCCGCTGGGGGCAGGCCTTGTTGAGAACAGAGTGCTCTCATATTTCAGAGTTGTCCCTTCTCTCCTCTCGATGCTGAAAGCCTGAGCAGGTTTCCTCTGATATTTATTGTCGGAATCTGGTGGAGTTCCTGGAGGTAAACCTCACAATCTGTGGGGGCCTGTGACTGGACCCCTATGACCAGGTCCCCCCAGACTTTTTACCTTCTAGAGTAGGAACTGCACTTTGCCTCTAGCAAGCAATTCATCAATTACAGTTCAGTTATTTCATGTACTTTTAAATTATTTTTCTATATCGACTACAAATTTCTTACCTAATACAATTGAAAAATGCTGCAAACTCAACCACAATAAAACAGGACGTGCTTGTATCACACGTGATCACTGCATACAGAAGGCATGACAGCATGTTGTTGGGGCCCAAACTTCTTCCAGGGACGGAAGACCTTTGTCCAACATTCCAGAGCAGTCAGGACAGGATTGGGGCCAGACCCTGGGCCTCAGGATGAAAATATAGTGGAATTTGGCCAGCATGAGCTGGCCCGGGCGCAATACTGTGTGGCTGGTAGGAGGTGAAGATGCCCTGGGATGGGGAGCTGATAGTCCTGAGGACTCAGGGGAGGTGGACATGGAGGGGAGGAGGGAGAGTCCTCCCACTGAGGACGCCTGGTACAGTTCTCACTCCCTGCTGCGCTACTGAGGTCCTGGGCTTTGGGATTTCAAAGTGTAACGAGGATGAAGAGAAACAGTGAGAACCCACATATTCCCAGTGGTTCTGTTAAGTTTCACTGAGTGATGGGGTCACAAGATGGCCAGTTATTATGGAAAAATGCAAATGCACTGTGTATATGTGCCATAAATATACCACCACGGAGCACAATCTGTGTGTTGTTTTCTTGAAATGGCTTTGTCGGGATCTATTTTGGACAATGAGGCCAGAGTGCAGCTCAGATATCTGATTCCTCCGGCATGTGCCTGGTCAAGTGTCAGAACTACAGCATCGGGTAAGTTTGTGGAGAGAAGTGGAGCATCTTTAACCTTACAGATGCCTTTCCATCCACGTTGGAGTGGACTGATAGTCAGGGGATGCTTGGGGATCCAGGCATCAGGTAGAGAGTGTAAGGCCCCTCATTGGGCCAGGACCAGGCCAGGCTTCAGTGGCAGGTTGCAAATCCAGCTAGTGCACTGGAAAGGAGGCAACGGGACCATCACCCCCTAGACTGTCCTTGTCACTGAGCTGCTCGATGTTGGCCCTGGTCGTCCTGTACAAATAGTCAAGAATTTTCTGACAAATACAATCTAGAAAAACTATGGGGTCACCTTTGCCCTTCCACTATCAGAGCCCCCCAGCTCCATTTAGATTTCTTTTATAGTTTTAAATGCTTATTTATTTATTTTGAGAGAGAGAGAGAGAGAGAGAGGGCACATGAGTGAGGGAGGAACAGACAGAAGAAGAGAATCCCAAGCCAGCTCCGTGCTGACAGTGCACAGCCTGACTCAGGGCTCGATCTCACAAACCATGAACTCATGACCTGAGCTGAAATCCAGAGTCAGATGTTCAACTGACTGAGCCACTTGGACACCCCACTTTTAATAGTTTTAAGCATGCCAATCTTGAGTGAACCAGCTCCCACCCCCTTGCTGCATGTGAACGCCTGCTACCATGGGCACATCACGGCACCCAGAGAGATGTTCTGGACACAGATGTTGCTGCGGAGGGAATCAGAGAAGGGAGGCTGCATTTGCAGCCTCAGCCACCAGCCAGACTGAGAAGGACAGCATCTCTGTGCCCTAGCATCCGCACCCACATCTGGTGTCAGAATATAAAGAAAGAAAAGGCAGATAATAAGAAAGGGTCTACAGACCCACCCCAGGGCCATGGGAGTGGAAAGCCAATCAGAGAGCAGCCAGGTAACGGAGAAGCCCAAGACCCCCACCAGGCAGCTGGTTTGGCTGCCCTCCTCGTCAAGCACCCCACATAGTTGGGGAGCCAGCTCGTCTCCACAGAAGAGACCTCAGAACACTTTGCTGTCCACGCTAAACACAGGCTGGGTCTCTGTCGCGTGTCAGAAGTGAGGTTTCACGGAGCTGTCCTGATGCACCCCAGACATGCCTCCCTAATTTCTGTAGCTCTCATCAACAGCAACTAAAGGAGAAAATACTGCCTTATAAATAAATCAGCCAGAAGAATTGCGAACACTATTTTGTATTCAAAGAGCCTTCTGCAACTTTTAAAAATAGACTGTTCCCTGCAATAAGAGCAATGACTATTTTACAGAAGGTTAGCAACTCCAGGCCCATAAATCCAGGGACCACTGAACACCATGGCCAGGCTCTCTCTCAGCCAAGCCTTCCGTTCCTCCATTAGGCTGCTAACTAGGTCCCAGAGCCGCCCAGAAGCCCCGTGCCTGCCTGCTCGCCAGCTGGATGGGGAAGCCGGCAGCTGGAATGATCGATAGCAGCCCTGCCAAGGGGCTCATCTTCTTTCCTGGGGCGCATTCTGGGGATGATATCTGGTGAGCCTGTCTAGGCCCACAATAAATAAGCACTTAGTAATTTTCTTTGGAAAGATGGATGTAGTAGATGCCCTCAGAGTTACTGGGGGGGTTACAGTGAATGGAGCCTTGTGAATCAGTCAAGCCAAGAGACAGGAACAAAAGACGCTGATTGCGGCTAATCCCTAATTCAATTAGAGTGATGCAGTTACCCTAATAGTTATTGAAGACTGCTTGATGTAACACGCACACATGCACACACATGCTCTCATGCACACACACACATGCACACGCACATGTATACACGTACACACACTGATGCATGCGCACACACTCTCATGTCCACATGCACATGCTCTCGTACACACATGCACACACACATGCGCACACACTCTCATGCATAACATGCTCTAATGCACACACAAGCGCACGCATGCTCACACATATGCACACATGTGTTCCACGCACACACATGCACACAGCACCCACGTGTACTCGCATGCATTCACACAGATGCACACACACACACTGTCACGTGCACGCACACACGCTCTCAGGTCGCTGGAGGACCCTCAGAGCCTGCTGTCCCACCTTCCCCGAGGACAGCTGGTAGATGTGAGGCCGCAATGGACTCTCGTGTGCTGCCGGCAGGGGAAGCCGGTTCATCGGAATCCCGGCAGCGCGAGCCAAGGCGTGGGCAGCTGCACTTGGCCACGGAGCAGGGTTTGCTGCCGGAAATGCCCACGACCCGACGTGCTCCGGTCTGACTTGCTCCTGGGCGGGGCTCGCGACCCTGCAGGCAGCGCAGCAAGCCACCCAACAGGACCAACGCGCAAGGGACCGTCCAGGGCTTGCGCNCTGCCGACCGCCGTGTCATTCAGGACACGGGCTGTCATGTGTCCTGTGGCCCCAGCATGCCCTCAAATGTAATCAGTCACCACCTTCTGCCGCTTCTGAATCCCAACACCGCTCCATCGCAGCCCCTCCCGGCGCGCGCGGCCGTGTCTAGTGGGTCCCAGAGGCTGCCTCTGCTAGGGTGCCGTCATGCCCCCCCGCCGGGTCACGTCCTCCCTTCTGGCACGTTCTCCGAACATCAGGAGACACCGGGGCGCCGGGGGGCTCAGTCCACGAGTGTCCGACTCCGGCTCTGAGTTCGGGCCCCCGAGAGGCTCTGTGCTGTGCCTCCCTCTGCCCCTCCCCCGCTCGCGCTCTGTCTCTCTCGGAAATAAATCAGTAAAGGAGCCGCAGCCGAGCCCCCCACGTGGGCCACGGGCTGCGGTCCCCGCAGTAGGTGGCGCCCTTGTGACGGAGCATCGCGTGCGGTCATGTACTGATGACACTGAGAGCACGACCCTCCACTGAGACAGGCGCTGATGATGTCCCCGTGTGTCCACCAGAGCCTGGGGATTAGGGGAATCCACAGACACCTGCGGGGCTGACTCCGCGGCTGCTCCCTGAACCCGTCAGCCCACCTGGCCTGCTTGCTGGCCCAGCCCTGCTGTGAGCCACGTCAGGCCCACGCTGCGGCTGTCCCCACCACTGGCTGTGCTCCCTCGGACCTCTGGACCTTTGATCTTGAGCTCTGCCCACAGTGTCCCCTTTGTTTGCTTGGAGAACTTGTATCTATCTGTTTCCTCCCAGCGTGGCATCACCTCCTCCAGGAAGCCTTCCTGGATCCCCGGGCATGCTGTAGTAGCACTCCCTGGCACTTGCTATCCTCGAATGGGCCAGTGCACAGCAGGATTCTTGTCTGGCTTCCATAAACGCACAGAGGTCCCCAGCAGACGAGGACTGTCTCATTTGTATGCTGCTATCTTGGCAGACGAGATGAATGGCAATGACAATTGGGTCCTCAGTTCCGTTTGCCATGAAAAGTGAGAAGCATGTCCGATCAGTGCTGTAGGAGAAGGGGGTGCCCTCGAGAGAGGGAAAATTGAGGCACAACCCCACATTCCACCAGCATTTCGATAAAATGTGGAGGTGCACCAGTCATTAGGGTCTCGGGTGAGTGTCCTCGGTGGCGGGATTGGGCAGGCCTGGTGGTTTGCGCCCCTGCACATGGTCCCCTTTCCCCTTGGAGGCGGGAGGCGCCAAGGGGAGGGATGGGCAGAGGCCCCCTTTGCACGTGAAACCTCTGGGTGCTGCAGGGATTGAACAGAGGCGCTCTGCCTGCCGCCCGGAAAGCTTCCGAGCCTGTTCCCGTCTCCTCCCTGGGGTTCCGCTAATGACCTAAGGACGCGTGGGGCTGGGGATGGATGATGTGACAGCCTCTGGGAGGCGTTTGGAGAGCTCGCTTCTCTTAACGCACCCGTGACGCTCACATGTGGCTTTGGGGCAGTTCCGTCTGACACTCAGCTCCTGCTAAGGTCTAGCCTTCAGCTGAAGTCACCTCCTCGTCTCCAGAACGAGGCCCCACCTGGACCCTGTTCTCTGCAGGACTTCACACGGGACGCCGCCTGGCCCCGAGCTGGCCAAGCACAGGCCGCTGCCTCCTGCAGCCCGCCGTTTGCGGGGAACTGCGCGAAGGCGCCTCCTGACCATAAAGTTGGGGAGCGTCTCAAACCTTCCCGCCGACCTGGACCATCTTGGCGATGGCATTTGGCTTTTCCGTGGGCCACGGTCCTCAGCAGATGTGATGTCTGTCAACACTGGTCTGTCCCGTTTCTCTCCACAGAAGTAGGGAAGCTGGTGAGTCAGGCCCGTCCCCGTTTCTGCCCCATTTTTGCCCTGCAGCCACCTGGTTCCAGATGAACAAATGCGGACAGTAACCGCTGTGTGTTTCTGCCCTGCTGACTTCTGACCATTTATCTATTTTGCCCTTTCTTTTGACAGATCAGCTACAAACCTCCAGGTGAGAAGCTGAGAACAGCCATCAGGCTTTCCGGGTGAGCGATGCCCGGGGTGGGGAGAGCCATCTGTCAGAGGCGCCTACTTCCTGAGCACATTTTTCAGAAAGAGTTACAGGTGCCCCATCAGTGACATGGTGCAAATGAACCAGGTGTGTGTATCTGGAGGCACACGGGGTCAGCAACGATGCACGAGGAAACTGGGGAGATAAGCAGCAGCGTGACTGATAGGTGTGTGACATTCAGAGTGTGTCCAAGACACACGGCTAACAAAAATAAACACACACACCCAGGGGAGAAACAAATGCCAAGGAAATTCCCCTAAAGACGAGGAGGGTGCAGGTGCAGGTAGCTGGGCCATCCGGGTGAGCAGAGGGCGCGACAGGCGCGTGCCCCAGCGCGGGGGTCTGCGGCCCCGGGGCTGAGCTCGGAAACAGCTCCCGGGGGAGCAAAGCCGTCTGCCTTGAAAGGAGGCACAGGCTCCGAGGTAGAAAGCTAGGTGCTTCTCCTTTGCCAGCCCGCCCTGACTCTCCCCCACCCCTGCCCATCCGTCCTCCACCCGGAGACGGCCCTCCCTGTGCTCCCCAATCTGGACTCCTCCTGTGATGCCCACCAGCGTCCCTGCAGAGGCAGGGTCTATTCTGTCCCCTCCACACCCTCCCCTAGACCCCAGCTCCGCCCTCATCTCCGGGACCAGAGCCCTGCGCGCTCTCAGGCTCACGTCCCTCCCAGCGCTGCCGGGAAGAACACACATCCCGATGCTGAGCAGTCCTGGAGGCTCAGGAGGCTGGGGAGAGGGTGATCGCGCAGGGGGGAAGGGAGCCGGCGCCCCAGGCTCTGCTCCTGACAATGGGGACCCCCCTCACTTTTTTTCATGTTATTTCTTTTTCTTTTCTTCTCTTTTCCTCTCCTTTCTCTTCTTTATTGAATATAATTAACACACCGCGTTATATTAATTGCAGGTGTACAATATATGGTGACTCAGCAATTCTGTACATTACTTGTGCATCCTAAGTGTGCTCTTCTTTCCCACCAGCTCCTGCCCCCGGCGCCCCAGCACCTCCCCTCAGCTTCTTCTCTAGAGTTAAGAGTCTGCTGTTTTTGGTCCCGTATTTCTTTGTTCATTTGCTTTCTTTCTTAAATTGCACCTACGCGTAAAATCATACCATGTCTGTCTTTCTCTGACCCGTTGCGCTAGCATCACACTCGCGGGCCCCTGCAGGCGTCTCCCGGTGAGGCCGCCCCCTTCTCACGCTGGGGTAATATTCCCAGTACGTCATGATCTTTTTAAAGCAGTGTTTTCATTTTCTTTGGCTGAACACCTGTTTCTGAAGAGAGGCGCAACATGGGGATAAAAGCCCCCGTTTGTTTTGCGGCCCGTGGGGAACTCATGCTTCTTACACGGGGGTCTCGCCTGCACCCCGTGCACCGGGGTGAGATTTTACCTTCGTTTCGAGTGAATATTTGGGCTGCGGCACTAACTGCCCACATGGTCTCACAGCTTGAAATCTGGACCCGACTCTCTGATTCCAAATCCAGTGAGCTGCCTCCCCAGGAAAGAGGGGGAGATCCGTCTGGGGGCAGCAGGTGGCTGAGGACGGGGAAAGAAACATGGGTTTCAGGAAAGCAGCAAAATCCAGGGGGGGGCAGTGAGGACGGAGGAGGGCGACCCCCAAACAACCTAGGTTAAAACAACGCACGACTTGCAAACCCACATGAGGGAAGGGCCTCAGCTGGGTTCCCCGGAAGCCAGAACGAGGGCTCTTGGGCAAGGGCTGAAGGCAGGGTCTCGGGAGAAAACTTCCAGCGACTTCAGGCAGCGAGAAGGGGGGGACGCTGGACGGGCGCAGGGCTCAGGCCGCGTCCAGCCTCCACCTGACCCCGCAGGGATCAGCGTCGCGTCTTCACGGCAGCACCTGCCCCTCCACGGGGCTCCGGGCCGCCCTGCGGGGCTGCAGGCACGAGACCCGGGACCTCCAGGCAGGGCAGCCCCGGGCAGCAGGTGGGGCTTTGGCACCGCCCCTGCAGCCGGGGTAAGTGGCATCCCCGGGACCCGCATAGACCAGCAGTGTCTGTGCACGGGTGGGGCGGCTGCAAGGACCCAGTGACCCTGCCCCCTTCCCCGGAGCCTGCAGACGGGCCGCGGTGGTCAGGCTTGGCTGGGGAGCTGGGATGTCACCAGCCTCCACAAACGTGTGCAGCGCTGTGGGGGTGCAGGAGGCGGCCCACCGGCTCCGGGAGACGAATGCCTTTGGGTGGAGGACCGACACCACTTCCTTTCTAATCTTATGAAATGGTGNCTTTCCAGGAACCGGTGGCAAAGTCTGTCCCTAAGGACTGATGTTCGGAGTTTCTTCTTGCAGATGCGCGGCCAGGAACAGGGGCGCGAGACACGAGAGGGAAAGAAGGAGGGCCACACACCCGCTTGATGACTGGCGACCGGGTCGTCTCCGGCCGGCACGCGCTCCGGGGAAGCTTCGGAGGCACCGGCCGTGCAGGTGAAGGCGGCGCTCCGTTCACACGCGCTTTGGGAGCACAAGTGCTGCGTGAGTGCAGTTAGCATGACCTCAAAGCACAATTTATTTCACAAATGCAGCCTGATGCCCGGGATGCTGGAAATGTCAGCGTGTGAGCTTGTCTGTGACACGGTGGTCGTCTGAAGAGCACAGCCCTGCCTCCCCCACGCCGGCCAGGCCCAGAAGGACGCAGGATACACAGCAGGAAATTATGTATTCTCGCCAGCATCCAACAGTGGTCCCAACTGCTGAGGGAAAACCAGCTCATGTCATTTTCCAGTCTGCAGCACAAGTGCATCTCTCAAGGTCTCCCGGGAGGGAGGACAGGCGTGGGGGTCGCTTGTGAAGCCCCACGGAGGGAAGACACAGCCTCCCTGCCCCTCGGATGCGCCCAACATCAGACACCTGGCCGTGTCCAGACCCCAGCCCATCTCAGAGCACCTGGCAGGCTGGCTGGCTCCGTACCCCTGCCCCATAAACCCAACTTCCGGGGTCCCGGGTTTCTTCTTCATCCACCACTCATTTACTTGAAGCACTATTTCCTTCACAAGTTGAAATTCAAAGGCACTGAGATGTGTGCTCTTGAAAGGGACTCAGCATCCTTGGCGGAGGCAGACAGTACTAATCCAGGAATGCAGGGACCCAGCTCAGGGGCTTCAGCAGCCAAGGTTTGCTGGAAATACGCTCAGATTTAGAGTTCGTGATGGAATCACATGGTAGTCTCTAACATAATTCCCCTCGAACTGTGAGGGTAGGATCTCTTTTCATCCGACTGAAATATCGTCTGCATACATTTCTCCCCTATCATCTCACCCTCGTCCACGAGGTTGAAATCAACTGGTACCTGAAAAAGGGACTCAAATTTTCTGTGTCAGTGTGTGCTGCCTCCTCTCATCTGCCTTCAGCCAAGGTTGCTGGGAGGCTCAGATATTTCTTATTTTTACTGTTGTCATTTTGGGGCTGTCAAAGGGCTCCGAGTCCCATCTTGTTCTTCCCGAAGGCGGTCTCCTGAACCGTCAAAGTCAGGCCCACGCCCCACTCTCCCCGATATCCCCTTGGCACGTCACTCAGTTCTTTCCAACGCGATGTCGCTGTAATCGAACGGCAGTCATTAAGTGACAGGCTATATCCACTCAAGTACCAGAGAGGAGTTTTATGTCCCCACCTGGCCCGGTCCCCAGCATCAGTGAAACTTGGGCACACTGCCTGCCCTATGCCCTGCCTGCCTTGATTTTCTAAGACAGACAAGTTCAAATGACATGATGGGAGCTGGCTTAGTCTTACTTAAATCATATTTTAAAAATCGTTTTTAAAGTTTTGAAATTTTAATTTAATTTTTAATTTTTTATTTGAGAGAGAGGGCAAGTGAGGTAGCAGGGCAGAGGGAGAGAGAGTGGGGGGTGGGAGAGAGAGAGAAAGAGAGAATA
Source organism: Crocuta crocuta (assembly GCF_008692635.1). Taxonomy (NCBI): domain Eukaryota; kingdom Metazoa; phylum Chordata; class Mammalia; order Carnivora; family Hyaenidae; genus Crocuta; species Crocuta crocuta. The sequence continues at coordinate 6,930,736 of NW_027529672.1, forward strand.
TTAAGCACCTTCCATGTTCGGGGCGCCTGGGTGGCTTAGTCGGTTAAGCGTCCGACTTTCACTTGGGTCATGATCTCGCAGTTCGTGGGTTTGAGTCCTGCATCGGGCTCTGTGCTGACTGCCCGCTCAGAGCCTGGAGCCTGTTTCAGTCTGTGACTCCCTCTCTCTCTGACCCTCCCCTGCTCACGCTGTCTCTCTCTCTCTCTTAGAAATAAATAAAACATTAAAAAAAAAAAAAGCACCTTCCATGTTCAATGCAGGGCTCAGCCTCAAGACCATTGAGATCATGACCTGAGCCAAAATCAAGAGTCCGACGCTCACCCGACTGACTCACCCAGGCACCCCTCAAAAAATCTACTTTTGAATTAACTAACTTCAGAAATAAGACTATAATTACATAGATCATGATTCTAAATATTTTGGTTCTTTAGCATTTATGCAATATGTTCTCTGATGGTCTGGAAGGTGCAGAAACCCTCAAACTACCAAATGTTTTCTCCAAGCACCTTGTTCTCTTACCCTCTTTTTCCACCAGAGGGAAATGGCCATTGACCCACAACACTCCTTACTGTGAGCTGGGAATTTTCCTTTAAAATTTTTGTTTTGAATTATTTCATACTTTCAAGAAAATATACATCGACTCTCTAAGGTGTGAAGAACAACATAATTAACAGCAAAGTGCCCATCGCCTTGTTTATGGAATAGAAATTCAGGAGCAGCCCCAGGCTATCCGCCCTTGATCACGTCTTCCCTGCCCTCCCGCCTCCTGGTTCACTATTCTGTCCATGGCCTTTCTAGACACATGTCCATAAATAAAAGATTATTGATAATGTTATGGTTTTAAATTATGGCATTGACTAAAAATGTAGCTAGTTCTCTATAGTGGCTGAGAGGCAATTTCAGCTTCTAAAAAATATGTGGGATCATTTGTGTCAGGACTGTTGAATGAAAATGTCCATTCCCTGCCCTCTCCACACACACCCCCCCCACCATGGGCTGGAGGGCCACCTGTCTGCTACACTGTTCCCACGGATGTGCTTCTGGCTACTTCCTCCTGGGGGCGCCGTCTCTGTGCACCTGCACATTGTAGAGTTATTACAATGTGATAACTCCTGCTGTGTGACCGGACAGTCCAAGTACCTGGTTCTTCTTCAACAGTATCTTAGCTAATCTTTCTTCTTTGCTTTCTTCTATAAATTTCAGATTCAGTTTATGAAGTGCCATGAAAAACTGTTGAGGGTTTGACTGGAATTGCATGAAGATTAGATTAATGTGGGGCATAATCTGGGTTTGCCACACAGTTGTATCGTCTGTGAACTTGGGATCGCTTCTACTTATTTGTGTCTTCTTTAACGTCTTTAAGAAGAGTATAATCCTTTTCTTTTAGACGATGATTCACTTCCTTGGCTAACTGAATTGGAGGCATTTTACATGTTTAGTGCTATTGTAAACAGTACTGGTATTTGTCAGGGCAGGCTGTGTTATACTATAGTGACAAGCAGCCCCTGAACCTTGGTGGTTGGGGAAAAAAAAGTTTAATCCTCATTCAAATGACATGTGCACAATAGAGAGTCTTTTTCTTTCAAAATACAGATACCCCCTCATAAGTAAGTTCTTCAAAGACGTCACACCAGACTTATCACTGGCCTCCCATTGCAGGGCATCCACTGGCTTATTCTGAATCAAAAGACCAGAGACTTCAATGTCTTTGATGTATTTGCTAAGGTAATTTTACCCGAGGTCCCAAGAAGCCAACTATTTCAATGGACATTTGTCCTTTTCAAATTGAGCTAGTTTCCTGAAGCCAACCCTCGCTGAAGCTGTGGAAATATGTGTCAGCAGGAGGCCGTCCTATGCTTTTTGTTTCTCTGAGGCCTGTGTGGAAATGTGCACACAGATGTGCAAAGGGAAACCAAGGCAGAGGGTAGAGAGGGTTTTGGCTGAGCCCCTGACAGCTCCCTCTGCTGACGGTTTTTGCTGGACCCAAAGTCCTGGGTAGGATTTGCCCAGAGACGCCCGTGAAGGTCCTCTAGAGAGGGGCCAGCTCCTGCCAGTCTCTTTTCAGTGAACCTCTGGGCCACACGTGTCCCTTCCAGGGAGCCCGTGACGACTCTGGTCGCAGGGGACAGAGTGAGGGCCGGCTTCCTGAGACGCTGAATGGACTTTCCCCAGGGACAGAGCACCAGAGAATGAGGACATTTACTCCTGCCCCCGAACTCAGTACACTGACTGCACCGAAAGGAAGGGAGAGCACACACGTTAATCACAAGGCGCCATGCGGGCCGGCCATTCCACTCCTTGCAACCTGCAGAAGAAAAATGAAAGCAGACGTCAGTGTCGGGCACATACGTGAATGTGGATGGCAGCATTATTCGTGAGAGCCGGGTCTGGACACGATCCAAATGCCCATCAACCGGTGATGGATAATCAGAGTCATCTAGACCACAGAGCCCCGCTCAGCAATCAGAAGGAAGAAAGTTCTGGTACATGTCACAAACATGAATGAATTTCAAAAACACACTACAGGAAAGAAGCCAGAGGCAAAATCCACACACGGTATGGTTCTCTGTAGCAGGAAGGTCCAGGGAAGGTAAATTTACAGACGCGGAGAACAGAGCGGGGTTTGCTCCGGGAGGGAGTGGGTGTGGAGATGCACCTGCAAGCAGGGGTTGCTCTGAGCCCGCACCGTGGGGGTGGGGCACCCTCCGCACTTGAGCAAGACGCGGCTGCGCGGTCCTTCTGCAAACTCTACTGAAATAAAGCTGGTAAGCACACATGTACGTAATACAGCCCGTCGTTCTCACACCTGTGCATTTGTCCAGAAATAAAAGGATAAAAAGAAACATTTACACAAAGACCCATTTGTGAATGTTTATGGCAGCTTTATTCACAGGAGCCAAAAGTGGGAACAACCCAAATACTATTGACCAGAAAATAAGTGGACAAATTGCAAGACAGCCACACTGTGGACAGCTCCCCGGACGGGCGAGGGACACTTGCCGCAGCGTGATAACATCTCAAGCACGTGCGAGGTGGAAGGGCTGCCGGGCGTGTGTGTAACCGTTGAGACATTCTGGACGAGACACAGCCCCGGGAGGGAATCGGTGTGGGCGGGCTGCGGCAGGGACTGGCAGGGGTGTGGCTGTGGGGGCCATGGGGACCCTCTGCGTCTGGTCTGTGCCGGTGGCATCTCACAACTGTGTCACTTTGTCCACGCTTATCTGTGCATCTTGAAAGGTGAGTTTTAATGTCCACAATGTGTCCCAAGTAGAGTTGACTTTAAAAACAGAATATCCAGTTATGTCATTTTTCTAATTTATTTTGTTATGTTTCTTTGTTTTTGAGAAATGACAGAGACAGAGAGACAGAGCACAAGCAGGGGAGGGAAGAGAGAGGGAGACACAGAATCTGAAGCAGGTTCCAGGCTCCGAGCTGTCAGCACAGAGCCCGATGCAGGGCTTGAACTCAAGGACTTGAAATCATGACCTGAGCTGAAGTTGGATGCTTAACAGACAGAGCCACCCAGGTGCCCTTCTTTCTTTTTCTTTTTCTTTATTTTGAGAGAGAGAGAGAGAGGGAGAATGGGAGAGAACAGGGGAGGGGCAGAGAGAGAGGGAGAGAAAATCTGAAGTAGGTTCTGCATGGCCAGCACAGAGCCCTCTGCGGGGCTCAAGCCTACAAACCGTGAGATCATGACCTGAGCCGAAGTCAGAGGCTTAACCAACCGAGCCACCCAGGCGCCCCTAAAAACTAAATATCCAGTTAGGTTTAAGGGCACAAAGGCCCCGTGAGCCTGGTGACTCTGACCTGAGAGCCTGGAGTTTCCACCCCGGGGACGACGTGCAGCCCGGCGCTGTGGGGCCAGCAGCCTGGGTCTCGGGTCTGCTCCACGTGCTGGCCCCTCCTAGTCCGTCTGTGACCTGGAATCATCTGCTCTTGGGCCGCAGTTCTGTCACCTGCTCCCAGGAGCCTGACAAGCCCTGCGCCGGTCATGGTCACTCACAGGAGGTGAGGGCAGAGAAGTGGCAAAGCCCGGTCCAGAGGGGAGATGGGGACATAGGCTTCCCTGGACGGGCAGTGGAAGGGGCTGGGCTCCCAGGCCCCCGGGCCCCCGGGCCACACGCACTGCTTCCTTGCCCACCCTTCTGTTCCACGTGAGGCTGGGCCTCCTGGAGCCTCCCGCTGGCCTGACTGGTGACCACTACAGAGAAGGCACATCAATTCACGATTCAGTCAAATATTTTAAGCAGTACTGCGGGTGTGGGGTGAGGGAGACAAAGGGGCACATTTTATGGACCTCAGTCTGCAGCTGGGACATGGGCAAACGGCAAGAAGTGGCAGAATAAAAAAGTCACCCCATGAAAGTAATTTACTGAGCCATATGCATGCAGCTGCTCAGCGAGAGATTGAGTCCTGGTCTCCACTTGCATACTTTCCACCCAGCTGCTGTTGGACACAGAACCAGTGGAATATAGACACAACTTCCCCATAAAGTTAGTTCTTTATATGACACAGTGTCCGTTCTGCAGCCACCGAGCCCCTGGGCGTGGGCATTTGGAAGGCCGGGGTCCTGCGCTCCATCTTTTTCTAAAATGAGGCATAAGGCCCATTGCTGGTTTGTGGATGGGAAGGACACGCGGGAACAGATGGACATAATTCTGATGTACGTGGTGTCACGAGTTCACTTTCAATTTGAGGACAGGGGACCCTGCCTTGTGGACTGTCTGCACGTAGCACGCTGGGCGGAGGCAGCCAGCGACACACGCCTGCCCGTATTTATCAACGCTTTGGGGACTCAAACATCTGTGCAGATAGAATCTTGATAGAGTGTTTATCCAAAGATAGAGTGACAATACTACATTTATATATTTATTTCTGGATAAAATAAATCTGATCAAACAAAGCCAATGACTTAACCACACAGTGGTAGTTTTCATCAGGGAGATAAACTATATATGGGGTGTTCTTGGAAGCCCTCACAGTAAGCTGTCTCAGACAAGAAGCCAAAAGAATAATTACTTTTCATCCCTAACAAAACACGTATCTAACCCTTAATGGTTCAAGTTCTGTTTAACAAACAATTTATTTCACAATCCCTCACTCAACTGAAGGGATTCAGAATCTTATTGACACAGACATTCATATTGGTGAATTCTGCCCAGTGCCCCAGGAATCAATAATTTCCGTCCTCCTTAAAGTTATCCAGGGGGCGCCTGGGTGGCTTAGTCGGTTAAGCGTCCGACTTTCGCTTAGGTCATGATCTCGCGGTTCGTGGGTTCGAGCCCCGCGTCGGGCTCTGTGCTGACTGCCCGCTCAGAGCCTGGAGCCTGTTTCAGTCTGTGACTCCCTCTCTCTCTGACCCTCCCCTGCTCACGCTGTCTCTCTCTCTCTCCTAGAAATAAATAAAAAATATTTCAAAAAAAAATAAAGTTATCCAGAACAGGGATACCATAGATTATTATCTTATTTCTTTTTATAGTTTTGAATTTTATTTATTATTTTTCATATATTTACTTGGGACCTATCATGTGCCAGATATTCTTTTAGACAAGGGATAGAGTGTAGAACAAGGCTTATAAATCTCTGTCCCCATGAGACTGGGTTCCAGTGGATGGTAGGCAACAGAAGTCTAATACGTAAGCCTGTGTGTTAAATGGTAAGAACCAGGGAGACAAATATGGCGAAAGGATGGCCCCTGATGCTGAGAAGTGGGAAAGGTCTGTCACTGCTACTGTTTGACATTCGATTACACTCTCCTTGTCGGTATGTAGAGGAATCTGGTGGTTTTGATTTGTATTTCCATGATAATTAATGATGTTGGGCATTTTGTATGTGCTTGTAGACCATTTGTATGTCTTTTTTGGAGAGAAGTTTATTCAAGTTGTGTCACCAACTTTTAATTGTGTTACTTATCTTTTGATGATCGAGTTCTAAGAGTTCTTTATGTATTATGGATATAAACCCTTATCAGAGATATGGTTTGCTAATTTTCTCCCTTTCCATAGGCTGTCTTTACTCTTCCTTGATGGTATAATTTTCAGTACAAAACAAAACCCAGCTAATATTTTGATGGGAATGCTATTAAATCTATAGTTTAATTTAGTGAGTGTTGCCATCTTAACAATATTAAACCTTCTGATCCATGAACATAGGACATCTCTTCATTTCTTTAGATCTTTAATTTATTTCAAGCATCATGTTCTCAGAGTATGTCATATGCTTATTTTATTAAGTTAATGCCTATTAATATTTTATTCTTTTTCATGCTATTGTAAATGGAATTGTTTTATTAAAGTCATTTTTGATTGCCTGTTGTTAGTGACTGGAAATACAAATAGGTTTGCATATTTCTTTTGTATCTTGCAATGTTGCAAACTTGTTCATTAGTTTTAATAGGTTTTATTAGCAGACACTTGGAATTTTTTTTAAAAATATTTTTATTTATTTCTAGGAGAGAGAGAGAGACAGCGTGAGCAGGGGAGGGTCAGAGAGAGAGGGAGTCACAGACTGAAACAGGCTCCAGGCTCTGAGCTGGCAGTCAGCACAGAGCCCGACGCGGGGCTCGAACCCACGAACCACGAGATCATGACCTAAGCGAAAGTCGGACGCTTAACCGACTAAGCCACCCAGGCGCCCCTGGAATTTTTAATATAAATTATCTTATGTGAAAATAGAGTTCGTCTTATGACTTCATTTCCAACATGGATGACTTTTATTGCATTTTCTGGCATGGTTGTCCTGGATAGGGTTTGCCACAGAATAGAGCAGAGCAAGAGAGGAGAGGCAAGAACAAGCTTCCTTATCTCGTTCCAGGCCTTAAGGGAAAAGCGCGCTGTCTTTCATCCTGAAATATTACATTAGCTGTGGATTTACTATAGATGTCCTTTATCAGTTAAGGAATTTCATTTTATTCTAATTTTATTGTATTTTTTAAATGTTTTTATTGATTTTTGAGAGAGAGACACACACACAGAGTGCAAGTAGAGGAGGGGCAGAGAGAGAGGGAGACACAGAATTTGAAACAGGCTCCAGGCTCTGAGCTGTCAGCACAGAGCCCGACGCGGGGCTGAAACCCAGGAGCAGTGAGATAATGACCTGAGCTGAAGTTGGTCGCTTAACTGACTGAGCCACCCAGGCACCCCTTATCATGTTGGGTTTTTTTTGTTTTAATCATAGGAGGGTATGGAACTTTGTCAAATGTTTTTTATGGAATGCTGACATGATCATGTGGACTTTGCCCTTGATTCTTTTGATATGGGGTATCATAGTCCTTGATTTTCAGATGTTAAACAAATCTCAAATTGCAGGGACACATCCCACTTCATCAGAGTGTCTAATTCTTTTCATGGTTTGTTTTAAATTTATTTAAAAATTTGCTATTATTTTACTTATTTACTTATGCTATTATATATTTTGGTATCATTATTCATAGGGCATTTTATATTTTTTATTTATCAAATAAATAAATGTCAAATGTTTGTCTGGTTTTGTAATCAAAGTCATGATAGCCTTATTGAATGACTTGAGAATGACTTGACTTCTTTGCTATTTTCTGGAAGAGTTCAAGAAGAGGGATAATTCTTTAATTAATAAAATTCATCAGTGAGGTATCTACATTGAGGCCTTTTCTTTGTGTAAAGTCTCAGTTGCTAATTCAGTAACTTTACTGTTACAAGTCTGTTCAGATTTTCTCTTTCTTCTTTAGTTCATCTCAGCTTGTTTCTTTGTTTTTTTTTTAAGTTGCTTCTTATGTTTAAAGGAAACATATCAATCTCTTTGATTGCCTTAGGAAGTGCATTTTATATTGAGCTTCCTTTATTTTATTTTTAAGTAATCTCTACTGTATCTCTATAGGAATGCATTTCATTGGAGTTATCTAACTTACTGACATACACTTTTTCATGTCTTTACTTGTAATCTTTGTTAGTATAGTGAGGTCAGTAATGGACTTTTTTCTTTCATTCCTGTCTTCTTGGTTGTACACTGTCAGAATAGAGCTTTTCTCACACGGGGGATGGGGTAGATGTGGGTGTGGCTCAAATGTCTTAAACTCACTGTTCACACTGAGACTTAGCAGATTCCTTCAAATAGATGTTTCTCTATTTGCTATATGCTCTTGGGAAATTTCCAGAAACATTAGCTATTTTGTTGTTGTTGCTCTTTTGGTTAGGTTTCATTTTTTTATTTTTAGCATTTAGTAGTTAAGTGGCTGTTCCAGGGAGAAGGAAAATCACGGCATGCCTTCTTCCCATTCTGGAAGTCAAGCTTCAGGCATCATTATATTTTGAGTTTATCCACTTTGACCCATACAGCCCATTCATTTCAATATTGTATAGTATTGAAAATATATGAAAAGTATTTTTACTCTGTTGATAAACACTGAAGTTGTCTCCCTTTTTCCCCATACAATAATGTTATAAATACTCTTATATGAGTGTCTGGTATATATCCAAATATATGTGTCTTAAATACAGACTTAGAGATGAAATTTCAGGACATGGGGGATTTGTATCTTTAGCTTTATTAGATACTGCCTGTTTGGTTATACCACTTTAACCTACAGCTACATTTATTGCTTTATAGTTTTATTGATACTTGATATAGTATGACTTTAGAGTTTGTCAGTCTGAGGCCACTGTTTTTCTTTTTGATTGTAATTTTATTTCCTCTGATTGCTAGTGAAATTATGGCTCATTTCATATTCTGGGGTCTTTGGATTTCTTTTCACACTAATATTTTTGTACATATTATTTGCCCATTCTTCTACTGCGTTGGTTTTCTTTAAAGACAAACTTTTAGAAGTTACTACTCAGGAGGCACCTGGGTGGCTCAGTTGGTTAAGCATCTGACTCGTGATTTTGGCTCAGGTCATGATCTCATAGTTTGTGAGTTTGAGTCCTGCATCAGGCCCCATGCTGACAGTATGGAGCTTGCTTCAGATTCTCTCTCCCTCTCTCCCTCTCTCTCTCCCTCTTTCTCTGCCCCTCCTCCGGTCACGCTCACTCTCTCTCTGTTTCTCTCTCTCTCTCTCTTTCTCTCTCAAATAAATAAATACACTTCTAAAAAAGAGAAGTTACCTATTCTGGATTCTGTTATTCTATGGTTATATTTATTTTTCTCAGTCTGTGACATGCCTCTTTGCTTGACTACCTTTTCTTCCGGATTAAAAACAAAATGTTCCCGGAATTAAATTAATCCTTTTCAAAGTGTTTGTTCTTTGCATCTTATTTTTAAAAAGTCTTCCCTATTTTCAAATCATAATGGAATTCTACATTTTCTAGCACTTAGTCTTTACCTGGAATTTATTTTACCAATTCTCTGAATCGTTAACTGAACAGTGCATTCTGTTCTCACTAGTTTTCAAGTCTTCTTGGCCAGACATGAAAGAATCTGTATTTGGACCCCAGAGATGTCCCTGTGGTCTTGTTGCCTATTCCTGTACCAATATCACATGAGTTTAATTATAGTCAGTCTCCGTAGCTCCCAGAGTAACGTTCTAACCCTTCCTTCATTATTCAAAGTTGCTTTGGCATTTTTCCCTTTCTACCTACATATGAATTTTTAGCATTTGTTTGTCTAGATTTGTATCTCTGCCTATTTAAGCTGGTTTTTATGTTTATAAGGAGCTTTAATTTTTTTTCCACAAGATCTTTTTTGTTAGATTTATTATTAGCTACATTATTTTCTGTGTTGTTTTGTGGCAAGATCGTCTTTAAAACTTTTCTTTCTAATTGATGTTGCTGTGTCTAGGAGAACTTTTGATCTTTGTGTTTTATCTTGTATCCAGCAACCTCAGTGAACTCTCCTATTCATTTGAAAACTTCATCGACAGAATCTCTTAAATCTACTTTACTGAGAAATGTACTTCGTCCTTTATCAAAAGGATAAAAGGCCTTGAAACTTATTTTTCTTATTTCACTTTCCTCTTTAGAAACTCTACTGTAATCCTGAATAGCATTGGGTGATGAAAACTATTCTTGTCTTATTCCTGACTAAAACAGAAAGAGAGAGTATTTTACATCTTTATTTATTATTTAGCATTTTGCAGATGCCATGTGTCACACGTCGTGTCATAGGTGGGAAGTAGGTGCTGAGATGGAGTTTGGGGCCATCAGGACCTGTGAAGGGGCAGGGACGGTCGGGAAGAAGAAGTTGAACTGTGATCGGTCAGTCAGGGGGGTGGCTGTAGGGTAGGAGTTGTTCCTTGTCAGGCCCAAGTGGCCAAGATGGTAACTATCCCTCAGCTCAGTTACCAGATGGGATTTGCCCCAGATGGTATAACCTCAGCGAGGGGCACCTCTGCTCTGCCCTTGAGGCTAAACGCAAAAGCGCAGAGAGCAGGAGGCTCAGTGCGGGGTGTCCTCACGCAGGGAGGCGTGCCTTCCTTGTGGGGGAGGGGCAAGGACACCTCTCCTTCCAGGCCACTAGGGTGTGGCCTCTAGAATGCTTTTCCTGCAGCCACTGAAAACCATCCCCTGACTTCGTCTATTGTTGTAAGAAATTACTTTCAAAGAGTCCATTCGTATCTCATCTCTAAATGTGCTGGATAAATTCTACTTGGACAGGATGTACTTTTTATGCCATGTGCATGATTGGACTTGGTTTCTAATATTTATGTATATTTTATAGAAATTCTGGCTCTGTTCTCACAAGTAAGACTGGACTGACTGTTCTGTTTCTTGTCTTGTCTTTGTCTAATTTGGTATCTTGGCTCTGACAGCATAAAAAAAAAATAACTGGGTCAGTACATTCCCCTGTTTTATTTATTGTGTAGACTCTGGGACAGTTTACATAATATAGGGATTATCTTGTTTCTGAAGTTTGGATGGAACTTTTAAATAACACCACATGGGCCTGGCAGTTTCCTTTGCTGGTAAAGCGATAGGGAAGAACACAAGTGATCTCTGTCATGGATTTGACTTAGGATTTCATTTTGTAGTAGTTTTCATTCTAAATATTGCAGCCACCCATCCCCACTCATTCCCCACACTCTTACTTATTATGTTGGTTTTATATAATTTATCATTGGCCTATAATTTTACTAATTTTCCCTTCATTTATTTTCTGTCTTCCCCAAGCAGAATGTAAGATTTTTTTTAAACTTTACTTTTTGAGGGGGGGGAGGGGCAGGGAGAGAGGGGGACAGAGGATCTAAAGCAGACTCTCTGGTGTCAGTCCATGTGGGGCTCGAACTCACAAACTATGAGATCATGACCTGAGCTGAAGTCAGACGCTTAACAGACTGAGCTACTCAAGCACCCCCAGAATGTAAGTTCATTAGGGCTTTGCCCCTTTGCTACTATAAATCTAAATAATAGAAAAATCCTGCCACATCGTAGGCACTCAATAAAAATTTAAATGATTGTATGACCTCATATATGTAGAATATTCAGCTTCTTCGAAGAAAACTGGAATCAGTTAATAGTCCCCTTTACTGCATTGCATTGCTTTATCAATAGGAAACATAAGGTCATCTCTATAGCAAACAAAATATATTCAGGTACTAATATTCTTTTTAAAAAGTAAAATAAAAATTTTATAAGCATAGCTACTACCAAGGAATATACTGTTGCAAACATAGGCATGGATATGTTTATCTTGGATCCATAAATATTCTTAAACTGTGACACTGCTCCAATTCTCAAGCAAGTAGCTGGAAGGTGAACATGACCCAGTATCTTTGCTGGCAGTCTTACAGTTAGACACCCACAGCAGCCTAAATGCAAACTTGGCATGGCAGCATGGCTATAGTTCTCGTAAATAAGATGGGACCTGAGGGCCAGGAAAGGTTTTCCTCATTTTGTATCTAAATTCTTAGCTTTAAAATATATATATAATAAAGTATACTTAAGATGATCCCTGTGTATACTGTAGATTTCACAGAGCTCTCAAGCATGAAGATTGAAGAAGAGTATAGAGAATGTACTTCGGCCAAATTTATTTGTGTGACTGTGTGACTTCTTTTTATGCAGAATACTTGGGAAAAAATATATTTCAAAAATGAAGAAGAAATAAATACATTTTCAGACATATAAAAGCTGAAATAATTCAGCACCATGACCTGAACTCTCAATGTAAATCATGTAACACTTCCCTGTTTTAAAGCCATCAGTGGGTCCCGATGGCATTAAAAAAAGTAATGGTAAGATAGATAGATGGATAGATAGATAGATAGATAGATAGATAGATAGATAGAATAGATAGATAGAAAGATAGACAGATGGAACTTTTGGCATCTGGCCATAGTTTTACTGGGTACAGGATCCTAGGTTGACAGGTTTTCCTCAAGCCCCTCCTTTTATAATTCTTTAAAGATGTTGCCCAGCTGTTTCCAGCCTACGTTTTTCCAACAGGAAAGCTTCCATCATTTTCATCTTTGTTCTTTCATGCACAGCATGTCCTTTTCCTCCATTTCTAGAATTTTCTTTTTAGGATTGACATTGAACAATTCGATCATGCTGCATTTGGGTGTAGTTCTCATCACATTTATCGTGCTTGGGGTTTGTTCAGCTTCTTGGATCTATTTGGTTTTATTTTGTAAAGTTTGAGGCCATTATTTCTTTAAATATTATTTCTGCACCCTCCGTCCACTCCTCTTCTGGGTATCCAGTTACATGTACATTAAACTGCTGGAAGGTTTCTTATGACCACTAAAGCTTTTTTCAGTTTTTCCCCCTCTGTGTGCTTTATTTTGGATAATGCTGACCCTCTGTCTTCAAGTTAACTGATCTTTTCTTCTGCAATGTCTAATCTGCCATTAATCACATGTAATATATTTTGAACCTCAGACATTGTAGTTTTCATCTCCGGAAATTTGATTTGGATCTTTTTTTATTTATAATGTTTCTACTTAAGATGTTCAATCTTTCCTCTAGCTTTCCAAACATGTAGAACATTATAATAGCTATTTTAATATTTTTATCTATTCAATGTTCTGTATTAGTTGTGAGTTGGTTTTTCTTCAATTAATTTTTTTGTCTATTCTGAGTTTGTTGTGTTTTCCTATTTCTTTGTATGCCTCATAATTTTTGGTTGGATGTTAGGTATTGTAAAGTTGACTGTGTTGGGTGTTGATATAAAAATTTTTTAATGTTTGTTTACTTTAGAGAGAGAGAGACAGAGCACAGTCAGGGGAGGGGCAGAGAGAGAGGGAGACACAGAATCTGAAGCAGATTCCAGACTCTGAGCTGTCAGCACAGAGCCCGATGCAGGGCTCAAACTCACAAGCCGTGAGATCACAACCCGAGCTGACGTTGGATGCTTAACCAGGTAAGCCACCCAGAAGACCTGGGTGTTGGTATTTTTGAGCTTTGGTCTGGGATGCAGTTAGTTTATTAGAAACAGTGTTTCTCTTGCAGTTCTTGTTTTTTAGCTTTCTTGGTTAGGGTCAGAGCCACCTGTCATCAAGGCTAGTTATTCTCTATTCCTGAGGCATGACTCTTCTGAGTATTCTACCTGCTGCCCCAGGAATTACAAAGTTTCTTCACTCTGGTTAGTTGGGACAGGAACTGAAAATAAAAACTGGGTATATGTAATGTTCCAGAAGCCAAGAGAATAGTGTTTCAAAGAAGAAGAGGTCATCGGGGAAGACTATTGTGACATTGAGCAAGATGGTGAGTTTTCACTGTATTTGGTGGCCTCCAGTTAGCTTGTGACCCCAGCACATGTCATGTCAAGGATAAGGCAGGAACATGGATTATAGTCAGTTGAGGAAAGAATGTAGGAGAAGGAAGTAGAGCTAGCAGCCATCTGTGACCCTTTCCAAAGTCTTGTTGTGATGGGGGTCAGAGAGATAAGTCAATGGCTCCATTTGATGTGAGTGAGAATAAGGGCCAATGTAGAATAAAGAAAAATGGATGGAGAAGATGACAATTAATTTTGTTTCAAAGAAATAATATGGAGCTCCCTAGACAGAAAAGGCAGAGGAAGAGGTGTTTCAGGGGGACAGGAGTATGGGAGTGTCTGGAGGATAGGGGTAAAGCAGGACTGGGTGACAGGCCCACCTGTGCGCTGTGCGCAGGCCTGACAGCACAAACTCTACCAGGGACCTCTCCATTTTTTCCTGCCATTTTCTTTAAGATAAGGAAAGGCCCGGAGTCCCATTGGGCTCCTTGGGCCTCCCTTCTGAGCCTTTGTGCCCTACACACCTTCCCCCTCTGAACACTTTTAAATGGTCCCCAACAGAGGACCGCCTGATGTCCTGGAGCACAGGGCCACCCCAGCCTCCCCGGATCTGCCGCTGCTCAATGTGGAGCGCCCCCAACTGGAGGGTGTGACCAAGTTCAGTCCCCTTGGATTGACCTTGAGAGGAAGCCGCTCTGGCTGCCTTCACACTTGCTGCCTTTTCTCCCCTCTGGAGCCACTCCTCTCTCTTGCTCACCTCTGAGCTCTCAGGGCCGCCCCTCTCCCACTGCTGTGGTTTCCACGGAGACGCCTTTCCTGACTACCATCCAGACCTGCCCCCTCCTCCTCTGGACTCTGCTGCTGCCATGCCTCTTTGACCATAAAACAGGAGGGCAGCCTTCTAGGTTTACTTACTGTGGGATCTCAGCTTCCAACGTAGCCTGTGGCTGATGCTGGGCATTCAGAACACCTGCCTACAAGGTTCGCATGATTTGGAAGCAGAAGCCAGCTCTCACTATGCCTTTTTAGAGTCAGCACCGAATCGTGGGGACTGTGGGATCAAGGAGGGTGCCAGGGTGCTCACCCCCTGCACAGGGAGACACAGCCAGAGTCAGAACAGAGGCTGCGTTCATGGTGGGGCTAGTGTGCAGGGATCCACAGGCACTCACTTATCCTCTGGCGAAGCCCCTCCTTCCCACCCTGCCAGGGGACAGTGAGGGGCCAACCAGTTACAGATGGAATGTCGGTCGTGCCTTTCGCGATGCACATACCATGGTTTTGCTAGGGGAAGGCAAACCACTGTCTGCTCCCACGCAGGAGCTCAATACTCATCTCATTCCATGCCTGTTACTCCTGGAGCTTATAATTGCTCATTTCAAGCAGCCAGGTCTGACACTAGATAAATATATCTTGGAAAATCTGAAAGAAGCCAGAGTGAATAAAACTGGTGGGGCACGTGGGCCATTGGAGTATTTCTCCGGAGGAGCATTTGTCTCAGGAAACATGGGGCGCTCACCCTGCAGGCTAGCTGGTTTAGGGAGCACCGCACAGCCCCGCCCATGAATGTCCCACCAGGAGGCCCCCTTGCAGCGCTTCCCAATGAGTCTGAGCGGGGAGCCAGCCCCAGTTTCTGTGTTTTCCTACGGTTCCCGGAAACTGGGATCTGCCTTCTCACCCGCACGTCAGCGTCCACCACACCAAGGTGTCTAGATTAAAAGCAGAGACAGCGATCACCTGACTGGTTTGATCTCTCTTTCATGAAATGATGGATTGGCTGGAAGCATTCTTAGCTGAATTATCTCATTTTGGAGAGGGTCTTTCCAGATGTCATGGTGCCGCGGACCGGCAAGCTGGTGCAAGAGATGGGTTTATAATCCTGTTCCAGCCTTCATTCCTGTGACAAATGGGCCGTGTTAGCAGTCCACTGGGGAAAAAGGGTGATCATATTTCGTCATTTATAGGATACCTGGAGAAAATATGATTCACAGTGGTATGGAATCAAGGAGGATAAAAAAATCAATTTATTATTTCAGCTGTTCCTGAACATCACTTTTTGGCTGTCTTCGGGCCTGTGATATTCTGAGAAGCAGAAGATTGCTCAATAAAAAATCTTATGACACGCTTTTGCAAAGCGAGGCCTCACCTCTCCCTCCCCCGGCAAATGATTAGGCTGAACAGCATGGGTGAGGTGGTGAGTGATGGGGTAAGAAGCACGCCTCTAAATCAGACCTGTCTTCCTGGACACACGCCAGCCTTGCATGTTTATAACCAACGTGCTCCGCCCTGAGCATGGCCCGCCTGATGCAGGCGGGAATGTCTGACCCATCAGGACACTTGAGGTGTAGGGATGCCCGGCTTGGTCTGGCCACAGGGTGGGTCTTCAGAGGGTTCCTAACCAGACCGTGATCAGGAGCTGAGATATGCACCTGCCTTGCCAGTAAGTCCGGATCCATCAATTCCAGGGCTTTGCAGGGTCTCCACAGGCTCTCCTGAAGGTAAAACACCATCCTCCCTCCAAGGACAGAGAGTTCCAAGCCCTGCATCCAGGACCAGAGAATCACCTGAGACCCCCATAGCGCAGACACCCCAAGCCTTAGGTGAGGAAGGATGACTTTGAATTCATGCCCCAGCTTGTATCCCTAAGGATCTGCTCTCTGGCACAGACTTCCTTTGTGTCCTTTATAAAGTCAAAAAAGCACTTTGAGACTATAGCTACTTTCATCTTCCTGCAAATGAGTTACAGCCTCTACCCCAGAGCCGCTGAGGACGGCAGGCGCTTGGATCCAGGTCAGAGAACACCTGAAAAGGACATTGATAGGAGGGAGTTGAGGGCACCCCACACAAGTCTCCTGTGGGGACAGAGCCAAGGTCAGGGCGCCCCCGGACTCCCCACTGGCTGCCTCGGCCACATCACTGCTCTTCCCGCCCCGATAACTCCGTCTTCCCTGGGCACCTGCTCCACCCACACGCTGCCCGTTCCCCTCCGTGTTTCCTTCCCTGCCTCCCCGGCTCTCCAGACTCATTTTCAACGTGAGAGCACTGATAAGCGATCCTTGTAAAATCGACTTGTACAATCTAGGAGTTATCAGTGCTGCTCCTGGGGCTTTTCAGAGGCAGCAGTTCAGGAATCAGAGGACGGGCTCAGGAGCAACTTCCCAGGGCCAGGCTGGGGTGGGGTGGAGCAGGGAAAGATGGCGGATGCAGGGCCCTGACCCCGGGACGGGGACGTGTTCAGGCCACGCGGGAGAGTCGCAGCTGTGGCTTCTGTGCGATTTGCTCATCCATCCTTCCAGCCTTTCTTGCTTCCACTCGGAAGTGTTCTGGTTGCCATGGAAATGGTAGGATCCTATGGGCTCGCTTAAGGTTACCCACAAAGGGGGATCGATCTCCATCCAGGGCTGAAGGCAGAGCCCGGCGTTCATGGTATGAAATGCAAGGGTCGCCACCTCCCCTCTTCTGCTTCGCTCTCGTGGCAGGGACACTGGCCACCGCGTGGCCCTGAGCTCAGATGCCGCATCACACTTCCCCTGACTCACAGGCAGGCGTTAAAATTGAGACCCCACCTGCACGGTGTTGCAGCGGGAGAGAAGCTTCTGCTTTGACTTCCCCCTCTGTTCCTCGGCGCTCCTGGTGCCCAGCCTGGAGCGGCTGCTCGCTTTGCCAGGTGGCTTCACTTCACTGGCCCCGTTTCTCCACCTTGGGTCCCTCGGATCCCCTGACTGGGGACAGGGCATCAGCCTCAGGGCCATGGCCTTGAACTCCACTGGCTCTGTGGGCCCTGCTCTTCAGGGGCGCCCTCTCCTCCTCCCGCTGCGGCTCTCTCGGTTGGCCCAGCCCCTGCCCCTTGCGTCCCTGCTGCGAGGCCCCAGGCAGGCTGAGCCACCCCCCAGAAAAGTCTCCAGGGGAGCTTCCGAAGGCTGGTGTGAAACAGACTCAGCCTCTAAGACACTGAAAAGCTGCAGCCAAGACTGTCCGGAGCCCTTGCCAGTCCCCAGGGGTGTGACGAGTCGGTCAGGGCTGTCTCTACCATGGGCTCCTAGGGGCAGAGACCTTCTCTGAACACCCCCATGGGAACTTGAGCGCCCCTGCTGCCCCAGGGCTGTACTGACCCCAGCGTCTGGGTCACAGGCTCCTCCCTGTAACGCCCTGTACATCCTGGGTGTATAGGCCTCTTGGGCCCCTGCGCAGGTGGAACGCGGGTTGGGGGTCAGACACCGCCTGGGACCCTCACTTGCTCGGCCAGGGTGCTTCCTCTTCCCTGAACCCCCCAGCTCCCTCATGAACAGGGACCTGCCACCCTCAGGATCCAGGCCACAACCCCCGCCCCCTGGAGTTACTCTTTGGCCCCTGGAGAAGCTGCCGTGTTATCCTTTCCAGGGATTTCCCTTCCTGGGACCTTTACAGTGACCCTAAATAGCCACGTACAGCCGACTTCTGTGGCCTGGGGCCCCCAAGTGAGGAGAGCAGGGAGCAGTGGGACACAGGCCTGCCTCAGCCACGTGAGGGGGAGGGGCCTGAGCTGGGGGGGCCCACACCTCCCAGGGCTGCCAGGGGCTCTTCCCAGAAAGATGCAGGCCCATCACACGCAGCCTTTCCTGATGGCGTGCACAAACTGCAGAGTACTAGATAGGGACGATCGTGTGTGCGTGTGTGTTTGCACACCTGTGTGCACCCATGCGTGTGTGGAGAGAGAGACAGAGAGTGTGCCCCAGAATACTGATGCTTTGGGCAAGGGCTTTTCGTACTCTATAGTCCTTTTCACGTATTTCTCCAAAGCCTGAAGTTGGCATAAGATGCACTGACTAGATTTGGAAAAAATCCGGAGAAAACACCCAGGATAACCCGTACGCAAGAGGAGCTGAGCAGGCGACGCTCCCCTCTGCCCTTCTCTCTGCACACGCGCCGTCAGTGCAGTCTCACCAGTTCCCAGGGCACATCTCTGGGAAACGACGCTGGCTTGCTGTCTGTTGTGAGCCCGTCTGTGCTCCCAGGACGTTGCAGGTGCCAAAGGCACATGGGAGGTGCCTGTGCCCCTGGAAAGCTGCTAATGTGGGAAAGGGGATTGCACGCCCAGCCTGATGATCCAAGAACAAGCGTTCTGGACGCTTCCCTGACCATCTGAGGGATGTGCCTGAGAAGCACACGGGGAGCGTGCCGGGGTCCCCGGGGGCTGGCTGAGTGACCGGCGGGGGCAGGGCGGACACTGACAGAGCCCCCCGTGCGCGCGCACAGCCCAGTCCTGCTGCACGGGAGCCCAGCATTCTGCAAGTTTCTGCTTTTCCTTCCTCCCTGTAAAGCCAGAGAGTAGAGCCAGAGTTCAGTCTACTTGGGGGTCCTGTTTTGTGAAATCATTAGCTGCATCTGAAGCCAAACAAGTGACATGTAAACCAGCAACTAGCCCCGTGTCGAGTGCCGAGCGGAGAAGGACAGGCTGGGGGACAAAGGGGTCAGCAGCCACGGCGCCACGCAAGGAGTGGCTGAGCCCACAGCAGACGTGGGGGTCTTCCGCCCCACAGCCCTGGCCAGGGAGGGCGAAGTCAGCGTCCGGATCGGGACCGGGCACCTGGGGGCCCCGGACCGATCCATGTGTGGGCAGCCTCCTGGGTCCAGAATTTCCCCCTCACGGGCTGGGCTCTGGACCAGCCGAGCCCAGAGCAAGCTGTGCAGCAGGCAGAGAGGCTGGCCCGCCGCCTCCCTCTGGCTCACGGAGTGATTTGGAGACACATTTGCATCAGGATGTGCATTCGGATGGAGGCTCAACCTGCCACCTCAACATGCGCCAACATGCGTGACTGCGTTTGCATGATCTCCAGGGGTGATGCTGGCCCACGGGCGGCCGGGCAGGGCTCGGAGGGGCCCCGGAGCCACCCCTCATCTCACGGAGGCTCTCTTCTTCCCTCCCCCCTCCCTCTCTCCCCCTCCTCCTTTCTCCCAGAACAGAATTTACCAAAAAGAATCCTGGCCCTTCAAACACCGGGGAATGCCTTTTAAAATGGCAAGCTGTTTATCCAAAGACCCGATTCCCAGATTCTCTCAGCTTTAATTAAAAACATTTGTAAACAAGCCGATGATTGTCACACACGTCCCATCCATGAAACAGTAAGAACGAGAACAACCCGCTCAACATATAATTGGGAAATAGTTTTCTTTTGAACTTTCCAGATGGGATTGGGATATGCAGTTTAATAGGAGATTATGGGCTGCGTTACCCATTGAATACACAAATATTTGCCTTCTGTATTCAGAAGGCGCTGTGGGGAGTCATTTTTCAATGCTGTGTCCTACGGCAGCTCGTCAGGACCCAGTGCCAATGGATATATAAGCCAATTAATTCTGGACACATTTAAAAAACAAATACCGGCTGACCACCTGTTTCCTGGTGACAGCTTTATGACATTTCACTGGTTTATAAACGGGCCAGCAAAGCATCTCCAAGATTCTGCACAGCACAGAGTAAGGCCAGCTCATTATCCTTCTGGTCAAGCCTGGTCCCCAGACCAGCCGCTCACCCAGAGCTGTCAACATTTGGCAATTGTTAGCTTGAAAAGCTTCACCCATTTGGGAGAATCTTCCAGAATCGCTGCCTTTGGGTGAACAGAAAGAAATTTGCAGGAGAGAAAATCAAAATCAAAAGTTTTTTACAGAGGGAAAAAAACCCCAAAAAACACAATACGCCATGAGCCATCCGTGGTGGAAGTCACGGTGACGTCAAAGTTCACGTCTTCAGAAACAGCACTTGATGAACGTGGTCCCGCTTGTGATGTTTCACAAAGCAGATCTTTCTATCCAAGGTTTACCCAGAAGGGTAAGATTTCTATCATCTTGATACAGACGAATATTGGGAACATCAGTGGCAGTTGGTACTAAGTCAGTTATGTCTGCGGAGGGACAGAGGGTGAGCACTGGTGTGATCACAGGCGCCCAGAAGGGCTCATCCAGCTTGGTCAGGAAAGGTCTGCACCCGCATAAAAGCAATGGTTCTGTTGATATAAACAGAAAAGAACTGAGATCCCAGGATTGTCTAGTACTTAATGAGGAGACCTCAGCAGAGCCATAAAAACTAAAATTACAGATACATTGGGGCACCAGGGTGGCTCAGTCTGTTGAGCGTCCGACTTTGGCTCAGATCATGATCTCGCGGTTCGTGAGTTCGAGCCCCGCGTCGGGCTCTGTGCTGACATCTCGGAGCCTGGAGCTGCTTCAGATTCTGCATCTTCCTCTCTCTCTGCCCCTCCCCACTCACATTCTATCTCTCTCAAAAATAAATAAACATTAATAAATAAATAAATAAAATAGAATTACAGAGACGTTAAATACTTCTTTTCTGCGTGCACCTGCCGTGAGTAGAAACGAAGGCATCCCTGGAGGGCCACCACCCCCGGGGACCCATCAATGTGTGTGTGAGAATCAGGACATGTTTCAGTGGGACCATTCCTGTTCTCATTGTGTGTTTAGATGAAATACTATACAATTGTATGCCTCTTACACGTACTTGTGCGCCCACGGGTCCATGTACAATGATGTGTACGCAGAGCTGTGTACATATTTATGAACACTAACGTGTGTTTGGGCGCACGGAGAGGGCAGGCACCATGGGAAATATCACACGTGTACGTGGTCTGTCTGGCAGCACAGCTGGAGGAGAGACCACGGCACCGTTCAGGCTGCGTCCTTCACCTGACAGGGGCCCGTTCCCAGTCCTTTGTGGACGAGCAGACTGAGCAGGGCGCCCCGGGGAGCACAGCGTCGGCAGGCAGGGAGGGGCGCCGCTCACCTGAGACACCGTCCCCTCGGTGAGCTAGCGGACAGCGGATGCGAGTGAAGGACAAACAGGTGGCCCCTGGAATCCCCTTCCTTTGCTCTTAAATTCTTTCTTTCTAGGGAAACCAGTGGCACTTGGGGCGGAGGGTGCAGGTATATTTTGTGCTTAAACGAGATGCCTGAGAAGTTTTATATTTAATGGTTTCACTGGCCAAGGAAAAGGCAAACAACTCCTCCCCCACCCCCCACCCAAGCTCAGTGACACTGTTCCACGGGCTTCCAGCTCAGAGCCTGGAGCCTGTTTCAG
>NW_027529672.1:6952512-6989166 GCF_008692635.1 Crocuta crocuta
GTGTAACTGATGGTTTAAAAAATGATGTTCGTTCAGATGACCTGAGCCAACAGTTTTATTATTTTGTCAATTCTATTCCGGGATTTAATGGCCTTGTAAATAGGGGGCGTTCAAGTTCAGCTGCTCACCAAATTATTCTACGCTATAAAGGGGATTCTTTCCCTTTACATGTGACTGTCTACAAAAGGCTCAAAAGGGAGAGTGGCCCGAATTTTACACCATTCCAGAAAGTGTTTCTTCATTCCAATTCCAGTTGGTTTGGGGAAACAGATTTTATTCCTTCTGAATGCCAGTGAGTCATACTCTCGCTTAAAACTTCAGACTCGCTCCTGCTTGGAACTTAATCTGATATTTCACACCAGCTTGACCAGCCTGGTCAAGATTCCCTGGCTCTTACATCCCTGCGCAACAGGTTTCCAAGTGATGGCATTTGCTGCTGCGTCTGTCACGTGTGGTGAGTCACACTGTCACCTAAGGCCATCTGAAGATCTCACTGCATCTCCGTGTCACCACATCCGTGAGTGGTCACATGGTCCCCTGCTCTGCGCCGACTCTGCTTAAAGACGTGGCTGATGAGGGTCCTACCTTCCTGTTTCCCAGTTGTTCACGATGGGGAACATGGCAAATCGGTAAGAGCTGGCTCTTACCGCCTCTGCCATATGTCACTTCTGATCACACCTCACTGCTGAAAGCAAACTCAAGGTCCTGCTTCGTGCCTTCAAGGCCAGGAGGCTGTAAGGTACAGAGCTGGAGACGTTTGCTGAAGTGCAGGTACTGTTGGAGATGAAAACAGACACCGTGGATGCATCTCACCCGGGCCGTCCCTCCCGAAGAAGAAACCTGAACAGTGAGTCTCACTCTGGAAGCAAGGCCTTCTAGAAGGTTCTCTGTCACTGCTGGAAATGGACTGGGTGGGAGGAAGGCCAGAGTGGGTCATAGCCCCCAACCCCAGACATCTGTCTCCTCTGGGAGCTCCCGGCAATGCCCCGCTCACAACTGCCCCCCCCACCCCCGTCATGGGCACTCTGGGAGGGGCCCAGGACGCAGGCTGTGTCTCTGACCCCAGGATTCCTGGCAGAGCCCAGCCTGGTGTCACACGCGACGCCTCAGCCAACATGGACGCTGCTGTGCACGGGTCCACGTGGGCTGAGCCGCCTGCCGACAGTGCCCGGGAGCGGGTTCTCCTTCCCGATTCCCAGAGTAACAGGGCACACCCCTCACCCATCCACTCCCCCAGGTGCGGCCTCTTAGTTCTGGAGGAGAAATGTGCTTTGTCAACACTGTCTGGTTGTTTGGTTCTAGAAGCGCGTCCTGCAACGTTTGTCCCAAAGGGACCCACGTGGGCCACGGAGGGGACGCCGACTGCATCAGAGCCCTTCTCCTAAACTCGAGGAGATGAAGGGCCTGGACAGTTGTGGAGCCAGGCCTGGCGCCCAGGGCCGGGAGCCAGGGCGGCCGTGGCCCAGGTGCCGCCGCAGCTCCTCCCGCCCCCACTCGGGCAGGGGGCTCGGGACAGGTGTTTGCAGGGGTCTCGGCCAGGGTCCTCTTGGCCGGCGTCCTGGCCCTGCAGCGGGGTGGCCGGCCCCGACACCAGCGTAGGGGCAGGGAGGGACATGGCGGACGGCCCCGCCCCCTGTCTTCAGTTTGCTCGAGGAAGCGGGCGTCCGAATGACGAGCGAGCCAGCAGACCACGGAACGTGGAGGGCGAGCGGAGGAACGACAGCCATGACTGCCCCGTGCCGACCGCCGCGGCCGAAGCCCCCCAGTCCATCCACAGGATGGCGAGGCGCCTCTGCGGGTGTTCTCGGCGCTGCCACAATGAAGTACCATGTGCTGGGGGGGCTTGGGCACAGACACCCGGCTTCTCAGGTCTGGAGGGCACAAGCCTGAACCCACAGTGTAGCAGAACTGCTTCCTTCCCGATGCTCTGGCTGCGAGCCCGGTCCAAGTCTGTCCCTAGCTGCCGGTGGCTCCAGAAGTCCTCGGCGTCCCCTGGGTCGTGGACACGTCCCTGTGGTCACCGCCTTCGTCTTCACCTGGCCCCGTGCAACCCCGCCTCCCTATCTCGGTTTCCCTCTCCTTTCTCTTGTGGGGACACCTGTCTGTGGGGTTGGGGGCCATCCTACACCCGAGCTGATCTCATCTCCACACCCTCAGTTCCATCTGCAAAGACCCTATTTCCAAATAGAGCCACGCTCAGGGGCCTGGGGGGCGTGAGGCAGATGCAGCTTCTGGGACCACTGTTGAGCCCAGCCCGGCACCCACGCCCTGGTACTAAACGTGGCTGGAACGTGTGATGGTGGACACGGCGTGTGGCCTGGAGCCCCCGCGGACAGGAGGAGGCGGGACTGAACCTGCAGAGCCTACACCCTTGTCAGACACAGGAGTTTCCCCCCCAAGGCGGAAGGGAGCCCCGCCTGCCAAGGGGCCACTGTGGGTCAGGCTGCGGGGAGAGGGCGCCCCTCTGAGGGCCCAGCACAGCCTGGCGTGTGGAGGGCCGGCCCCCGCAGGGTGCCCTGTGTGCACACTGCCCGCTGACGAAACGCTTTCCTCAAGTTCAACCCCTCAGCGCTCCGCCCGGCTCTAGAATGCTGTCAGCACTGTTCCCACAGAGGGAATGAACCGCCGAATAGATGAATCAAGTCAATAATTTATACTCCTAGGATTTGAATATTCCGCTCAACATCCCATTTGTTAAATTTTTAAATGAGAACAAAACACCCGAAATGAACAGCTTCCCTATTCTAATCACAAATGCACTTTCCTCTGTGCCACCTGGTGCCGCACCACCCGGCACGTCATCATCCTGAAACATCAGCGCGGTTCCGCATCTAAAGCTCAGGATGAAGCACCTAGAAAGGAAAATAACCTAGGACATTAGAAGGCGAGGGTTGTTTCCGGTGAGGAGTCTTCGGCAGCCCTCTCCACGTGGCGTCATGAGTCGGAGACATCGGCGGCCTCAGCCCCGCGTGGCCAGAGCCCGCGTCAGCCTTTCCTCGCACCCAGGAGACTCCAGGGCCGGTGCTCAGAAGCTGCGGAGAGATCAGGTGCCCGGTGGAGAGTGTGTGTGTAAGGAGGTGCCAGAGTAGAAACAGAATGAACACCACGGAGCATCTCCTATGTGCCACATTGTAGCGGCGCTGTTCTAGAGTTTCCGTCCCTGAAACCACTTGCCGCCCCAGGTGGTGATTGGTCTGTTTGTCTCCTGAGCTCTGTCTGTTTGCCGCGTGCATTTCAGAGCTCTGTCGTGACACACGTGCCTTTATAAATGTTAAGTCTCTCTGATGCCTTCATCTTTTTATCATAAAATGTTACGTGGCCTTCAGTTGTTCCCGTTCTAAGCTCTAGTGTGCGTGATGCAGATAACACCACTCCTGCTCTCTTCTGCTTGGTGTCTGCCTTACATATAATTTATGATTGTTATGTACATAATTCATATGTATCAGTTATATATGCACACGTACATATATTTACTTTTTATTACGGTAAAAATATATATAATATAAAATTTTCCATCTTAACCATTTTCAAGCATACAGTTCAACACTATCAATTACGTTTACGATGCCTTACAATTCACTGCTATTTCCAAGATTTTTCATCACCACGGACAAAAGCTCTGTGCCCTGGAAGCAAGACGCTCCCCCCAGACGCCAGTAACATCTAATCTACCTTCTGACCTTAGGTATATGCATTCATGTAAGTGAAATACTATGTATCTACCCAAAAGAATAGAAAAGGGATTAGAACAGGTACTTTGTACACCAAGTTCATAGAGTCCACAACAGCCAAAAGTGGACATAGCCCAGGTGTCCAGCAGTAGGGGATGGCGAAGCACAATGTGTTCTCTCCGCGCAGGGCGATGTGATTCAGGGACGGAGGGGTGCCCGCTACACCGTCTTCCTTCACTTGCTTTTGCCCGACTGTTGCCTTTCTTTTTAGTGTACTTTTTGCCCACGGCACCTGTTTGGGTCTTGCTTTTAAAACTCAGCCCGACAGTCTGTCTTTTGGGTGAAGCGTTTATTTACACTCGATGTCATGATTGAGATGTTAGATCTAGGTGTGTCCATTTGCCACTTGTTTGCTAATTTTCTCATCCAGTTTTGTTCCTCACTTTCCTTCTCCTGCCTGCTTTGGATTCATGGACTCTGTTTTACTATTTCACTTCAATTTCTCTGGTGACGTGGCAGCTCGGTCACTCGCGTGCATGGCCGTTCGGTGGCTGCCGTGCCGACTATAGGACTTGTTGAATCATCACAGTGGTTAAAATGTGCCGCTTCCCAAACTGCGAGCCCTGCCTCCCCGCTGCCCCTCCTTCCTGCCCCTTCACACCCCTGGCCCCCGGCAAGCACGGGCTCGCCCCTCCTGTGGGGCCGCAGATTCGCCCTATCTGGGGCTCTCGGTCAGGGGTTGCTCTCATTTTCCTTCCTTTTCAGGACCTTCTGTGAAATGCTCTTGACTTTGACTTACCTAAAATGTCTTCATTTTACCAGCATGTTTGAAGGGTCATTTCACTGGATGTGGAATTCTGGTTTGACTTTGCATTCCTTTCAGCACGCAGTGGTCCACCCCACCTCCGTTATTTCCGGTGGGGGGGCCACCCCCATTTGTATAATTGCTCCCCTCATATCCGACGTGCTCTATTTCTTTGGCTGCTTTTATGATTTCCTCCTCATCTTTGGATGTGCCTGGGGACAGTTATTGATGGATTGATTGTATGGACCCCATATAGCATTTCTGACCCTCATGGGCCTATACATCAATGTTTTTCACTAACTTTGGGGAACATTTTGGCTACTATTTCTTTCAAATATTTTTTTCTGCTCCATTCTCTCATTCTTCTTAAAAAAAAAAAAAAAAACGGGGCTCCTGGGTGGCTTAGTCGGTTAAGCGTCCGACTTTCGCTTAGGTCATGATTTCGCGGTTCTGGGTTTGAGCCCCTCGTCAGGCTCTGTGCTGACTGCCAGCTCAGAGCCTGGAGCCTGTTTCAGTCTGTGACTCCCTCTCTCTGACCCTCCCCTGCTCACGCTGTCTCTCNTACATATATGCAAACATATGTATATATATATTATATAGAAATATAGTATTTATTTATTTATTTTGAGAGAGAGAAAGCACGAGTTGGGGAGGAGCAGAGAGAGAGGGTGAGAGAGAGAATCCCAAGCAGGCTTCACACTGTCAGCTCCAAGCCTGATGCAGGGCTCGAACCCACAAACTGTGAAATCATGACCTGAGCTAAAGTCGGACACTTAACTGACTGAGCCATGAAGGCGCCCCAAGGTTCTGTTTTATATTTTTAATCTCCTTTGTTTCATTCTTCACATTCTTCACTTAAAGCCGATCTAGCTTTAAGTTTATTTGTCTTACTCTCCAATTTTATGCCTTCCTAGTACATTTTCCACTTAGTTTCTGTACTTCTTCAGCTCTTGATTTTCCACTTTTAAAAATACTATCTGTATCTGCTGGGATTCTCTGTTTATACATTGTGTATATATTTTCCTTCAAATCTTTGAACACGTGTGAAGTGTGTTCAAAGTTATTGTCTGCTAATTGTGACATGGGGACATATCCATGTAATTCCTTTCTTTTTAAGTTTATTTGTTTATTTTGAGAGAGAGAGAGAGAGAGAGAGAGAGAGAGCATGTGAGCACAAGTAGGAAAGGGGCAGAGAGAGAGGTGAAGCAAGAATCCCAAGCAGGCCCTGCACTATCAGCCCAGAGCCTGGTGTGGGACTCAAACTCACAACCGTGAGATCATGACCTGAGCCAAAATCAAGAGTCAGACACTTAATCGACCAAGCTCCCCAGGCGCCCCTCCATGTCAGTCTCTGCAGGCTCTTTTCTTTCTTGAGATTGGGTCACATTTTGTGTGTGTGGTTGTTACTGTGTTTACATGCGGGGCACTAGTTACATTGCAGAGACTCTGACCTGAGTGGTTTTGTTTTAGACAATTAACTCGGAATCGACCCACACAATCTCTGTTTCCTCTGTGGTGGGAAGTAGCTGAAACCTCAACTCAGTTATTACAATTCTTTCTTAAAAATTTTTTTAATGTTTTTATTTATTTGAGAGAGAGAGAGAGAGAGAGAGAGACACAGTGTGAGCAGGGGAGGGGCAGAGAGAGAGGGAGACACAGAATCTGAAGCAGCTCCAGGCTCTGAGCTGTCAGCACAGAGCCCGACGCGGGGCTCGAACCCACGAACTGTGAGATCATGACTTGAGCCGAAGTGGGCCACCCAGTCACCCTTGTTATTACAATTCTTAATCTTTCTTTTCTGCCAATCCCTGCCCCCCCTCCCCCCACCCCACTACACGTGTGTTTAGTTTGATGGTGAGCCAGGGGCTTGTTAGATCTCATACGCAGGTTTGGGGGGCAGTCACACTTTCTAGTGCCTCCTCCCCTACCTGTATTTCCACACTGATGTTATGGCTGTTGTGTGAGTTCACATTCTTTCACAAACAGTTACTGTCTTACTGGCTTGAGTGGTCCTTCTGCCTGCGCCCCGCCCCCGCCCTGGCTGCTACGAAGTGTAGCATTTGCTCAGTCTGCAACCTGTTCATCGCTCATGACCCTTACCCACTGCAGTTAAGTGTCCAATCATAGATTCCCCTCCCGGCGCTGCTTGGTTTGGGTCTTTCTCCATTGCTGCAAAGAGTAAGATTCTTTAAAAGATATTTTTAGTACAACTTTTGTGATTATTATCTGCGAGCAAGTTACTTTGGCTAATCTAATATTTCATTAACCTCTAGTAGATTGTTGCTGAAGATCTGATTAAGTAATGCTGATTCTGGATTCTTGAGAAAGAAGATTTAAAACACTATAGTTTGGGTTTCAGAAAAAGCCAGAAGCTCAGCATGGTGGTGATGATAGACTTAATCACTTACCTTCACTTGTCAGCTTAAAAAATCATTCTGTGACTAAATTATGAGCTACTAAAAGCAGAGTATAATTATTTTACCCACAAAAGATTATTAAGGTTTTTGTACGGTTCCCTGGGGTTTCGATCACACTGTGTCAGAGACCATTCTATCCATTGTTTTGGCGCGTGGACTCCTTGATAGATGTTACCACGTGAACTAGTCAATCGCTCTTTGGGGTTCGGATGCCGCCTTCATGAATCACGGGATGATCCCAAACTGTGCGCGCCTGGGAGCGCCTTCCCGGGACAGCAGAGGACTCTGGGCGGTGAGCACCCTCTGTTCTATCTGACGTGGGCCAGGTGAGACTATGAGCTGCATCTCTGGCTGAGGGGGCTGGACTTTGCCCTGACGGCTGAGAATCCTCCACCCGTCGGTGACGTGGAGCAATTGGCAGATGGAAAGATTCTTAATTTTGCTTCTGTGTTTGTCCTTCCAAAGATGGGGAAGATGGTGGTTTATCTGCTGAGCAGGATGAAAGGGCCACTTAGTGATAGAGGAGTCAACCCTGCGATGGGCGGTGGGATTCACAGCTTGGGTGGAGCACGGACCCCAAAGTGGGGGTGAAGGCTTTGCTCCATGTCAACAGAGGCGGAAGATGGAGGGAGGGATGCCGACCGAGGTGCTAACAGGCGAGATGTGGATTCCTGCTTCGTGCGAGATCGGCCGCACCAGTTCTTCAGTGTGGGCTCTAGGGAAGCTGGAGGAGCTTCTGCCCCATCTTTGCTGCTCAGAGGTTAGAACGGGACGAGAAAGGTCCAGAGGGAGTCCCCGAACTGGGATTTGGGGGGTAGGTATGCCGTGAGATGCCTCCAAGGTGGTTCAAGGTGAGTGGGCAACAGACTGAAGAGGAAGGGAGACACACAGAGCCCCAGAAGCAGGCTTCTCCTGTACTCGTGGAGGAGTAGCGTCTTGCCCTCTGGGCGGGCGTCCTGTCCTGACTGCTGGGAGCTCAGACCCTGCTTGGTTTGGGTGAAGCTGCTCGCTGCCCTCGGACCTGGCCTGGGCTCTCAAGCAAGGAGAACTGACCCTTGTCCCAGGCCCACCTGCAAGTCCCTGTCCCNGCTGCTGGGAGCTCAGACCCTGCTTGGTTTGGGTGAAGCTGCTCACGGCCCCTCGGACCTGGCCTGGGCTCTCAAGCAAGGAGAACTGACCCTTGTCCCAGGCCCACCTGCAAGTCCCTGTCCCTTCCGTGGGCGCTCCCTCCAAGCAAGGCTACACGAGGCGCCGGGGACTTGTTCTCCAACAGATCTGTCCTCGTGACTCACTTGTAGGCCGTCCCCAGCTCATTCCCAGCTGACGTGATGGGCCGAACTCCGTCCGGCTGTCCCCGTGGGAGCCAGGCACCACCGGCGCTACAGCCGCCCCACTCTCCCCTAAGATGTGAGCCCCCCGGCCCGCCAAATTTGGGTTTTCTTCCTTCTGATTGTTCAACCGTCAGGACCAGAGTCTCAGAACGTCTCTATTCAAACCCGATGAGTTTAATCTTTCTTTCCCTTGTTGTTTAAACCTCCCCTTTCTCAGAAGGCAGGATTCATTTGCTCCCTTTTCTAAAAACAGTGTTCCAAGTCCTTTCCCAAATTATTAAAGAAATACTGTCATCATCATAGGGACACGAATAAACATTTTCTCTCTTTTCTCCTCTTCTGGCAGGAAGAAGTCTTAGAAGAGGCAAAATTTGTTTTCAAGGAGACTATGGAAGACACTGCTTAGAAGGGGAAGGGCTTGGGGCCGGGTGGGAAGTGGGGTGATGCTCGGGAGAGGGGTGCCAGGTGGGCTCCAGGGAAGATGTCCCGTGCGCAACGCAGACCTGTCTGCCGGGGGGTGGGGAGTGCGGATGGGGCTTCTGACTGACGGCCACGGCCTCTCTCCGTGCTTGGAATCCATCCCCGGTCTGGCCACGGTTGGGTGGGGTCTTCTTTTTGAAGCTTGGACAGGAGAGCCCTCCCCCTTCCCCCGCAGCTGCCTGTCTGAGCAGGTGAAGTCCGGCTGTGGCCCCAGGTCCCCAGCGCCGGGGCCGGTCTTACTCTCCCACCTCATGGTCCCGTCTCTCCCTTCGTTCCAAAGCTCTAAATCCTGCCCGCCGCTGGGTCGCCGAGTCAGACGCAGCCCCTGCTCCCGGGTCCGGGACTTGTGTTTTCACTTCCTGCAGATGCACTTGGGGCTCAGACTCACGTTGCACCAGTGCCCCACCCCCTTGGCGGGGCACCTGCCTGGTTGGCGTCCTCTCCGGGTCAGAGCCACGGTCAGACACACGGGCCGGCTTCCCTGAGACCCGCTGTGAAGGGCGGCGCAGGGCAGGACAGGAGGTGGGCTGAGGCGCAGCCCACCCCACCCAGGAGCAGGGCCTGCAGGCCGGTTGACTGTCCTGTAAGTCAGTGACCTTGCACCCTCCGGCCCAGCCCCTTGCCCTGCGGGAGAAGCATGTGTTACGTGACTTTGTACTTCCTTAAGTGGTAGTGCGTCGTTCCCTAGGTCAGGGAGACCCAGCATGTCTTCCTGACTAAGCTTTGACACGTGTCCAGGCCCAAGAAATCAAGCGCTCCGGCCCCTGGTGACAGGCTCCTCCGAACCCCGCTTTAAAAACAGAGCCGTGGCTGCTTTTAAATTGCACGTGAGCATCAATTCTGGCCAAGCAAGAAAAATGTTAAAAGCTGTGACGCACCTGTAGGGATGCATCTTCATTAGCCGGGGACTGACAGGACCCTAGCGCCTTCCCCTGCCTCTCTCGGCCCCTTCATCCCGAAGTCTGAGGGCTCAGCCAGCGAGACGCTTGGGGCGGTGGGGGGGGCTCCACGCCTGGTGGGAGCGTCTCCTGAGGTTTCCTCCCCCGTCACCGCTGACCCTCCCTGCGTCTGTGTTGACTCGTCGGAGGCTACAACCCCAGGAAAGGGGGGCGGCGATGGGCTGGGGAGGGGCATCGTGCCCGCGGAGACGACAACGCCCAGCGCCACGCTGCCCGGCCTCGCAGCTGGATTCCACGCGGCTGCGCAGGCGGAGAGCGGGAGGCAGAGTGGAGACCTGGGGTTTGCCCGGGAGGGCACACCGGCCAGTGAGGAGCTGCCGAAATGCCGGTGGGGTGGAAGCTGTGCCCGCCTCGCGCCCTCCGGGTGCGCCGAAGATCAGTGAGCAGATGAGAGAGAACACAGACGGGCGAGGTCCTTCCTCCTCTCCGTCCACCAGGCTGCACCTGCGATTCCCGGGGCTCCGTGTCTGCACAGCAGGAAACGGAGGCAGCCGGGGTGTACAAGCCCCCGTCACCCAGGCAGGACGCCCCTACACGGGAGGGAAAGCACGTCCTGGAGCTCAGGCAGCAGTCCGGCCCTTAGACACCCTGCATGAGACACACACACACACACACACACACACACACGGGATCTTTGAAACAAAAACAGAAAGAAAAAAGAAAACAAGCGGTTGCTCCTAAATGAAGGGAAGAGAGAAAAGAGCCAGAGGAGACCATTTCCCACGAGATCTCAGGGTTTACACCCGAACTGGCCCTGAGAGGCGGCCCTGAGAGGCGTGAGTCACGGGGTGTGGGTGGGACACCCCACTCACACAGGGGAAAGCACCAGCGTCACGAGGGCCACATTCTCAGTGCAAAATGCTGTGTTTGCATGACGTACTTTCATGCGCAAAGAAGATGCAGAAAGGAGAACTTGATACAGGAATATTCTGGCTTTATTTATTACTTTATTTATTTTTAATTTTTTAATGTTTTTGAGAGAGAGACAGAGCGTGAGTGGGGAGAGGGGCAGAGAGAGAGGGAGACACAGAACGTGAAGCAGCTCCAGGCTCTGAGCTGTCAGCACAGAGCCAACGCGGGGCTCGAACCCACGAGCCAGGAGATCATGACCTGAGCCGGAGTCGGACGCCCAACCGACTGAGCCCCCCAGGTGCCCCTCCCTCTTTTTTTAAAGATAACAAAGAAAGGAGAAAACGCCACAGGTATCTGGGTGAGAATTAAGACGTAAAGCCTCAGGGTCACACATGGAACTGGCCTCAGACCTCTGCTTTGTGAATTCAGATTTTCTACCTAAATCCATCAGGGGAAAATGCTGCGTCCCCAGACCTGTAGTCCAGATGTCCTGGATGCGTGAAACAAAGGCTATGCTCAGAAAATAATCCACCAACATCCTCTGCTCGTCAGGGTTACTTTAAGACGCCCCTGGGTCGCTGACTGAAGATCAGGTGTGAGGGGCTCGTGTGGGTCCAGCAGGGAACGGCAGCCCGGAGGGGTCCCCACGCCACCCCGGCCTCTGCCCCTGGAGCTCAGCCCGATGTGGGGGTGGCCTTGGGTCCCTCCCAGGAGCTGCTTCCACAGAAGCTCCTTCCGCCAGTCCTGTTTGCCTGTTTCTTCCTCAGACGCAGGACACGTGCTTCGTGACGACCATTCTACTCCCCGCTTCCCTGGGTTCTCTGTGCTTGTCTTCGTCTGATTTCCCTCACTGAGCACAAAGCCCTCGGGGACATCCGTGTCGTTGCGGATGGCATGATGTCCCTCTCTTTCACGGCCGAATCATGTCCCCCTGGACACGTGGCACTTCTGCACCCCTTCGTCCATTGGCGGACACTTGGGTCGTCCCCACTCGGGTCCTGGCTGTCGTGAGCACGCTGCAGCAAGCGTGGCCGTGCGGGCAGCCCCCCAGACGGGTCCGTTTCCCGCGGGCGCGCCCAGGGCTGGGACTGCCACACCGTTCTGTAGTTCTGTTTTTATTTTGGGGAGCCCCATGCTGCTTTCCACACGGCCCTTTCAGGACGTCTGCATCCCGAGGCCCCATGTCTGTGCCGTGACCCAGGCGGGCCCCCTCACCTGGCTGGCTGGCTGCTTACCACAGCATTTGGCCTCGGCACACCCCCCCCACCCCCCGCAGGGACTTTACAAAAAGATGACACTGAGGCCCCCCAGGGCTTCGAGGCCACTGGTTCGGGGCGTGGTATTCGGGACAGGGGCGCGTTTAAGGCTCCCGGGGGATCTGACCTACTGCGGCCCCTTCTTCTGACTCCAACTGCAGAGATTCTAAACCATTAATCCCCAGAGCCCTGTGCGCCAGCCAAGGAGCCCTTAATCCTGCGGTGCCGGTGCCTCCTGGGGCAGACCTGTCCCGTCTATTCTGTGCAGAGCAGTGCAAAGCTCATATATCCTAACTCATCGTAACAAGGTGTCCTCCTCAATAAAACACGCGTCCCTCCCCTGAAATTACTGAGGCTCGAAGGGCCTTGATGGTGCTGATCAAGGCTTTGAAGCCTCTGACTTCAGGCTGCCTGCAGCGGGCCGTCTGCTTGAATCCTCACATCTTCCTGGGGCTGCCGGGCCCAGGGGCTCGGAGCCGGCTGGGGGTGCCTGTGCGGGCGGATGTGGGGGAGGGGGTTCCTTTCCTCCCTCCCGGCACTGCCCTGCTCTGCACAATGTGTCACCGAGCGCCTCTGCACACGGAGCGGGCCCGCGGGTACGGTGCTGTGGGGAGAGGGCTCGGGGCTGGGTGGTCCTGGGGTGAACCCCACGCCTGGCAAGACACTTTCCTGGGTTTTCAGAATATAAAGCCATGTCCTTGCTGGCTCGGCAGGAGAAGGAGAAGAGAAACACAAGCAGTCTTGTTTTCCCTTATCGGACACGAGGCAGACACGGCAGGGAGTGGATTCTGGAGAAGCAGTTGGTGGAAATACAGATTCCGCCTGTGAAGCTATCTGAGTCCAGTAGATTTCCGGCGGTGACTTCCTTCCCTCTCATGAAGGCCCCCACAAGCTCTCGGGGGGGGCAGCCTGGCCACACCACAGCCGATAGCGTCCTGGCTTTGCACACAATGTAATCTGGCCTCATGGTCAAGTTTGAAGGAAGTACATTGAACTGAAAATCCTTTTACTCTCAGCGGCCCGGCTAGTGGTCACTTCCCTCGGGTGTCCTTGTGGTGTTGTGGGCACCAGTCGGAGGAAGGGTGCGTCTCGGCCGCCCCCCACGCCAGGCCCCACGCCAGGCCCTCCGCACAAAACGTCTGGCCTTCTCCAGGCCCCATTTGACACTAGTTAAGAGCTCTTGGGGGCTTAGAGCCTTCCACGCGTGGTGAGCGGAAGGGGCTCGGGCAGGAAGTGTTGGGAGGCACAACACGAAGCACCTCTTTCTCGCCCGCTCTGCCTGTCACCGAAGGTCGTGACTTTGAGAAGTGGCCTGAGAGTTTCCCAGTACAAGCATCTCTATTTGTAAGAGGTTCTACCTCAGCGGGGACCCCGTTTTGAGGACCAGGATCAAGACAGAGACTTACGTTCTGATTCTCTGCACTTGGGGGATCCATCGTTCGTTCTAGATTCCTCTTGCCTGAGGAATTTGTGCTTACCCCTTTCCTCCTGCTGGCCCCCTTCTCTGCCAGCCCAACAGGAAAGTCCATGTGTGTTAGCCATCTATCCTGAAGAAATAAGAACCTATTCTGAGAAAGATTGTTTTCTTTGCATTAATCAATACATTATTTAGTTATGAAGTTAAACTACCTGTGCATTGACCTTGAGGTGCTCAAATACAGATGGCTTATATATGCTGGAAATGAAACACATAACAGACTCACAAAGTAACACATCTAAATCAAAAGTTTTGTGATAAATGAATAGAGCAAAAATAATTCGATATTTATGGCTACTAAAGGTCTGTTTTGTGCTGCCAGCCACGAGGAGGGAAAGCAGATTTATGTTCCAGAGAAAGAGCACTGAGCGCCTGCCAAGGCCGTGAGGGCATCGCGTTCTGTTCTCGCTGAATCACGTGGGTGCCTGTGTGGGAGCAGCGAGCAAACCACCTTCTCCGGGGCCCCAGCTCCAGGGGGCACCTGCCGCGAATGCACGGGGAGCTCGGTGTCAGGGCAAGGGGACCACGACAGCATCACCCAGCCTGAGCTCACTCCACAATCCAAACCTGTTCTTCCCTCGTGCTGTGCGGCCAGTTAACCGTGCCCCCCGTACCGCCCTGTTCCAGCGGACGTCACGGGGGTACAGGTGCTGGAGGAGCGAGTCGCAGCCCACGGTGCTCTCCATGGCCTCATCTGCTTCTCTCAGCAGCAGGAAGAGCAGACGTGACACGTAGAGGGGGTAAACTGAGGCTGGGAGGTGCTCAGAGGTTTGCTCAAGGTCACAGAGTGGTGGACCCTCACCCGGATCCAGGTCCCGGATCCCACAGACACGGCTTGAGGGTGTGTGTTAAACCCGAGGGCCACCTGCCTTGCTTCGTGCATGGAGAGGATTTGAGCGAGACTGGGATTGTGGGAGGGGCCACTTAGTTCGTTTTTTAATGTGAGGCCTTCACACAGGGCTCAGCGCAAATTTCATGCTACGCCCATTTCATGCGTTGCTCAGAACCACGTGAAAAACCCTTTTTGTTTGCATTGTTTGCTCTGCCTGCCGGGGCCTCTGGAGGGTCGTCGGGGCTGCTGTGCCCGCGGAGAGATGCAGAGAGCTCGGTCCCTGCCCGCCTCCTGGGATGGGACAGGCTCCCTGGGGGACACACACCCAAGAGGACGCTGAGCACCGGGAAACGCGGTAACAGGTGTGGAAGGGCTTGGGGCCACAGGATTTCCTATCTATTGCTAGTGGCGTATTAAGTAGTATAATTATTTTGGAAAACAGCTTGGCATTATCTCCTAGAGTCACACATTCACATGCTCTCCCCCACAGACATTTCCCTCCCAGATAAATGCCCCCCGGGGAGGCCTTGCCCGCGAACACCTGGGCACACGCATCAGTATGCTCTGCGCAGCACCGCAGACAATGGCGAAGCCCTGGGAAGGAGCCAAAGGCCCATCAGCAGTAAAACGATGGAAAAGCTGTGGTGCCAGCAGAGAGGGAAACATTGTTTAATGGTCGCGGGGAAGACACACCACGATGCCACTCAATACAGCTTCATCTTAGCAGGATGATAGCAAGTGAACAGCTAAGTCCCCGAAAGTCACACGCGGGAAAATACTAATTTTATGAAGCTAAAAGTCACGAACACAAAACACAATTTTAGGAAAAATATGTACGTTGGAAAACAAAGGAACGGTGGATTTGGGGTTGACGTTTACCTCGGATGGACGAAGGCAAGGAGGGAACGAAGCCGCTGTAGGTCAGAAGTAGACTTTGTTGTTATTGTTGTTCAACAGGTGCTTGTAACGCTATGAAAGTAAAGACATAACTGAAGGAAAGGGCTGCACGTTCTAATATAAGCTAACTCTCGTAGAGCACTGCCTACTATGTCTCAGGAAGTTGTTGAATACCACAACTTTCTTATATGGTACAACCTCTAAGACGAAACACGACCCTATGCACACAGTGCTCGCAGAACACAGGACCTAACACACAACGCACGTGCTCACCTGTAGCTGCAGGGGGCCGTCTCAGGGCGGCAAGAAGGGGCTCAACGGGGAAACAAGAAAGCAGCCACCCGGGGGCCCCTGCTCCCTGCCTTGCTGGCCTCGGCATGGGTGAGGTTCACTTGTGGGTCCAGCTTAGCTGGTCCAACCGCAGAGAGGGCAGAATGGGCGTGGGGAGGACCTATAATGGATTTAACGCGGTGGGGAGATTACTAACCTTCCTGAGGTCACACAGCTCGGGCTTGATCCCCGGACTCTGGCTCAAGAGCCCACAGCCTTCCCCACTACGCTGTTTTGCCTCTGGGGTTAGATAAGATCTTCATTTCCTGTCAAGTCAATGACTCCATCAAGTGGGAGCTGACGGTGTGGCCAGCGAGCGGCACGGACGGACCTCTCTGAGGGGGAAGAGTGAGCCTTTCCTTGATGCGCTGGCCTGAAGCCACAGGAAAGTTCTCCTTGGCCGGTGGGATTTTTTCTTTGCTTTGTCTTCCCAGCACGCAATACATACCTTTTTAGCAATCGCCACACGGAGCTGCAATGATCAGTTTTTCTGTTTTCTCCGGTAGACTAGATAGCCTGGATCCACGTTACATGCATGGTGGCATGCTTGTGGGTGAAGAGGAAAGGAATGGGTGTGCTTCTGGGTGAGATCAGGGACCCCCCGTGTAGCAGCCAAGAGCCGCTGATGGCGATGGTTCTGAAGGCAGGCATGGCACCACCAGCAAGGCCGGGGCACAGCTTTCCACGGTGACACGCGTCAGATCCCTCTCGGCCCACACGGACCCAGAACAGGCACTCCCGGGCGCATCTGGCAACAACACTGCAGACCAGCAGGCCTGAACCGCTCCCCCACTTGACACAGCTCACCACGCTGGACACCGTAGGAATAAACAAACCTTCCAATGCACGTCACTGGGTTGTCAAAGAAGTAACGCCAATCCTCAGAGGCAGAGGCTGAGGGAAGCCAGAAATCAGAGAAACAAGTCAACTTTGAGGCCACAGCTGCTGGACAACATGGGCCAGGACCTAAAAGGGCTATGCTTTCTGGGGAAGAATTAACTAGGAAAGGAAATAATATCACTCTTTCGGGAAAGAATATAAGAAATCCATAGCAGCAGGGTACCTGGGAGACTCAGTTGGTTAAGCATCCAACTTTGGTTCAGGTCATGATCTCATGGTTCATGAGTTTGAGCCCCACGTCGGGCTCTGTACTGACAGCTCAGAGCCTGGAGCTGCTTCAGATTCTGTGTCTCCCTCTCTCTCTGCCCCTTCCCTGCGCATGCTCTATCTCTCTCTCTCAAAAATAAACATTAAAAAAAAAACCCAAAGCAGCCACACCACTTGCACGTAGGTTACTGACCTGAATGTATGCTATTTAGAGATGGTCCAAAAATATCTCAAGTTAAAGATCTACTTAAAAGTAGTTACGATTTAGTGGTGATCCCAAACGCCTGTTGGTGGACAGATGTAAACTGGGGCAACGTTCCCTCAATCCAGGCCATTGAGAATTCTCACGGTAGGGCTCCATCAAACACGAGCTTGTGGTGACCAAATAAAAAGTATAAATTGCACAAAGAAACATAGGGAGTCGGAGCTCACAAATGAAAAAGATCAGAAAGGTACATTTGCAAAGCTTGCAGATGTTGGAATTATCGAAAACCAGGTGAAATTCAATGTGTTTTATTTGTTTAAAATAGCAAAAATAAAGAGAGGAGGTACTGAATATATGAGCAAGCAATTGTAAAAAATCAAAAATGGCGAGGCAAGCTTGAAAACTAGCTAAATAGTATTTAAAACACAGCACATGAATTAAATGATAAAATGGAAATGAGTGAAGAGAATATTTAGTGACCTGGAAAAGGGACCCAGGAGGTTACATGGAACAGACACAGGAAACGCAGGACAGAAAGTGTGGAGACCAGAGACAGAGTGAGAAGTTCGGAAACAAGCGCACTCAGGGATCCAGAAGGCGGCGACTGACAGAATGAGGAAGGCTATCTGGGGAGATAATAGCTTATATTATCTACTACTAATAGATACCAGCTAATATTTTCTCTAAAGTATTATGAACTCATGGGAATCAAGTATTTTCAAAGTAGGGTAACTGAAAAATTTTATATGTAAAATGTAATATATATATACATATATCTGTATATATGTAATATATATCTCCCCATCAAGTCACAGCTGAGTGAAGCCACAGCACATTAATTAAAGAGCAAATCTTAAAATCTTAAAAGCAGCTGGAGAAACACGATGCAGGGAAAACAGTAAGATTGATGGCAGTTTTCACAATTGCAAGAATGGAATCCAGAAGACAGTGGGGAATGTCTTCAAAGTACTGACAAAAAAACCAATCAATTAAAAATTGTAGACCCAGAAAATTTATTGTTTGGAAAAACCACATTGAAGTAACAAGTATTTTCAAAGGAATAAAACCAGGGAATTCTGCCCCCTCGAGCTGCACGGTAGGGAGACCAGCCCTTCAAGGGGAAGAAGGACCCTGTGACCTCAGAAGGACGGTCTGGGAAGCAGCAGGGAATGTGCAAGAAGATCGGTAAATGTCATTAGATCTAAATGAAAATGGACCATGTGAACTTAACAGAAGTGCTCGGTTTCTGGCCGCCTCAGGGACCTGGACTGGCCAGCAGCGGCCGCGTAGGGACGGGGCAGCGGTCAGAGTGCGAGTGCTTTAAGGACCCTGCGTTGTTTGGGCAGAAGATACAACCATTGACCGGCCCGCGTCTCTGCTCCGCGTGCGAGAGGCGAGCCCCTGGACAACGCGTGTTGGTGGGCTGGGGGACAGCGGGGTGGCCTGGGTGCCCAGATGTGCCTGCTGTTCTGGGGAACAGAATGAAGCCGCGGGGGGTCTGGGGACCCCAGAGCAGACTGGGAATCTGCGTGTTTCAGGCTGTTGGAGGAGAGGCTCCAGCACCAGGGAGTGGAGAGCAAGGAGAATGGCCTTCCAGAAGGGTCTGCTGGTCAGGGCTGGGTGGGACGCAGGGGCCTCAGCCCAAGCCGTGTGGGCAGGAAGTGACCCCACTCCAAACCAGAGGTGCTTAGGGCATCCCTGACAGTGTGTTTCTCTCACCTTAGGCATAGGACTGGATTCTCTCTTCTAACGTAAGGGGTAATGACAGGTGATCTTGTAGCACATGCCCAGTCCCTCAGCTGTAAGCCAAGTGCTCGAAAGCGAAGGTTCTGCTCTCTCCCCGAAATATTCCAGTGCAGACCCTCCATTCCACTCCTGTGCCGGTTATTAACGCCACAGGGAATGGAGTACGTTGTATACTCGAAGGCTCTGTAAACCCCAAGGACAAAGTCCTGCTCTTCCCCCCGCGGGGCCTTGTCAGAGGCGAGGAGGGGCCGACACATGGTGCTCTCACAGGCCTTCACCAA
The DNA here is from genome assembly GCF_008692635.1 of Crocuta crocuta. Lineage (NCBI taxonomy): Eukaryota > Metazoa > Chordata > Mammalia > Carnivora > Hyaenidae > Crocuta > Crocuta crocuta. The sequence continues at coordinate 6,971,159 of NW_027529672.1, forward strand.
CCCTGGAAAGGGGTTTCTTTGTTTGTTGTTTTTTGTTTTTGGTCTGGTTTTTATTTCTGTCATTTGAATTTTGTCACCCGAATTAGGTTTTGGACCCTGAGGTGGTGTGTCAAGGCCTCAGGATGACGTTGTGGGAGGAGTAAACCTCTTTTGTAGTCAACCAGGAGCTAATCGTCTTGAATTATTTTCAAAAATAATTTTCTCCCAAGAAATATTATTTATTTCTTCATGTATCAAGCTGCCAATACAAGCGATTGGAAACTGGGGGACTTGGGGCGCCTGGGTGGCTCAGTCAGTTAAGCGTCCGACTTCCACTCAGGTCATGATCTCACAGTTCGTGGATTCGAGCCCCGTGTCGGGCTCTGTGCTGACAGCTCAGAGCCTGGAGCTGCTTCAGATTCTGTGTCTCCCTCTCTCTCTGACCCTCCCCTGCTCATGCTGCCTCTCTCTCTCTCTCTCTCTCTCAGAAATAAATGTAAAAGAAAAGGAAACTGGGGGACTCGAGGAGTCGAAGCTTGGGGACGAAGAGCAATGGAATAAATGTGAAGATGGAGGGATTTCTGTGTGAGTCAGTGCGCCACATGGAGACCGCAAACAAAATGTGGATGAATTTGTGAGAAATGTTTCCTCTGCGCAGAAACGGTGTCTTTCTCTTTGACTAGCAAGACACCGTCTGTAACGGCTTATGTACCTGAGGACAGACTCTTGTCCGTGAGGTAAGAACGATACGGTAATACCTCATGCTGCTGTTACTGAGATTAAACAGCTCATGCGAATGGAAAAGCTGTGGAAATTTCGATTCTAAGTAGCTGGTGGTATTTAAAAATCAATTTGTTTTGAAAATTTTCAACATGATCTGTTTCAACATCCGAACTCAAGCCTGTTAAGCCTCTTGCGATCACTCGGAAGGACCAAGCCGTCCTCTGGTTCTGGGCGGCAGTGCTTCTGCTGTGCGAGCTAGATCTGTCCGGGGGACCCATGCTCCTGGGGTCACAGCGGCCAAACCCCACCCACTGCGGTCCTCAAAATCCCTGTGCTGACACCCTGTCCCCAAGGTGGGGGTGTCAGGAGGCGGGCCCTTGGGGTGATTAAGTCGTGAGCGTGGAGCCCGCGGTTAGGGTTGGTGGCTGTATAGGTCAGGCCGCGGAGAGCTCCCTCACCTCTCCCTCGGCGTGAGGCCCCAGCAAGCAGGGCCGGCCATGACTCGGGAAGGGGGTGCCTTCATCTTGGACTTCCAGCCCCCAGGATCGTGAACAGCACATTTACGCTGTTTACAAGCCGCCACTCTGCAGTGTTTTGCAGCAGCAGGCGGAACAGGTACCCCAGCTGACGCTTCCTGAACCTCGTCACTGGTCATGGGACGGACCTGGTTGCCGCTGTCCGTCTGCCGCTCTGGCTTCTGGAAGCTGCCTCCATCAGGCCTCACCGGCCCTGGGCTCCCAGCACCTGCCCACCTCCAAGTTCTCGACCACCGTGTGGTCTGCTCACCCCAGAGTCGTTATGGGCGCCGCCTGCCTGTCAGTGGCTGTGCCCAAGCTGCTCTGTCCTGCATCTCGTGTCCCCTGGGATCCAGGACGGGAAGAATCTAGAGCCTCGGAGCCCACGCGAAGGCCCCCTTAAGTGAGGGGCCACTGCTAAGTGGAGACGTGGGGTCCGTGGCTGCCCTCAGCTAATTAGCAGGGGAGTATTTCTTTATTTTTAATTAAAAATGTTTTAATGTTTATTTATTTTTGAAAGAGAGGGACAGCGTGAGCAGGGGAGGGGCAGAGAGAGAGGGAGACACAGAATCCAAAGCAGGTTCCAGGCCCCAAGCTGTCAGCACAGAGCCCAACGTGGGGCTCGAACTCACAAGCCCTGAGATCATGACCTGAGCCGAAGTCGGATGCTTAACCGACTGAGCCCCTGAGGTACCCCCAGGGGGAGATTATTTCAATCCACTTTATTCTATAAGCAAATGATACAATTTAGTTTTCTTTTACAAAAATAATTTTATGTCTTCAAACCATATAATCACTTATATTCTATTAATTAATTCTACAGGCAATTTTATCTTACAAATGTGGCAATTACTTTCTACAGAAAAGTCAGGAGATATTCTAAAATGATATAAATTTAGAAATTACTTACATGGTACAAGTGAGGCTTTGTAGAGCTCGTATTTTACAAATGTTAAGGGACACGGCCTATGGCATGTTTTTCTTATTTTAAGGGTTTTTTTCTGTCCAAGATTTAACAAATGAGCATTTAAAAAGGGACTTGTCTTTTAAATACTGGCTGCGGTTCCAGATACTGCAGATGGGACGCTTGAAGATGAGGGAGTGTCCTTCGGTGTGGGTTAGTGCAGTACGCTGTGGCTTAGCGGCCCTGGACGGGGACCCAGGACACTTGGGAGGGTCAGGTGTGTCTGTCCCCATTCTGCAGCCGGTCCTGAGCAAGGGGCGGCGCACCTGGGCGGGGCGTGGGAGGCAGGCCCTGAGGTGGCCCCCCAGGGAAAGGCAGCGCCCTGTCTGGCCAGGACTCGTGTGTACATGCCGTAGGACTCGCACACTCAGGCCCATGTGCCCGACCCCACAGGTCTGGAGGGGTGGGGGGTGCTTGGGGAAGGATACCCCGAGAGCGAGGCTGGCCCCGGGGAGACGCCAGGTGTGTTTGGGTTATTGGAGAGAGCGCTTGGGGGTCCCAGTGCTCGCACACAGCACTTACCGCCGTCCATGCTGCTTAGTGACCTTGAATTTGATGATTCTGAGCTTGTGGCTGTTGTGTTACGAAAATAACGGACATGTTACGCAAGGGTCCTTTCCTCCCACGTTAGGCTTCGGCTCCCAGCGCATGGTGCGCGGCTGCGCGCCCCCTGTTCTCCCTGGTCAGGGAGGCTCCCGTGCGTCCATGGTGACAGCGATGCTGGGGCCTCCGGGCCATTGCGCCCCAGTCCCCGTCCCGGTGCAGGAGCCACGGCCCCGCTGCCCTGCCCGGCCCGCTGCGCCGCCGGGTTCCCTGCTGCCTTCTCGGGGGACTTCGCCCTTCCTTTGCCCGTCGCTGTTCCAAGGCACACGTCGAGTCCAGAGCCATCCCAGCTTTGCTGTCACATAACCCTGACATTGGCCACCAGGTCCCTGTGCGCCTGAGAGCCTCTCGAATTCAGTGTCCTCTCAGCCCAAACCCCCGTGGGTTTCTCCAACCCTCGTTCACTACCCGCCCCCGGGAGATGCTCCTGACGTGGCCCCCGAGATGTGACTCTGGCAGACACGTGCTGCGGGCTCTGGGCGTCTGCGCCGTGTACAAAATGAGAATTTTCTTGTCCCCCGAGAGCCATGCCCCGCGGCCCCGTCGCCCCTGTTGAGAGTGCGCAGTGGGTGCGACGCCCAAAGGCGGCTTCAGAAACAGGCTCTGCTGATGTGGGCAGGACAGGAGGGCCGCGGGGGGACATCGCCTCTGTCGTCCTCGGTCGGGGGTGGGGCCCCGCGGGGAGGCGCAGGGCCCCCACTGCTGGCCCCGCAGCCGCCGAGCACCCAGCCCCGCCCGCTCCGCCCCTGCCGGGCCTCCTGCTTCTCCGTCAGCCCCAGGCTCGTTCTCGCTGGTTGGTTGGGGCTGCCAGGGCTTCCCGGGCAGCTTCCTGCCTCCAGCTCTGGACTCACCACACCCACTGGCTGTGAACTCGGCACAGGACCCTCCTCTGCCGCATTCCTGCTGCCCGATGCCCTCACCCTGTCTGGGAATGAGCCTTCCTGCAAAGCACAGCTCAGTCTGAACTTGCCTCTAAGGCAGGCTCAGGGCTGACCCGCTCCTCCCTGGAGCTCGGGAACGTCCCCCTCACTGCCCGGCGCGTGCTGGGGTCTGCATGCGTGCAGCACCCTGGCCTGGGCTCCCTGCAGCGGGCTGGGGGGCAGAGTCTGCACCAGCCCAAGGCGCGGCTGGTGGGATGAGAGGGTCGGCCACAGGGCCCATCTCTGGGCTGGGCACTACTTTGGGAGACAACGAGGGCACGGAGTGGACCTGGGTAGGAATCGCCTTCATCTACACAGAACACAAATGGTGAGATTTTGCTTCCCGGGAGCCCAGGGAGCTCAGGCACGGAGGCCTCAGAGCCGGGTCCTGCCCCGGCCAGGCGCGAGTCCCTGTGCCCACACGTGTCTGTCGTCTCTGCCTGTGGCGAGGGGCTGGGGCGTCAGGGGCTGTCTGTGGAGTGAGTGTCTGGAGCCAGCACAACCCTGGTGTGGAATCCCCCGGATTTCTTCCAGAACCACCTCGTTCTTTGTCTCGGATCTTGAATGTTCCATACTGGACCGTCCGCAGCCTGCATGGGGCAGCCTGAGGGGCACACTTCTTCCTGCGCCGTCCCATCAGCCAGAGCCACCCCTGAGGTCCCTGGGCTGGAGCCACCTGCTTTAGGAGGGTCCTTCTGAAACCCACACCAAGGGCTACAGTGAGAGCATCTGGTCACGTGTTCCCTGAAGCCTCTCCCCACCCCCACCCCCGAGGAAGCCCGGCCATGCCGTCACCCACTACTGCTGGCACCCACCTCCCCACTTCCATGGAAGAGAAGGAAAGTCTCCACACAGGGCACAGCGCCAGTCCGAGGGGAGGAGGGGCCACTCAGATCCAGGGAGGCCGTTTGTCCTGGGGCTCACCGAGGAGGGAGCCGGATGCAGAAGGGAAGTGGGTGTCGTGTGAATCAGCACATGCATTTCACACAGTGGCCCGGCTGGGAGGGACCACGGAGGACAGCACAGGCCCCGAAGAAGCCCATGGGGCAGGGGTGAGCAAGGCCCCTGGTTCCCCTCCTCACCCAGACCAGGCAGTGAGGCAGCTGTCCTGGGCAGATCCCCGGAAGTGCCGGGACCCCACGGGAGAGCGGAATATATCCCTACAGGGATGGGGAGTCCTCGGAGGTGGGACCAGAAGAGGCGCCCCCAAGGGAAGCTGCGGTTTCTCTTCTGGACCCCCAGCAGCCCCCCACCCTGGAGCTGGTGAGCGGTTTGCCCAGAGATTGAGAACGTTCCCTGGAGAGTAGTTGCCGGTAACCAGGGACCCTGAGACACCCCTGGAGGGTCAGCCCGGTGAAGGCACCCACAAAGGGGCACCGATGGACAAGGTGCATGTCCTGGTTCTTCCCCACGGGGCTGTCCCCACGCCCTGAGGAGGGTCTGGGCCACGCGGACGACAGACTCCAGTGCAGATCGGCCCCTCGCCAGTGCCCAGCGTCACACCTGTCACCTTCCCTGGGCCCTGGCCGTGAACGGGAGACACTGCTCCCCAAAATATCGCTTTTTAAACTTGGCACAAAATGCTGCGAATCTCACCCCTTGCACTCCGCCCACGCCCACGCCTATCATTTAAGAAGCATTTCAGGGAAAGGGTGGATTCAGACAGCGTTAGCTCGCATTAGTGTAATGTTAAAACGCAGGCCCTAATAGCACATAATGGAATCCATCCGCCCACAGCAAAGAAACAGCAGCTGCAGGTGCAGACATCCGCCCCACCCCCAGTGTGGGCCGCCCGCCCCGGAGCGGGGGAGGGGAGAGGCTGCGGGGCGGGGTGGGGGCCGCCTTGTGCCCACTGTCGGGGCCTCTGGATGGCACCTGAGACCAGGAGCAGCTTGTCCAGGTTGGGGCTGTGACACCCCTGACACAGGCCTGGCCCCAAAGCCACAAGACAGGGAGCTTCCCCAACACTCACAGCTCAGAGCCTCCTGCAGGGATAGTTAGAAACCGACCCCGGGCACGTGCTTGCTCAGCTGGCCTTGATTTCCCGGGGACCAGAAAGGCCCATCAGAAATCCGTGCATGGGCTTTGACGTGGGGCCCGTGAGCACCGGACCAGGTGCTCACAGGTGTCACAGACGACACACCCCAGGCCACGCTTACCCGGCCACCTGGGGCTGAGCCCACAGGGCCAGCCCTCTCCCCCATCCTGGGCAGAGCTCCTGACTGGAACTGAACTTGACCTCACGCGAATGTGCGTGTGGAAAAGCCATTGCACAGCTGCATTTGCAGGGGCGTCACGCTTTCTTTTTACACACGAGACACAGCTGAGAGCACCCTGACGCACAGGCACAGGCTCCAAGCTGACCCCACGATAGACGCGGCTCAGACCCTCCACGTGGATTACCAGCCGGGTGTCCGTGAGCCAGCCAGGGTCTCCCGAGCTTCCCCGGTTCCTGGTAATTTGCTCTGATTTTATGTCTTGTCCAAAGTGACTGATGAGAGGCCCCTGGGGGCTCAGTCAGTTGAGCGTACGACTTCGGCTCAGGTCATGATCGCACGGTTCGTGGGTTCGAGCCCCGCGTCGGGCTCTGTGCTGCCAGCTCGGAGCCTGGAGCTGCTTCAGATTCTCTGTCTCCCTCTCTCTCTGCCCCTCCCCCACTCATACTGTCTGTCTCTCAAAAATAAATAAATATCAAAGATAAAAATAAACCGACAGTGATGAAAAAGTCTGAAAAACAAATTTTATCTATTTATTTTTAACATTTATTCATTTTTTTGAGAGACAAACCACAAGCGGGGGAGGGGCAGAGAGAGAGGGAGACACAGAATCTGAAGCAGCTCCAGGCTCCGAGCTGGCAGCACAGATCCCGACGCGGGACTCGAACCCACGAACCGTGAGATCCTGACCTGAGCCGAAATCGGATGCTTAGCAGACTGAGCCCCCCAGGTGCCCCCAACAGAACTTTTTAAGTGAAGGTACCCGGAGCCTTGGTATAAACAAGAGTCCAACTCGACCTGAGACAGAAGCTGTGATTCCCGGTGTAGACGTGTGAGTGATCTGAGTCCCAGCACCCTCTTTTGTTTCTGGTATAAGCCGCCCAGAAGGCCACCTTGGTTTCCAGGCTCCGTCCCCAGATTCCAAGCCTGCAGCAACTCCTTCTGAGGCTGTGGTTTAGGCCGCGCCAGCCAGGCGTCAGGACGGGCCGGCCCAGGTGGAGAGGGTGCAAGGGCCCTGGGGCCCGAGTGAGGCAGGCGACGAAGGCTCCTCCCTGTCCTCATCCCCGGCCCCGTTCCACTCACTGGAGGTGCAGAGTCCCCTCGAGGCCCTTCCTGGATGTGTCCCGGGCTCGCGCCTGGCGGGAGGGGTTCCCAGCTCGAGGCTGTCGGCATCGCGCAGGCGGAAGGTGGCTTTCTCTGCTCCTTGCAAGTCTGAGTGCCTGCCTTACCTGCACTTCTCTTATCGATTTGCTAAGTTATAACCCTGGAGTATTGGCTTTCAACTTTGAAACCCGCTCAGTGGAAACAGCTATTTATTGTTTGTGTCTCTGAGGCGTGCGGAGGCTCCCCGTCCGTTCCGTTCTGCCCGGGCTCCGCGTGGTAGCCTGGCAGCAAAGCGCACCAGGAGCTGGCGTGGCGCAGAAGGCAGGGTGAGGCCCCGGGGCAGAGGCCACCTGTGAGCGCACCGCCGTCACGGCCACCGGACGACGACAGTGGATCCCGTGCTCATTTACCTTCACCCGGCGCTTCCACAATCGAAAAGCAATCGGCGGCCCGACCCTCAGCGGCGGCTGCGCTTTAGGAGACGGCGGTTTCTCCCTCGCCCATCAGACCCTCCCGCGGGTCACCGGGGAATCTCTGCTGCTTCTCAGGGACATCTGTGGCCGGGCTGGGGGCACCGTGTGGCTTCTGAGGCGGGGGCGACATGGCAGGGACCCCTCGGGGACTCAACACGGTCGGCCAGACCCTGCCTCGCAGGCCGTCGGCTCCTTGCCCGTGGCTCGCACGAAGGGAGCTGGTGGTTACTGAGAACGGCCGTTGCCTCGCTCGTCTCTCAGGGCAGCCCTCCTGGGGGCAGGTGTCCCCGTCCTCCGGTACATGGGTGCAGAGACGAGAGGTGACCTCCCAAAGACACAGCTGGGTGACCCCAACCCAGGCTATTCCCCTTCGTGGCACAACCTTGTGACCTGAGGTCACGGGGTGGGGGTGGTGCCCGCGCTGCGTCTGGGACGAGTCCAACAGCTGGGGTGGTGCTGACTCAGGAAGCTTCTCCGTGCCTGCGGGGGGGGAGCAGGGCAGGAAGGAGGCGGGGGGAAGACAAATGGGGGGGCCCTCCGGGTGGGCGTGGGGAGGGGCACAGATGGACACGAGACGCCTCCCCCAAGGACAGAACGCCGTCCCCCCGTGCAGCTGGGGTGGAGGAGGGGTGAGGGAGGTTTGCGGGTGACAGGGGCTGCCTGCTCCCCCACGTACAGCCAACCGCGAGGAGGCCCCTGGGATGGGCCAGAGCCGTCACTGCACCAAGCAGGTGTCTCTTCCCTCGTCACCGGCCACGAGGTCGGGGAGCACAGGCAGGGAGCCGGCGGCCAGCTGCGTCCACACTGACACCTGACCCCACAGGCAGCCTCTCGGGAAGCAGGGGATGGGGAGGCCTCTTCAGTGGGAGGCAGGCTCCTGAGGAGGCGAGCAGGGCAGCCGGGCTGGGAGCGCCTTCGTGCCCACAAAGCCAGGGCTGTGGCCCCAGGACTCGCACCTCGGGGCCCTGATGGTACACGCCGCCTGGAGGCTCCGGTCCGCCGAGGCCGGCAGCGAGGGCGCACCCACCGCCGGGTCACGTGCTTGGGACTGGATGTTTTTACTAAGTTATGAAGTGGTTTTAAAATAAACGTAGGAGCTCAGTCAGTTAAGCCTCCGACTTCAGCTCAGGTCATGGTCTCTCAGTTGGGGGTTCGAGTCCCACGTCAGGCTGTGTACTGACAGCTCAGAGCCTGGAGCTGCTTCAGATTCTGTGTCTCCCTCTCTCTCTGACCCTCCCCCACTCATGCTCTGTCTCTCTCAAAAATAAAATTTGTTAATGTTAAAGCAATTTAAAAACTTCTTCTGCAATCTTTATAAATCTGTCTCTTACATCTCTGTTTCTGTTTTATTTCTGACACAGAAACGCATTAATATTATTCTTGAGGCCACCATGTTTCTCTGGCTTCCTTTTTCCACACTACGCATGTCACTCATGTGCCCTGGAGGCTGGGGGGTAGGCGGCCGGCAGCCCCTTACTGCTCAGAAGTCCGTCCGTGCTGAGGACATGGAGCGGTGGGGAGGGGGGTCCCCTGACCCCAGCAACAGAGCCTAAGCCTCCCCTGACCTCGTTCTCATTCTGCAGACAAGCAGGAACGGAACAAGTCTGCCGAGTGGCCCCTGGCCCCCGCGCGTCCCGTGGCCATTGGTGTTTCACTGTGCAGCTCGCTCCGTGCAGTGCCGGGACCCTCCTCTTCCTGGGGGACTGGCTCTCAGGATGCGAATTCGCTCTGCCCGATTCTCCCTCCATTATCGCCAGCCCCCTCTTTAAAATGAAGCCCCCGGGGCCGACAGTGGGCTGGAGGGGCCGCAATCAGACAGCTGTGCTCAGTGAGCCTCCGCGTAGCGCTGCCCCTGGAAACTTCCCGCGGTGATTCCCACCTCCCGAGGTCACGCTCAATAGCACGCCCCACGTCCTGGGCCACTGGGTTCAGACACACTCCCCTGTCTGTGCATCCAGCCCGCTGGCGTCACCCCGCGCCCGGCTGCGTGCTCGTCCCCAGGCTGTCCACGCTCGCTGTGCCCCAGGCTGGGCCGGGCCCTCCTTCACCAGCACTTTGCTCCGAACTCCTGCCCTGAGCCTGCACTGCTGTTACTTCCTGTCGGTGAGTCTTGTTTCCCATCACACGTGAGCTCAGGAAGGTGGGAACGGGGAGGGACAGCTGGCACATCTTGGAGCTCATGGTGGTCAGACGGTCCTGGCTCCGGACATTTCCGGGGTCACCTCTCCCGGCGCTGGTCAACGTTCACATCAGCAGATTGGGGGCTTAGGGGGTGGGGCTGCTTGCGTCTGATCCACTCTCCTTCCATCAGGGCCCCTTGGGTGATGTCCTCCTCAGGCGCCCCTGCTCCCCTGCCCCCAACACTTCGATCCCACAGCAAACCCACCCCCACCTTCTCGCTCTGTCGCCCCTTGACAGCCGTCAGTCCCCGTCAAGCCATCCAGGTGTTAGTTACCTGCTCGTGGCCCCTTCCCCATTGAAAGGGGCCTCACAAAGGCAGGCGTTATTTTCTCCTCGGGTCTGTTTTGCTCGCTGATACCCATCATGGCAGCCGCCCGTGGAGACGACACCCAGGACATGGGAGAGACGCACGAATGTGGTTTGGACGGGTCCTCAGGGGTCTCAGCACCGGAGCTCTTCCTGGGGGTGCGGAGGAGCCCTCCCCCTTGTGGGTCGCAATCCACCCAGGTCCAGGCTGTGGGCTGCCGGCCCCCCTCTCTCCCTCCACGTGGAGCAGGGCCACCCATGGCAGACGGGCTCAGAGGCAGCTTGAGAAGAGAAACAGAATGGAGGGAGGAAGAAACAGAGAAAGAGACACAGGGGACCTAGCTGGAGCCCCCGACCCCAGCTGTGCTTTCCTGGTGTCCCCGTGGCTGGGGAGACGGGGTCCTGGACGCTATAGAAGCCTTGGGCACTAGAGAGTTCCAAAGTCCCGCCGACATCGGGAAAGGCGGAGCTGCACACAGTGACCTCGTCTCTGCTGAGAGAATGAGGCCGTTTCAGGCTGACCCGCTGCCCCTCCGTAAGGGCAGTGAGACAGGGGACGCTGAGGTGCCTGGCCCCCGCCTTCCGCTTCCATCCACAGAGCTCTGTCTCAGGAGTCCTGCGACAGCATGCGAAGCCCCCCGGCCCCTCTTCCTTGTCACGTAGCCCTGACGGGGTTTGGGCGGCACCACGCCCGCTCGGAGATCAAATCAGGGTCCATTCATGTGGGTGCCGTGGTCTGCAGTGTCTGCACCAGAGATGGGTCTGAGACAGCACAGGACTGGTTACAGCGGAGGAGAAGCAGAATCTGCCGAATGCTTTTTATTAAATATACAGAAGTACATTTTGGAATAGCTGAAGACTAACAGGAAGTTGGAGCCATCATACCCTGAGCTCTGGAATACCCTTCCCCAGCTGGCCCCGGGGTGCATCTTACACAATCATGGGGCATTTGTCAAAACCAGGCAAACGGCACGGGGTTCCTACAGCTGACTTAAATACAGTTCCTAACTGGGTGTACCTGTTCTTCCATAGACTTGCCCTTTTTTAAATGTTTGACATATAGGGGCAACTGGGTGGCTCAGTCGGTTGAGTGTCCAACTCTCGATTTCGTTAGGCTCTGCACTGGGAGCCTGCTTGGGATTCTCTCTCTCTCTCTCTCTCTCTCTCTCCCTTTGCCTCTCCCCCACTTCTAAATTAAGAAAATAATTTAAAAAAGATCAGCATATAGCCCTATGCAAACCTACCACATACACAGATTCAAGTCACCATCGATGCACTGGGGATGCAGGACTGTCCCCTGAGGACGCAGAAGCCCCCCGAGCAGCCACACCCTCCCACGTGCCGACCCCAGGCCGCCACCGTGTGCTCTCCATCCCTGTAGCTGGGTCCCTTCTGGAACAGTACAGAAATGGAATCGTACAATGTGTAACCACTTGAGACTGGCGTTTGTCACACGGCACAAAGCCCTCAGAGCGTCCATGTTTCCCGCACTCACACCCCATCCATCTTCGTATCGCGGCGTAACATTCCATCGTACACATCTTCCACAGTCTATTTATCCATTCACCGCCTGAAGAGTGTTTGGATTGTTTCAAATTCGGGGTGACTATAGATAAAACCGCTATGAACATCTGTGAACAGGGTTTTGTCTCAACATGAGCTCTCATTTTCCCAGGGTAAAAACCCAGAGGTGCGATCGTGGGGTCACAAAGCCGTGTCTGTCTACCTTCGCGGGAAGCCACCACTTTCCAGAACGGAGGCACCATTCTGCATTTCCACCAGCCACACATGTGAATTCTCGTCTTCTGTGTCGCGTCAGCACCGCTGTCCTCCGTACTGGTTACTTTGTCCATCCCGGCCGGCAGTAGAGCGAGTTCATCCTAGAGGCAATTTACATATTGCCCCTCATTAGTGACATGAAACGTCTTTGCACGTGCTTATTCAACACCCAGTTCTCTAGAGAAGGGGCGCCTGTGAGTCCTTGGTCAAGTGTCTGCTCAAGTCTTGCCAAAGTTTTAATTGGATTGCTTGATTTCTTATTACTGTGTTCAGAGAATTCTTTATATATTCTAGATACGGTCTTGTCAAATATGCGACTTCAAAGTATTTCCTCCCAGTCTGTGGCTTCTGTTTCCATTCTCTTAATAATCTCTCACAGAGCAAACATTTCTGATGAAGTTCCATTTATCTGTTTTTGTATGAATTACGCATTTGGTGTCATGCCTCATACATCTTTGCCCAGCACTGAGTCAAGAAGAATTTCTTACAGTTTTTTCTAAAAGTATTATAGCTTCCCATTCTCCATTGAGACCCACGATCCATTTTGAGTTAACCTTTGCATAAGGCGTGAGGTACTGGCTGCTTTTCGGAAAGATTTGCCTCGCCGATATACTCAAGAATTACCACTGGATGGGCCGTTCCCACGTCCCTTTCTTTCCCAGTTCTGGATGTTGCCATGAAAGTGGGATGGAAGATGTTTGGGATCATGAGGTGAAATGGTTCAGGATGAGCAACACCATGGCGAGCATGGTGGGAGAGTCACCACGCCCAGGCCGGGACCTGGGACCGCCAGAGTTCTCAGTAAGTAAATGTCTTTATAATTTATGACACTACTTGGGTTTTCTTCCACTTACAGATGCCCCGTCCCGGTCAGTGAGGTGCCTGGTGTACACGCATGAGTCATCACTTTTCAGTCCACAAGTTCACACTATAAGCCTGCGAGAAAATGCCGGTCCTCGCAGAACCCAGCTGTGTGTGCCTGCCTGATGGGGGATGGGTGGAGAAAGGGCGTCTGAGGCCCTAGCAATCAGCTGTGAACCTGGCAGTGCCCGACGTTTCAAAGTAAGAATGGCGGATGAACCAAGGGATGGAGGGATGGCGCTGGAGCTGTGTTTCCTGAGGGACAGAGGCCCCTGCCAGTGACAAAGCAGAATGCCGGGGCGGTTGCCTGGGCAGGGCTCCTTCTGGGGACAGCTGACTTTGACTCTGCCCTGTTGAACCCTGTAATCAGGCTTCAGTTCTGAATTCCTCCCAGCCCGTCTTGGGACCAGGATGGCGGCCAGCCCTGGGTCACTTTGCTGTCTCACCAGGTACAGACCCTGTGGGACAAGGCAGACTTGTCCCCAGAGGCGTCTTCCCTGAGTATCTGTGACGACGGACAGGACCCAGTGTGAGCGCAGGGTGCTTTCAAAGCTGCCGCAGCTGCAGACACGCCCATCCCAGTCACTGTGTGGTTCATCGTGGCGAACAGCAAAGTGGCGGACCAGAGCCAGTGTTTATTCAGAGAGCGTGGCCGCCAGGGGCTTGCACCCTGGGGACGTTAGCTCAGCATGGCTATCTTCCAAAGAGGACGGGCCCCGCTTTCACGGGGCAATTTAGATTACTTCGCAGATGGAAATGCATTTTGAATATTAATGCTAATGGTGTCAAAGGTGCCTAATCAGACTCCAGGGTCCTAATTTTAGACCCGCTGGTGCATGTGTGTGCGAGAACAGGCTGGGGGCGTCTATGGCCATCATCGTGGGGGGGGGTGCTAATAGCTTGGCTGCTCACCTTTCTGGCACCAGGAGAGCTTTGCATGGACATCGATCTGTGGGACTCCCGCATGCTGACGATGCGATTGAAGAAACCCCCTACGTCCCCGGAGTCTGAACTCTGTGGAGCTGCCTTGGGCCTGGGTCTGGTTCCCCGGAAGGAGCCCTGAAGACGAGATTTGGTACAATTGATATTTTGCACGCATCCCTCTTGAGAGATGGGGGTGAGGGAGGGCGGACAGGGCAGGAGGGTCTCTGTGAGAGCAGCCTCACTCCAGGGAACCCAGGGCAGCGGGGGTGCGTGGCCTCGGGAGCGCCGCTGGAGCCCGGGCCTTGCCCCACCCCACCCCATCCCCTCTCCGCACAGTCACACGGTCCACCTGCAGCGTCTCCAGGACCCTTGCTGGTTACAGTTCAGGGAGGCTTATTCAGGACAGCGCCTAAGCTGCACTTGAACTACGGCCATCATGGGCGCTCCTCATCTCCCTTCTCCACCATCCGGATTCCTCTTTTCTTGGCCAGCACTCTTCCAGGTGGCTTGCTTGGTGGGGTCGCTGGCTGTCATCCCTGAGGAGTCTGAGTCCTGGGGTGGCCAGAACCCTATCAGGCCGTGGGGGCCGTACTTCCCATGTAGACTTTAAAGGGGGCATAGGGTAAGTAGGGGCGCCAGGGCTCACCTGAGTGCCCGTGTTTCTCTCTGTTCCCACCGCAGGCTCTGGGGGGCCGCAAGGATGGACGGAAGGCAGCCCCCCCCTCGTCAACGCTGGTTACCACCTGCCGTGCCAGGACTGTCTCCTTGCCATAGTGGGTTTGCTCCAGGCAAGGGAAACCAGACTGCAGAGTTGTGAGAAATGACAGCAGGTAAGAAAGACAAATAAACGATTATGAGCCATTTGTCAATGGAAGAATGCAAAGGGGATTTGAGGGACTGAACTGTTCCACGTCCCCGGAGAGCGTTGAATCCCTGCCCATCCAGCACACCAGCATCCCATAAGCCTTTGTCCCCCTGGGTGCTCTAGAAGCCTCTTTCAGATCTGGAAAGAGGTGGAGAAGACATCCCCCGCCTCCCCCGAACGTCAGACGTGCGACATGATTTACAGCCCTGCGGGGACCCCTCCGCCCCGTGTCCCTCAGAGGACAGCGGGCTGGGTGTGCAGGGACACAGATGGGGCAGGGAGGGTCAGGGTCGGGGGTACAACCGCAGCACGAGTTCAGGCCCTAGGTCAGCACCGGGAGGACCCTGGCCCCTCCCAGCTCCCCTGGCCCGGGAAAGCCTCGCCCACCGACCTCAGCACCTGCCCTGATGGAGCCAGGATGGGTCTCCCACAGAGGGCGCCAGGAAGCCGCCACCCGTCGCTGGGTGGGCAGGTGAACTGACAAAGCTAGTCCACGTGAAGCTGCGTGAGGCTTGTGGTCAGAACCATCTAGCAACGCCCTGGAGGACTGGCCAGAGGCAGGGAGCACTGCTGGGGAGGACGGCCGGGAAGTGACTGGTCAGGCAGCTTCGGGGGGAGGAAGGATGGCATGTCGGGGAGGGGGATGCCATGGAGGGGGAAGGGGGGATACCGTGGAGGGAGTTTGGGGTCCCGTGCAGGGGGGGAGTGTCATGCAGGGGGCGTGAGGCTGCAGTTTTGAGCTCGTGCACTGGAGGGAGGAGGCGCCCCTGGGGACTCCCCTGTGCCTGCCCCACTGCCAGGTGCGTGGACTCTGGGGTTCTGCAGCTGAGGGATTCCTCCCAGAAGCAGCCAAGTCCAGTCTGCTGTGGGACTCCCCTTCTCCCTTCCGGATGCCTCTCCGCAGGAGGGAGGGTGGGTTCATTGTGAGAGAAGAGCCTCGGGTGGATCCTCATGAGCGCCCCTGCCCACCGGCCCTTTGGCTCGTAGCCCCGGGAGGAAGGGGTGCAAGGGCGCCCCGCTCAGGCTGCTGGGAGCCTCACATCCATCGCCCCGGGGGAGGAAGAGTCTCTTCTCCCCTGAGAAAGGGCACGTGTTGTTTGGAAGGCCCGGCACCTCAGGGCTTCTCATTTTCAGGAGCTGGGGCCCAACCCTCACCAGAAGCTTCCGGTCCCCACTCCAGTGTGCTCCCCGGGGAACTGGGGGGCATTGGGCCAGGCGGCCATGGGGGCGCCCAGTGTCTGCAGGCCGGCTGTGTGGCTCCCAGACTGTCCTCGCCCGTTGGCCTGGTCCCCGAGTCCCTTCGGCCACCTGCCTGAAGCAGCGCTACAGAGCTGGTCGGCAGGAGCCCCTCAGGCCCTTCCCAGGACCTGGGCAGCCCTGCGGTCAGGCTTCTGCAGAGATGCTCACACAGAAGGGACCCGGGTCCCCGGGAAGTGAGCTCAGCCCCCCCCTGCGGCTGCGGGGGACAGAGGCGGCTCGCCCTGCACGGCCGGGGCGTGTCGTTAGCGCAGGTGAAGGGGCGGCGGGGACTTGCACCTCTCCCGGCCTCGCCGCCACCCCCAGGAAGCCCCAGGCCATCCCGGGTTGCAGGGACCTGTCAGGGGCAGCAAGAAGCTCATGCCGCCCCCGCTTTCGTAGTTGCCATGGCAACAGGAACAGATGTGCTCGTCTCCCTCATCCTCCTGCTGGGGCACTTGAGTGGGGGCCACCGAACTCCTTTTTGACGACTTACCTTTAATATGACACTAATTATAGTCACGGAAAGGGATCACAGGGCGGGAGGAAGAAAGGGGGCCCGTGGTGAGCCCGGCCGCCGCTGGCACGGCTGACCTGGGGCGGCTGGGTCTGTCCCGNCGGCCACGGCATCCACGGGCAGCCCCTGTAAGGCCCGCCCAGCCCGTGTCTCGCCCCCCGACTGCGGCAGTGTCAGCCACGGGCGCCTGAAGCACGGGGAGGGCCTCCGTGGGCTTGTTAGGCGTCCCCTCAGGACTTAGACTGAGAGAGGGGGAGAGAAAGCAGGGAGGAGGGGAGGGGGGAGAACGGGAGAGGGTTCTTGCGTGAAGTTCCCACCTTTCAGCCTCTGGGAGGCGTCCTGGAGGTGCGGCTCATCAATGAGAGCCGGAAAGATTCTACAACAACCATGAAGTAAGGAAAACAGGGGACGCTCAGACCTCAACACGCGACTAGGGAAATAGAGCAGCTCTTCTATTTTTCAAAGACGAATATGTGTTTGGTGCCCTACTCGCTGTCGGGCGCGGCCATGTGCAGATTCACTCTGGAGGGAAAGGGCAGCAAGTAAGAGACGGCTTCCCTGCAGCCCCTCACCTCCATCGAGATCCTGGCAGAGACGGCGGGGCTTCGACCAGAAAATATGGGGGCGCCTGGGTGGCTCAGTCGGTTAAGCGTCCGACTTTCGCTTAGGTCATGATCTCGCGGTTCGTGGGTTCGAGCCCCGTGTCGGGCTCTGTGCTGGCTGCCAGCTCAGAGCCTGGAGCCTGTTTCAGAGTCTGTGTCTCCCTCTCTCTCTGACCCTCCCCTGCTCACGCTGTCTCTCTCTCTCTCTCTCTCTCCTAGAAATAAATAAAAAGATAAAAAAAATGCCCTCAACCCTTAGTCATCTGATAAAATCATACAAACCGTTGGCTAGAATTTTGGGGTTTTTTGCTTATTCAATTTTTTCCTGTTAAACTCCAAGATCAGTCACAGATTACTTCCAACTTACTATGAAACTCAAATAAATCTGTGTTTTTCCTACTTGCATTAAGGCCCACCTCAGTGTGATCACACATCTGAAAGAAATCAATTTGGCCCCAAAGGCCTTAAAGGATAGAATGAATATTCATGGGAGGCTTTCCTCCGGGGCGTGAGGAGAAGGTGAAGTGAGTATCACACACTCTCTGTGTCATTCACATCCCACCGACCGAGCGATCTGGTTACGTGCCCCCCCAAACCCTCTCACCAGAAACGTCCCTCTCAATCATGTGTCCCCGGACGGCCAACAGGTCCCTCCTGGCCGCCCCAGCCCTCCAAGCCGCCTCCACAGCCGTGCGGACGGAGTGCCGTCAGTCATAGTCCCGCAGCTATGCTGATTCCTGGGGTTCCCTGGGGCCCGAGAAGTCGGGAGCCCCCAGCACACTGCCCCCGGGCGCCGCACTGGCAGGGGAGCAGTGTGGGTGAGACGGGCTCCCAGGACGTCCCCTTGCCGGATGGACAGCCTGCGGCCTCCGTCACCCGGGCCGGGGCCAGAAGGCCACCCGGTGGGCGCGCTCGCCGCGTCCTGGACACCGGGCCTGACCCGGCGGAGCCACAGGTTTCCGGCTGAGCAGGAGGCTGGGGAGGAAGGATGAGGCAGGCGGAGAGGGACCAGCTGCCGAGAAGGAGGAATGGGAAGATCGGGCCACAGGCCTTCCAGGAGAGGAGCCTGGGGCCGGGATCTGCAGGAGGTAAGGGCATCGGTCCACAGAGAGGAAGGTCACAGCCACTGCCCACGTGCGTTCGGGGCGTGGGCGCAGGGAACAGGCTCGCTGTGGAGGTGAGGCAAGACTTCTGAGAAACCGGGCGTGCAGCGTGATTTCAGACATGCGGAAAGCACAGC
>NW_027529672.1:6989548-7001290 GCF_008692635.1 Crocuta crocuta
GGAGGCAGAGCCCCTCTGCAGCCTGACGGGGTGGGGGCCGCAGGGGCCCCGCGGGAGGGCCTGCAGATGTGCTGCCGACACGGACGGTCCCCAGGAGGAGCCCCCTGAGGCCACCTGAGCCTGGGGGGGGGTGCTCCCCGGCGATGTGCTCACGTGCCCAGGTACCTTCTGTAAAATTTTCGGAAGTTCTGCGGCTCTCCCTCCACGAGTGATGGTGAGGGTCAGGTGCACAGATGTTTAAGAGGCAACTAAGGCCGAGTTCAACAGTTACTCACGAGCGTATCAGGGCGCATCTGTGGGTTTACAGTTACTTTCTTTCCTGGTGGCTTTTCGGAAGCGTTCCTTCCCCGGTGGTGACGGCGCAGGTACGGGGACACCAAGGTGCACGGCGTCGTGGACAAATGAACGTGGCTCGTGGCGCCCAGCACTGGCGGAGTCTGGAGAGTGGAGGTGGGAGAGAACATACAGAGACCAGAGCCGGGGGGTGGGGGGAGACTCCCCGACCGTCACGCGGGCAGAACCCCAGGAGGAGAGTCGGCGTTCAGGGACACCTGGGGAAAAGGGAGTGTTCTCTGGTCAGGTGATCCTCAGTGACCGGGCGTGTACAAGAAGAGTGTGCGAATATAAATGTGCCGTAGGTATAGAGTCTCTGTGGACAGACAGACAGGCTATACTGACTTTGTATGTATTCTGTTTCATATAATTTCAGTAAAATAATTATGTATACAGTAGATCTATACATACCTGTGTATGTACAGAGAAGTATATATAATTAGTTTGGACTGAAATAACATGAAATATGATTTATCAAAATTCCTATTTTATAGGACACAGGGGACTACAGGGCTCCTGGATGGCTCCGTGGGTTAAGCGTCCGACTTCGGCTCAGGTCATGATCTCGAGGTTCGTGAGTTCGAGCCCCGCGTGGGGCTCTGTGCTGGCAGCTCGGAGCCTGGAGCTGCTTCCCATTCTGTGTCCCCCTCTCGCTCTGCCCCTCCCCTGCTCACGCTGTCTCTGTCTCTCAATAGTAAATAAACGTTAAAACATTTCAAAAAACAAACTAGCAGGACTACGATCTGCGTGTGTAAAGCCTCCTTACCACCCGACACGCTGCAGTCATGCGCTCGTATAAACCCACTTCCATTCTCTGCTTATTTGACGAGGAACGTTTCCATCAGTGAAGAAAACTCAAAGCCCGGCCACGTGAGTCCATCAGTGACACACCGGCCAACAGTGTCAGTGGGTACGAGACACCAGTGGCTGCGCGGGACGCTCGAACACCCAGAAGTAAGACAGTTCGTGTGCCGAGGCCTAAGGAGACTCCCAGGTGTCACACAAATCCCAGAAAGGCACGCGGCACCCCCAGGAAGTCGGGACGCTGGAAGCAATGTTTCTAAACCACCCCTTAAAAAGAAAAAAGAAAGTTTGATCAACCGCGCCAGAGGACAGACGGTGCGGTTTTCTGTTCTCCATAGAAAATGCCTCACGAAGCCGTGTCGGACGACATCGCCCAAGAGCGTGTCGCAGAAATGTGCCCAGAAGCTGTACAGGTGTCAGGCAGCTCCTGATGCACAGTGAATATTTGGGGAGTGGTGACGTTTGTTACTTGTCCTTATTTTTAGATTTGTAATTTGTTGCGATTTGTCATTACACATACGCGCCTGGGGGCCACCTGGTGTTTGTACTTTATTGTCTGAGTGTCTGTTTCCTGCCTCCAGGGAGCCTGGCAGGGGGCGTAGGCGGCAAGGACACAGCTTTTCCGGGGCAGGAAGGTGCCGGACGCCTGGCTGGTCCCAAGTAGGCGAGGCAGGAGGGGGGGAGGGGACAGCAGGGCCCCATGAGGGGACTTTGCCTCCGTACCCGGGTCCGCGTTCCCCCCGCTGCGAAGAATGAACCGGGGGACACAGAGTGAGCAGCAGGCTCACGTTGGTGAGGACCAGGTCAGGGAGGAAGAAGGTGGAAAAGCCTCCTTGCAGAGGGGACATCTGAAGGCCAGGGTCCTTGTTTTAGAAGGTTCTGTCCGGCCCTCCCTCTTCCCTTCCCCCCTTGTTCCTTCTCAGGCCTTACCCTTATTGGCCCGATAGCTCTGGGCGCTGGGCTGTCCCTTCCTGACGGTGCGTTTTCACCGTAGGAGGGGTGGTCTGTGGCGGCACTTCGGGCTTTTGTCAAAGTCCCGAGGGGAAACCCGAGGGGGGGTAGGGGGGTCTGTTACATTCTTAAGAGGAACCTTATGCCTGAGGGGGCTTCCTGTGGTCAGACACTGCCAGCATTGTTCTTCCCACCCAGGGACCTCAGGGCCTAGTCTGTCCCTCTCTGCCTACGGAATCCTGTCTTCTATCGCAGCCCCAGCGCGCCCTGGAGGGCGTGTGGTTTGTGCGCCCCATAACCCCAGCGCGCCCTGGAGGGCGGGTGGTTTGTGCGCCCCATAACCCCAGCACGCCCTGGAGGGCGGGTGGTTTGTGCGCCCCGTAACCCCAGCGCGCCCTGGAGGGCGGGTGGTTTGTGCGCCCTGGAAGGGCCGGTGGGAACGAGCGGCAGATCTAACCTGCTCGGACACGAGTGGCACATGTTAGGCTCGGATTTCAGAGATGCCGGAGCTCCATGAGAAAGGGAGGGGCAGGAGGCTGACGCCTGACGGGGTGAGGGTAACTGGAGGTGAGGGTGAGGCTCTGGGGTTAAGGCGGCTCGCTCGCAGGGCGCTGGGCCACCAGCTAGAGCACCGGGTGCTCAGTCCCACCCCGACCGGTACCAGCGGGTCAAGGACTGGAGCTGCAGGTGGCTGAGTCCCCGGCACGCAGAGGAGGCACGCAGCTCACCCCGTCTGCTGGGTCCTTTCAACACGTGCACGGGGACCAGCACTTTAGAGCTGACCCCATTCATGTCGGAGAGCAGCTCCCAGTGCCCCCGACACTGCGGTCCGGTGCGGACACGAACCACGGAAGGCGGGTGCCCCCGCTGTGCTCTCGGGCTGCCGGCCTGCACTCGCTCAGAAGCAGACACGCTTCTTGGGAACTCCAGACGAAAGGGCAGATGCTTCTCTCCGAGTCTGTGTCTATCTGCTCTGTAAAGGCCGCCCCTGCTCACTGATCTGGGGAAGTGCCTCCGCCCGCCCCCAGCCCCGCCCGCGCCCCTGCAGCAATTCCGGTAGTGCTTCAAACCCAGTAAGGGGTCTGCTTCTCGTCCAGGGCGGCGCCCCAGCGAGTTAATCTGCTCTCCAGTCAATAGGCCGGGAGCACTCGGGGGGCGGGGGTACAGGAGTGGTGATCGGGCCCAGAACAGTATTTCTCAATGACTCGTCCCTGTGCTGGGATTGAAGAGGCTAAAGTGACCCCTCTGGGCGCTTCCCCGCTCTGGGTGCATGGCCCCTCCAGGCCTTCCCCGCTCTTCTCTCAGAGTGCTGCCTGCTCTGATTTTCGTGGCACTTTCAGAACAATAGAGATTGAACACAATAGAAACACAGCACAATTCCTTTGTCTTTGGGATGTGATGATGTGATGATGTGGAGGGGCCACCGGGCAGGCGGCCCCAGCACGAGCCACTTGGGCATGAAGACGACTTTGAGTTAAAAAGTCATCAAAGCCCAGCCGCTCCAGGAAGAGCTCTCCCCTCCCCCTCCTCTCCTGAGAAGAATCCAGACGGAGGACCTGCCCCGGGAAGTGAGGTCCCGGCGTGGCTACCCACGCGGGGACGCGAGCCAGGTCTGGTGGGCGGGGAGGGGAGGGCACCCGGCCACGCCTGCTGGATCCACGCCCCCGCGTCCCCCGCGTCCCAGCGGCAGCGAACACCTGTGGCCAAACGTTGACTCTTCTTCATCTTCCTGTGAGTCACGTTCTTTCCCTGACGTCCCAGACGCGCCCCTTCTCCTGGGGGACGACCCCTGCGCCTCGTGTTGCCCGACTGCCTTTCCCCGTCCCTGGGGCTTCCCCGCACACACGCCGTTAACTTGGGTTTTCTCCCGTCAGGCTGCCTCATGGGTGTTTGATTCCTAGTCTGGCCAGAAGGGCCTCGAAGGGGACAGGAATCCTTTCTCCCCAACACACACAAGCCAGACATATCATTTTTTAGCATTTCTAACAGGCACTTTAAAAACAAAACTAAAATAGATAAATCTAATTTCAATAATATTTTATTAAATCCAATTTATCTAGAATATTCTCATTCAAACGTGTTTTCAATATAAGAGTCACTCATGAAATGCTTCTACATGTTTTCTTATAAAGTCTTTGGGCTCCAACATATGTTTTGAATCCTGAGCGCATCTCCATCTCACCATCACTGCTTTGTCTCACTGCCTGAAGCCTCAGGTCTACCCGAAGCCTCAGGTCTAAGGCGCCGCTCACCACAAGCCTCTCCTCAGGAAGAGGAGGCATCTTTGTCTCCGTGGGGTTCAGAAGGTGGATTGTGGGGTCAGACACTGGAGGTTACAGCCTCCCCACCTGCCCAGGGGGACCTTGGGAAGACGCCAAGTCTTGGTTTCCTCACCCATAAAAAGAACATCTCAGTAGTAATTCCCCTCAGGGGCACAGCAGGAAGTTTGCTTCCTTTTAAACATTTTTTTAATTAAAATATTATTTTAATTTAAAAAGATTTTTTAAAAATTTTAATGTTTATTTATTTTTTAGAGAAAGAGACAGACAGACAGAGTGTGAGTATGGGAGGGGCAGAGAGAGAGGGAGACACAGAATCTGAAGCAGCTCCAGGCTCTGAGCTGTCAGCACAGAGCCCGACGCGGGGCTCGAACCCACGAACTGTGAGATCATGACCTGAGCCGAAGCCAGATGACTAACCGACTGAGCCCCCCAGGCGCCCCAGAAGTTTGCTTCTCAGAAAGTGCTGTGTTAAGGCCCCAGAGTCCCTGGGTTGGGGACGCGTCTGGGGGTGGGGACTCAGGACAGCCTCGTCAGTCTCCCATGCCCTGAGCATCGCACAGCCTGCTACTTCTACACCCCACCCACCTTCCCCTGTGCTGGTCTCCTTCCCCACCGACCTGGTCTTTCCACTTCTGCCCCAAGCCTTCACTTGGCTTCCTGTCGCCATCTTGAATTCCTACAATTTTCCTTACTACCTCCTCATTAAGGAGTTCACTATAGCACCAAAAAGATCTCTTTCTTTTCTGAGTTGCTCTGAGACCTGATAATGGGATCCCACCACTGCCTAGTATATCGAATTGTGCGTGCCACATTTCCTGGTGCATTTTAAACATAGACGTCTACTGGGGCACCTGGTGGCTCAGTTGGTTAAGTGTTGACTCTTGGTTTCGACTCAGATCATGACCTCATGGTTCATGAGTTTGAGCCCCTCATCCAACTCTGTGCTCACAGTGCGGAGCCTGCTTGGGATTTTCTCTCTCTCTGCACCTCTTACATCACTCTCTCTGCTCTGGCACTAAGTGACTAGGGTTAGTGAGGACACCACAACTTAGGGGCACAGTCCTCAACGTGACTGCCCTGGCTTCAGGGGCCAGCTGCAAGTTCAGGG
This sequence comes from Crocuta crocuta, assembly GCF_008692635.1. Lineage (NCBI taxonomy): Eukaryota > Metazoa > Chordata > Mammalia > Carnivora > Hyaenidae > Crocuta > Crocuta crocuta. The sequence continues at coordinate 6,995,027 of NW_027529672.1, forward strand.
GTCGCCAGGCCACCTGCACTGCCAACCAAACCGGCTACACATCTGAGTGTTTCATTACCTTCTCTGTTTCAGTAATTCACTAGAATGACTCAGAACTCAAGAAGGTTCCATACTTTTGATTCAGTCTTGTTATAGAGGATACCAACCAGGACCAGCCCCATAAAGAGGTCTGGAAAGGTCCCAACACAGAGCTCACCCATGGGATCGGGACATGTCTGCTTCCTGCCAGTGATGAGTTCACCAACAAGGACACTCACCTGAGCCCAGGCGGCCAGAGTGTTCACTGGGGATTCATCACATGGGCCTCAGACATACATGTGAGCCGGGTGTGTGGCATGTCTCCTTTCCCACGCTTCAGGTGCTGTCACTGGCTGGTAACCCCCACCCTGGAATCACAGTTGGTCTTTCTAGCATGTCCAGCCCCACCCTGACACCATCCCAGCTCCCACCGTGAGTCACCTGACTAGCATGAGATGCAGTCCCAGCGCCTACCATGAATAACAAAGATGTCCACTCTCACCTCTAGGGGAACCCAAAGTGTCTGAGGCACCCTCCCCACACTCAGGGATAAAGCACAGACATGTTATTATTAGGGACAGTTATTCCAAATGCATCGGACATTGATTTCTCATTCACTGTCATTTCTAGTGAATCACAAATTGTTATACCCTTGATTCTCTCTAAGGCTATGAAATAAGTTTTGCGTGGGCACCTGCATTCTCTGCGTGTGAGCAGTTCCCGGGCACTAGGAGAGCACAGGCCCCATAAAGCAATGGAAGAGAAAGCTACACCTTCACGCAGATGAAAATAAGCAAACTGGGACATTTGTTTAAACACCACTGCAATGAATCTGATACAGAAAATCCTGTTACTGAATGTATATTTTTCAACCTAAAGACAGTAATTTCCCCCAGGTTGTCTAAGTCAGCATATGGGGATGTGGCATCACAAGCACAGGTGAGTGAGATTGTGCTCTCGTGGATCAGTGGGTGAGGGGCGAGTCCCATGGCTGCCGTTGCTATCTGCACTCACCGTGACCACAGGGCAAGAAACGCAGAGGGGGAAGAATTTTAACTGCAAGTCTACAGTTTGCCCTCAGAATTACTGCAGTGTAGACTCCGACTTTTGTTGGGATGGACACATGAATCAAAGAAATGTTATAACGTGAAGGCTCCTCTGACAAGGTGGGACATTCCAAACCCTTGGGGCACCTCTGTGGCTCGGTTGGTTGAGCGTCTGACTCTTGATTTCGGTTCAGAACATGATCCCAGGGTCGTGGGATGGAGCTCCACATGAGGCTCTGCACTGGGCCTGGAGCCTGCTTGGGATTCTCTCTCTCTCTCTCTCTCTCTCTCTCTCTCCCTCCCTCCCTCCTTCTGCCTTTCCCTAGCTCACACACATGTGCTCAATCTCTCTCTCTCTCTCAAAATAAATAAATAAACTTAAAAAAAGTTGCCAACCTTACACCCCTTGATGATGCTGATTAACACGTAGAATGTCTGAAATGCTCCAGACCCTCCTGTAGTTTGGTCCCAGGCCCCTTGCAGACCATTTCCAGGGCACAGCACTGGGTTTCCAGCTTCCGGGACACAGAGCCCTCTCGTCATAGCTTCTGCTTGTGCGAGGAAATCAATAAGTCACTTTCCAGAAGCTCCAGTTGACTTGAGCTCTATTTTAGAGGAAGTTTCTCCTGATGTACGAACATCATTCGACAGAGGAAGACGAGAGCCCCCTTACCTGGCGCCTGCTGGGGTGCAGACACCTCACCCGGGAGCGCTAGCAAACTGCACCATCAGACGGTCTCATGAATACCGCGTGTTACTTCCGAGCGCGTTAAGGCGCAGAATCGGGTAAAAGAGCGACCTTCTGACCTTTATGACCAATGGTAGGAATTAAAGAAAACGACTGCCATTACTGGTGTTGCCCTTTGACATTTCTTTGGATGTCATTGAGGAAGAATAACAACAACACAAACAAACTACGCAAACAACAAAATCAAAGCGTCTGTTGGATTGACTTGGATCCAGGCGGGGGCCTTTGTGTTGAGGCTGTTGTGTCCCTGCATAAATACTATGGTGGAGAGAGCCGCCCTTTCAGAGGACAATAGCTCTTTTCAAAGAGGCTGTGATTTAAATAAAATTCAAGTTTTATTTATATTTATCCCCAAGGCAAAAAGCTCACTTTGAACCCCCCCCGCCCAGGGGAAGCCACCACAGGAACTTGGGACCCTGGTGAACCCAGGCCCTGGAGAGAAGGGCCTTGCGGGCCGGAGCGGAGGAAGGGAAGGACTGCATCCCTCTGTCCAGAGTCAAGGCCGTTCGTGGGGCGTGTGGGTCGCACCCAGGCAGGCCGCCCTTCGTCACGCGCCCGGCGGAACCTTCTGACGTTGCTTCAGGCAGCGGCGCAGGCTCCGCGATGGCGGCTTCTGCCGTCGTAAGAGTCCGTGTGCTGCTGCGCTCAGGTCTTCCGCTTCTTTCTGGAACTTGAAAGGACGTACTTGTCTTTGAAATTGTGAAAACTTTCTTTTCAAAGAATGACTTTGACTGTAGGAGGATCTCAGGGTTGAAGACACAGAGGGGGACCTCCTGCACCTGCCTCACTTCTGGCTTTGCTGCTTCGGGCGGAAAAACTCCCCAACCATCGTGCTTCCTCCGTTCCTTGTTGTTGTTGTTTTTTTTTTAAAAATTTTTAATGTTTTTTTTTTTAATTTATTTCTGAGGGAGAGATAGACAGCGTGAGCAGGGGAGGGTCAGAGAGAGAGGGAGACACAGAATCTGAAACAGGGTGCAGGCTCTGAACTAGCTGTCAGCACAGAGCCCGACGCGGGGCTCGAACCCACGAACCGTGAGACCATGACCTGAGCTGAAGTCGGACGCTCCACCGACTGAGCCCCCAGGCGCCCCCTTCCTCCCGTTCCTGACGATGCGCCGGCACCTCAGTAATCGGGACAGTGTCTCATGTATGACCGGGAATTCATCAGGTTCGTAAGAGATCGTCTGGAATCACTGCGTTTCAAAAGAATTTTGTCAAGAAATGGAAGCGGGGTGTGCGATTTTCCTCCACAGAAATCCTTTGCTTTGTGGGGACTGTTCTTCCTAGTGCCCGTCGCTCAGCGGGAGAAAACGAAGGTAGGTTCTGGGAGCGACGTGGCGGAAGACGTGGTTCACGGCGCGGCTCCGGCGGCGGAGTTTGCTGACGCTCGGACAAGGTGAGCTGTGGGGTCAGAAGCCCCCGTCCCCGCGCTGAGTGCGGCCGAGAAGCTTTCCACGGAAGAGAGGCTGGTCCTGATTCACAAGCTTCGGGGCCGCCGCTCACGTGTCTCTGCAGAAACCTCAGGGAAAGTTCTTTTTGTCTCTCTTTAAAAAAGGACCCGAGGCCTCTTCCTGCAAGACGGAGGAGCCCTGCTTTCCCTGCGCAGCCTCGAAACCCGCCGTGGCTCACGCTGCAGGCCCCACGGCCTCTGCCAGGNCCAGGACCCAAAGCCAGGTGGGGAGCCCAGACTTCCACCCTCCCCTGCGCCCCCCACCGGCTGTGTCCCAAGCCTGTCCTTCCCCGTGAGGTCAGCAGAGGCTGCACCCGCTCACGCGTCCGCTGGGGTAGCAAGGTGCCCTTCATAGCCCCTCCTCGCTGGGGTCGTGTGGGGGCACTTGGGCCACCCAGAGGTAACAAGGCCGCCCCGCCAGGTGCTGTCGGCGGAGGTCACACGCGCAGCGGGAACGCGGGAGCCCGAGCACTCTGGCCACGAAGGGACTGGGAGGCCCAGCGGGAGCCAGAGCCTCGCCCTCCCCCAGGCTGTGCACGGACCGAGCCCAGTGGGAAGGTGGACTTGCGCCCCCGCCTATTAGCGATGCCAGCGGACACCAGCCGAAACAGAAGAAATAAACAGCATCTGGAACCTCAAAACACGATACCCCGATGGCCAGGTCCCAACAGAAAAGCACTCATCATACCAGAATGTCTCAAACCGATCGCTTCTCGGCCTTTTGGCTAAGATCAAGTGAAGAATGTCTCAAACCGAATTAAAACAAAATCAATAGATGTCGAAATTAAACGGCAGTGATGTTAGCGTCGTTTAAGAGTTTAAATCAGGTGTCACGAATCTGCTTCAGCGAGCAATTACAAACACACCTCAAACAAATGGAAAAATAGAAAGCTTTAGCAAAAAACCTGATGATTTTCAGAAGAAGAAAGACGAAGTTTTAGGACTGAAAAGCACAAGGACAAAATGAAACCCTAGCAGCAGAACGGAGGGGGCGGAGGGAAGAGTCAGATTGTACCTAGAAGATTCTGTGCAACGTGAACGCAGAGCAGCGCAATCATCTAAAGTGAACAACGGGGAGAAAATAGAGCGGGAACCGCTCAGGGACACGCAGGACAATAACACAGTTTAAACGTCCGTGTCAACAGCTTCCTGAGGCGACAGCACGGGGCTGAGCTGGAAAGTGCTCGAGGAAAACAGGCCTGAGACTTCCCAAATTCGTCAGAAGACAAAACTATAGCTTAAGGAGCAATCTTGAATGGAATAAACTCAAAGAAACCCACACCGAGATACACCATTGTCAGGTTCCACAAAATGAAAGACAAAGACGCTACTTTGGAAGCGGGGGAGGCGAGCGGACGTTTTGCGCGTGGGGGGGACTGGGACGTGGGGGTTTCCTCGGGAGGCGCGGGGGCCGCAGGAGGTTGGCCTTCAGTTTCCCAGTCCTGATGAGAAGGAGCTGCCAACCCAGAATCCGCCATCAGCAAACATGTCCTCGGGGAATGAAGGGGACGAGGTCTCATCCGTCCCAGATGACGGACACGGAGAGAAGGCGTCCGCCCTGCAGAAGGACGGAACGGAGTGAGAACAACAGTAAGAGAAGAGTGTGGGGGCGCCTGGGGGGCTCAGTCGGCTGAGCGTCCGACTTCGGCTCAGGTCATGGTCTCACGGTTCGTGGGTTCGAGCCCCACGTCGGGCTCTGTGCTGACAGCTCAGAGCCTGGAGCTGCTTCAGATTCTGTGTCTCCCTCTCTCTCTGCCCCTCCCCTGCTCACGCTTTCTCTCTCTCTCTCTCTCAAAAATAAACATTAAAAATTTAAAAAAAAATAAGAGAAGAGTGTGGGGAAAGGAGCCGGAACAGACAGGAAAAGGTACCAGCACAGACAGTAGACTGTCTTCATTCAACAAACAAACAAACAAAAGAACTAAATACGTAGCAGACAGTAGACTGTCTTCATTCAACAAACAAACAAACAAAAGAACTAAATACGTAGCTCCCAGGTGACCCAGCAGTTTCACTTGGGGACATGTTTCGCAGAGAAATGAGGGCTTCGGCTCACACTAAGACCTGCAGCTGCACATTCGCGGAGGGGGGTTGCTCATCACGGGCCCGAACCGGAAGCAGCGCAGAGGTGCTCGGGTGGGCGAGTCCGTGGACTGCCGTNCCACCCCCGCCCGTCCCTCGGGGCACGGCTGGCCGTGAGCAGCAGGGAGCCGCTGCGACACACAGCCGCCTGTGTGAGTCTCCAGAAAATTATGCTGCATGAGAGAAAAAAAAGCCAGTCCCCGAAGGGCACACACTGTCCCCTTCAGATTCTGGGTGGGGGTCGCCAGGGCTCGGGAGAGGTGGGCACGCAGGGACGCGTGTTTAGGAAAGCGCCCCGGGAGCTGCGTGACCCTGGAGCCGCTCTCTGTCATGGTCCTGTCGGTACTGGCGTCAGTTATGGCCGAGCAAGACACCCGCGTCGGGCAGAACTGGCCCCGTGTGTGCGGGAGCTACACTGTCTCAAAGTAAAAGGTGGCCCTGGAACAGGGGAGGCTGTGGGAGCCCGGAATTCCGCCAGCCCCCTCTGTGCGCTTCTGACTCTCTGGTCCTCGGCCGTGCGCTGGCGAGGGAAGTGTTCTCAACCTGGCCGGTCGGACCCACGCGGCGCTCCAGGGATTCTGGCTCCTGGGCAAACACAGACACTCTTAGGAAACTAAATTCTAGAAGCTCTATGCATATTGCAAATGGAGGTTTTCGAAGATCAGCGTTTTCAGGATTTTCTGCTGCAAGATGAAAGGCAGCCTGAGTCGGGCATCAAAGATGACAGGCCGCGTGCTGTCTGGCCGCCCCCCGCTGGGGCGCAGCCCGGGGCCCCTCACCCACGCCTGCTGCTGTGCATGGCTGGTGGCACTTTCTCGTGTTATTGGCCCAACTAGGATTTGTGTCCAGTGTTTTACGTGAATTGGAAATCGAATTTTGTAGGAGCGAGTGAAAGCGGCGGGGTATTTCCTACAAAATGG
>NW_027529672.1:7001368-7009878 GCF_008692635.1 Crocuta crocuta
GGTCCTTCGTCTTTCTTGACGGTGTTGGGCTCCAGAACGATGAAGCACAATCTTGCGCAAGCTGTTCTGGGCGCCAGGCGGTGCACCAGGCTTTCATCGGGGTCCCAGAGGCCTGGCCGGACGCCGTCGGCAAAGAGCCACTGAGCTCAGGGGCCTCTACAACATCTGTGCTCAAATTTCCCAGGGGGGGATTCTTCGTGGGCATCGCAGACCTGCCCGGGTACGGCGCGCTGGAGAAGGGAACGCCAGCGAAGGAGCCGCCGTCCTCGGGGACAGAGGCCCTGTGGCGGGTTTAAGGCGCATTCCTGCACAGAGGCCCAGGCGTCCCCCGTTCACAGCGTCCCTCGGGTGCTGCCTCACACGTCCCGCCGACCAGTGGTAAAGGGTCACGTTCTCCCTGGGGAGCGGGGTCGGGGCCCAGCACGGCACCCCCGCCCCCATCTCACTGGGGTGCTTTCACCGGGAGCCCTGCCCGTCTGCACCCAAGAGCTGTGCCCTCCCTGACCCACCACGGAGCTCCAGGATAGCTTCTCTCCCGCAGGGATTTGGGGAGAATCAGCCTCGGGCCCAGACAGAGCGAGCAAGCAGACGGAGGCTGGCTGAAGGGAGGTGGTTGCAGGAGAGTGGAGGCCCCAGGGCCTTGGCTTCAGCCACCGAGCCGCCCTTCTCCCGCCCTGGGGTCAGGGCGCTCGGGGTGCCCTCTCCTCCTCCTCCCCTTTCTGAGCTCTCTGCTCCACACATGGCACAGCCCGAAGCAGCCTTTTCTCTGCCCACACTGCTTCCTCTGCCTGGAGCTCCCGCCACTTCCTGTGCACCAGAAAACTCCTGTGTACACCTCAAGACCCAGTGCAAACTTAGTCTTACTTTATTATTTGTTTTACTTTTTTTAATGTTTATCCATATTTGAGAGACAGAGACAGAGTGTGAGGTGGGGAGGGTCAGAGAGAGAGGGAGACACAGAATGGGAAGCAGGCTCCAGGCTCCGAGCTGTCAGCACAGAGCCGGACATGGGGCTCGAACCCATGAACCACAAGATCATGACCTGAGCTGAAGTCGGACAGTTAACCGACTGAGCCCCCCAGGCGCCCCATCACAGTCTTCCTTTAAAAGCTTTCTCAGTGCCTGCCTGGGTCCTCACCAAGTCCAGGGCACTCGGCTCACACCCTTGCTGCCATAAAGAGCATCCGTGAAGACAAATATCGCGAGCAGCTGGGGTGTGGCCCCACAAGGAAGGTCTTGGGGTGTTCTGCAGGGGAAGGAGGGAACAAAGGGAGTGTGGCTTGAGGCCACTTCCACATCCCTGGGGCCAAACACAGGGCGGGCTGGGACACGACTGATGCTTTGGCAGCGGAGGCGGCCCCCGGAGGAGGTGCAGGCCTCGCGCCCTCTCACTGGCCCTAACGGGACCACCACTTCCTGCCTCTCAGAGCCGTGGTGTGGGTCACGCCTGTGGCTGGTCCCTCCGGGCCGTCCCCTCCCCCTGCTGACGTGGAGCAGAGGACCCTGAGGGACCCCGGGGTGGCCGGGATGGGAGGGAATGGGGACTGCAGAGGGCAGTGCCCCTGAAGGGGTCCCGAAGCAGGGGTGGGGCCCCGGATGCCAGCGTCTGACCTTCCGGAGAGAAAGCTGGATGAGTCCCCCGCCTGCTCCCCCAGGCCTGCGTCTTCCTGCAGAGCCCGCTGCTGGATTCAGCAGCGACAAGGGTGCCCTTTCAGAAGCCAGCGCCCAGGGTCTCTGTCCGAGGTTCCGGGAGGGGGCTCCGACCCGCAGACCCGCGCCCCTGTAAGTCCGGGCGAACTCCGGGCACCCCTCGCCGGGACTTGGGTGTTACGTGGAGGAGTTATCGGGTAGCTTCTGTTTTGTTCCCAGAACAGGTCAGAGTGGCCTCACTTCGTTCTGCTGGAGTCACGGGCCACCCTCTGACGCCCCTCACTTCAGGGGTGACAAAGCTCCTCCCATCCGGGACCCAAGTTGATCTTTCTGGGAATTCTACCCACCACGCAGGCAGAAATGGGGGCGCTCGGCCGCTGCCCCAGACCCACAGCCTGCAGACGCTGACCTGGATCGAGGCAGTGCCCAGGGGTGCTGGGCTCCCCCCTCCCCAAGTCCCCAGGCCCCGCGGGGGGCGGCTCTCTGGAAAGCACAGCATTAGCTCCCAGAGCACCGGGGTGGGAGCCCCCTCGGGGGGCAGGACCCAGTGTCTCCGTCCCTCCAGAACGGTCCCTTGTAAGATTCTGGGAGCCGCGTGTGCCCAGTGGCTGAAAACATTTAATTTCAAAGGAGAAAAATAAAAAAACCAAAATTATGTTTCAATCATAAACATAAAATAAATGGAATAACAATGAACCAAGAAAGGGGAAAAACAGCCTGGAAAATTAAGATCTATAAATGTGTGATGATGTACGATGAGAGGCTCCTTTAGTCGATAGCGAGAGGAACAAGAAAATCTGATTTTTGCCGCCGATGAAGGCCGCAGCTCTGGGGAGGCAGATTTCAGGGTCAGGTTGGGGTTTTGAAACTCCAGCCGCTGGCCTGCTCGGCTGCCGAGCCCCGTCCTGCTCTTTATGGGAGGCACCTGCTGGCTTTCTCTGTTGCAACTATTCTTTTTGGAAAGTGATGTATACTCAAGAGAAAGGATGAAGAAGATCCCTCCAGGGCCGGACCCCAGGGGTGAGCACGTTACCTCCATCTGCATTTTCTTCTAGTCTTATGCACATATATTTACATAGTTGAGATTATACTGCATGTGCAACTTTATATCCCAATTTTTTCACTTAATACTCTGTAGCAAAAAATTTTACAAGGTGCTGCCAGTTTTCAGGAATTATTTTAGAGGTTATGTAATTATCTGTTGTATGATCTAACACACTTTAATTCTTCCCCTATTGTGAGACGTACGACTTCGGCATTTTTTCACAGTTGTGGGTAGTATTGGGATGAGCACCTTCGTGGAGAAATCTTTGATGGTCACTCAAACTGCTTCCTGAGCACAGTAATTAAGACCAGGAGTCACCGAGTCAAATTATTTAAGTCAAGGACTCTGTGCCGATTAATCCCGAAGTAACAGAAGCAAACCACCTGCACTCTTTCCTGAAGGCCGATCACTATTCTCATTATTTGTAAACTTTTCTAATTTATTAAGTAGCAAATATCTCACTATTTGGCTGAATTGTGTCTCCCTATTCTCCAGCACATTTAAATAATTTTTATGTTAGTTTTCAGTAACCTCCTTATAAATAATTGACTCACTTCCTCCCACCGCTTCTCAGTTAAGGAAAATGAAACACTTCTAATTTATTAATTGTTCATGAGATTTTGACTCACGGGAAACTGACCCTTGTCTGGCATTTTTGTATCAGATTCTCCCCCTTCAGACCTGCCCCTGGGATTGCAAATCATTTAATATGCTTTTAAAGTCATGTTTTAAATATTCATTTCATCACGTCCAGAAGAAAACAATCCTCTTGTGATTGTTTTCATTGTTTACATACTTCACATCCAAACACACATCTGACAAAAACTTCCTACCCACCCAGACATCAAATAACCTGAAATGCCTCCTTGTCCTTCCTCTGGGCTGTGCTTCAACACTGAGCCCCATGTGGCTTGTGTGTGGCAGAACCACGTAGTGTAAGGGCCCAAAGCCCCTCCCCTCCCCCCTCGGCCGAGGACAGCGAGGAAGGCGCCCCTTCGGGGCTGGTGGGTGGGTCCAATGCATCGGAGCGCCAGGTCTCCCCTGCCCCGCGGGCCCCCCGGCTCTTCCCAAAGCAGCACACCCCCAGTGACTGCAGCGCTCTGACATCTTCAGATCTTTCCTAGATAGGCCCAGCCGCCCTCGCCTTCTGATTGCATCCAAACTCATGTTGTGTGGTGGCCAGCTCTGAGTAACGTCCCCGGGGCGAGCGAGGGATGACGATGCCCATCCCGTGGCCGGGGTTGCACGCTTACAGTGGGCCCGGCCGCCCGGGAGGGGTGCTGGAGACGGGGAGCCCGGGGACCCTTGTCCAGCGCCAGGCTGCGGACTCGCCGCCTGCCCCCCGCTGCCCCCTGCCCTGCCCCGCCCCTGTGGCAGCGCTTCGGGGACCCACGGCCGCTCTCCTCCCCTGGGGGTCCCCCACCCTCCTGGACATGAGCCCTCAAGCGCCACGGGAGCGCTGATACCGTCTCCCCGAGGACATCTCAGAGGCTCGGGAACCGGGTTTGACAGACTCAGTCACAGGCCAGAGTCTGTGCAGGCGTGAGATCTGCTGCCGGGCGCTGCTCTCGCTTCCCGGACCTCAGGCTGTGGGTCCCCGAGGTCCTCGCAAGCCCCGGAGTCGTGCTCAGAGCACCGCGTGGGCCCGGGCGGTGGGAGACGGGCTGTGGTACGGGGAGCAGTGAGTGAGCACCCGCACGCGGAAGTAACCGCGGAGGCCCCGAAGTGTGGATTTCCACCGAGAAACCCGGACACTCTAGTAGGGAATCGGCTGTGACCTACACACTTCATCCACATCCTGTCTTCCGCTCGTGGCAATAACACGGTGATGATTAGAACCAACGGTGGTTGATTTAAAAACTAGGAAAAAGATAGTGTATTTTACATGAGTCCTTAATTCAGTTCACAAGAGGGGGCTTCAGGGCTGAGCAGTGATAATTCAGCGAAGATGTGGTTGAGAGTTTTACGTGCAAACATCCTGAGAGCAAACAGAGGTGTAAGAGTGATTCTCTGCGCTCCTGTGTCAGCAACTCAGAGTAAAATACACGCGACTTGATTCCACGCGGTAGACTGGGACTCGGGTCCGGCTGTAACCCCCAGGCCTGGCGTGTGACACTGCTCGACAGACGCTCGGTGAAGGAGCAGAAGACAGGCGTTCTCCCAGAAGTGAGATCCCTGCTGTGTACACATGAGCCTCGTGTGTAGCTTGTCAGGTCCCCAGAAAGGGGGTGGCGGTTGTTATTCCACACACGTTCGTGATGGAGAAGCCAACCTCAGCTCTGTGAAAGCCCCCGGGACCCCCTGGGGCCGCCAGGACCGCCTCTGCCCCCACCTGGGGCGCTTCTGGCAGCAGGTGGGCTCCGTGGGGTCCTCACCAGGGAAAGGCACCCTGGGTTGTGGGGAATCTATCCCCCAGTGACGCCCAGCCAGTGGATGTGTGGGGTCAGTGAGGACAAGGTGGTCCCCAGTGTCGGGAACTCCACGTCTCAGTCTCTGTGGAGGCTCGGGGCCAAGCGTGAGACCCCCACCATGGTGAACCCCTGCTGGGGGCCCCCGTGGGTCCTGTCTCCTCCCCAGGCCACAAGGGCAGAGGCTGTGCCGGCCCAGCAGGGTCAGTGCCTTCTCTCCAGGCGTCAGGGGACGGAGGTGGTGGTCAGCCAAGGAGTCTCCCGGGGAACCCAGAATGGTGGGTGCAGGGCGAGTGGTGCCGGGACCATCTCTCGGCCACTTCCTACCCCTCCCGGCATGTTCACTGCCGCAAGAGCAGTGGGGTCCAGGATGGAAGGAGAGCCCTCCGTAAGGCAAGGCCAGTGTGCAGCACCAGCCTGGGAATTAGCAACACAGCTTTGTGAGGAACTTGACCTTGACCCATCTGTGAATTCAGACGGCACTTAGACTCACTGGGCATAGCAGGTGTTCATCTAACACCCATCTGTGCAGCAAATGGGTGCCTGGCAGGCCCTCCCAATAGAAGTTTCCACGGAAGCTCAGCATCTTTGGGGACTTCTTCCACCTGAGTGCACCCACCTGCCCCAGGGCAGGACCCAGGTGTGTGTGGGACATAGACAAGCTGCCATTTCAATTCCTACAGTCTTTTCCTCTTCATGCCAGACGGACCCAAGTCCCCCAAGACCAGTGCGTGATCAAAACAGCAACAACAAAAATGCTCAGTTAAACAGGGATTGGTGGCAATATTCTGACATGAGAGAATCCTTCAATCCCGCAGCCAAGCTCGGCCTGCAGAGAGCGCCTGGTGGGACAGATGCGCCCCGTGCCCTCACCTGTGGGGCAGCGAGTCAGTCAGGAGAAGCCCACAGAGGCCCAGGAAGGAACCCCTCTGTCTGCCGTGCCACACAGAACCCCCCCAAAGCCAACAGAATCGAGGATGAAAGTAATGTCTTTAAAACTGAAGCTAAGGGGCGCCTGCGGGGCTCAGTGGGTTAGGCGTCCGGCTTCGGCTCAGGTCATGGTCTCCCGGTTCGTGGGTTGGAGCCCCGCGTCAGGCTCTGTGCTGACAGCTCGGAGCCTGGAGCTGCTTCAGATTCTGTGTCTCCCTCTCTCTCTGCCCTTCCCTGCTCATGCTCTCTCTCTCTCTCTCAGAAAAAAAAAAAAAACATTAAAAAAAACCTGAAGCTAAAACCAAAATGTACAAAAGCAAACAAATTACACAATTCTGTGAAGTATCAGGACATGAAATTAAAATAATAAATAGCCTTCACATATACAGTGACCGAGGAGAAAAGATCGTGGATAAGAGAACACCATTTATGCCGCAATAAAAAGAAAAAAATACATAAAACATAAACTTAACAGAACTGTGAACTTATAGGAGAAAAACTTTTAAATGTCTCCTGAATGGTAAAATTAGACTTACCTGCATAGAGAGGACAATTCAAAATTATAAAGATGCCTGTTTCCTCTGACTAACGTATAAATTTCTGAGATACCAATAAAAATGCTAATTAGTTTTTTCTGAAGCCAAACAAGTAAATTCTAAACTTCATATGGAAACGGATGCAAAATACCTTTAAAAAAAGTCAAAAGCAGAGCAATGAAGGGAGACTTATTAGATATGAAAAATAGGATAAAAAGCCTCTGTGATTAAAACAGTGTAAGACTGGAACATGAATCAACAGACCAATAGAAGAAAATAGAAATCCATAAAGAGACCCAATTACTTGAGGAAATTGAGCATGTGTTAAAGGCAGCAGCTCCGGGGAAAATAGGGGTGTTTTCAGTGGCGCGAGGGACCCGAGAGCCGCGTGGGGGCCTGGACGGGCCCTCCCAGCCCTCGCGGAGGCCCCCGGACGGCCCGGGGTCAAAGTGGATANCCGGGAAGCAAGAAGCGGTGAGACTGGTAAAGGCGACGGCGTCCTTCCTACGTGTGGTAAACTCCCTGCAAGCGGATTCAGGATCAATAGCACACTGCGAGGACACATCTACAACGTGGCTCACAGCGAAGGGTAACGCAGCGAAGCCCTCTGTCGGCCCCGTCTGTCACCCCTCGGATGAGAAGGTGGACGCCGCAGCCACGGCCACGGGAGCAGAGGGTGGCCTCCCCGGGACGGCGTGCTCACTCCGCCCCGGGCCGCTCTCCCGGGACCCTCCCGCAGAGATGGTTCCTGCGCAAGCTCCGGGACATCAGGGGCAGAGCCGACGCCCCTCGCGGGGACCCTGGCCCCTGAGGACGCGCAGTGACAGGGAGCTTCTCTCCGTCGACACCAGGGAGGACCCACTTTACTTTTAAGTGAGAAAAACAAAGTGCAAGAGGGTGTTCAGGGTGTGCAATCGCTCACTGTTATGGAAAGGATCACAGGAAACACAACGTGTGGAGTGTGTGGAAGCAGGGTGGAGGGTAGGAACGATGAGATTTCTCCGGTTAATCCAGGTTATGGTTTAATTTTGAACCGCCTAAATATCTTACACGTGCAGAAAAGTTAATTGAGAAACAATGACGGGGGGTTAGCACCCAGGTGGCTCTGTTGGTTGAGCATCCAAGTCTTGATTTTGGCTCAGGTCATGATCTGAGGTTTATGGGATCGAGCCCCAAGTTGGGCTCCATGCTGCCGGTGTGCAGCCTGCTTGGGATTCTCTGTCTCCCTCTCTGTCTGCCTCTCCCCTGCACGTGCTCACTTGCTTGCTCTCGCACCCTCTCTCAAAATAAAAAGTAAACTGAGAAAGAAAGAAAAGAAAGAGAGAGAGAGAGANACAGTGACCGAGGAGAAAAGATCGTGGATAAGAGAACACCATTTATGCCGCAATAAAAAGAAAAAAATACATAAAACATAAACTTAACAGAACTGTGAACTTATAGGAGAAAAACTTTTAAATGTCTCCTGAATGGTAAAATTAGACTTACCTGCATAGAGAGGACAATTCAAAATTATAAAGATGCCTGTTTCCTCTGACTAACGTATAAATTTCTGAGATACCAATAAAAATGCTAATTAGTTTTTTCTGAAGCCAAACAAGTAAATTCTAAACTTCATATGGAAACGGATGCAAAATACCTTTAAAAAAAGTCAAAAGCAGAGCAATGAAGGGAGACTTATTAGATATGAAAAATAGGATAAAAAGCCTCTGTGATTAAAACAGTGTAAGACTGGAACATGAATCAACAGACCAATAGAAGAAAATAGAAATCCATAAAGAGACCCAATTACTTGAGGAAATTGAGCATGTGTTAAAGGCAGCAGCTCCGGGGAAAATAGGGGTGTTTTCAGTGGCGCGAGGGACCCGAGAGCCGCGTGGGGGCCTGGACGGGCCCTCCCAGCCCTCGCGGAGGCCCCCGGACGGCCCGGGGTCAAAGTGGATA
>NW_027529672.1:7009910-7013399 GCF_008692635.1 Crocuta crocuta
GGGGGGGGGGCAGAGGGGAACTGGTTTTAACCTGGAGGTAAGAGACGCTTTTCTACTGGGAACTCAACACCGGGAAGCAAGAAGCGGTGAGACTGGTAAAGGCGACGGCGTCCTTCCTACGTGTGGTAAACTCCCTGCAAGCGGATTCAGGATCAATAGCACACTGCGAGGACACATCTACAACGTGGCTCACAGCGAAGGGTAACGCAGCGAAGCCCTCTGTCGGCCCCGTCTGTCACCCCTCGGATGAGAAGGTGGACGCCGCAGCCACGGCCACGGGAGCAGAGGGTGGCCTCCCCGGGACGGCGTGCTCACTCCGCCCCGGGCCGCTCTCCCGGGACCCTCCCGCAGAGATGGTTCCTGCGCAAGCTCCGGGACATCAGGGGCAGAGCCGACGCCCCTCGCGGGGACCCTGGCCCCTGAGGACGCGCAGTGACAGGGAGCTTCTCTCCGTCGACACCAGGGAGGACCCACTTTACTTTTAAGTGAGAAAAACAAAGTGCAAGAGGGTGTTCAGGGTGTGCAATCGCTCACTGTTATGGAAAGGATCACAGGAAACACAACGTGTGGAGTGTGTGGAAGCAGGGTGGAGGGTAGGAACGATGAGATTTCTCCGGTTAATCCAGGTTATGGTTTAATTTTGAACCGCCTAAATATCTTACACGTGCAGAAAAGTTAATTGAGAAACAATGACGGGGGGTTAGCACCCAGGTGGCTCTGTTGGTTGAGCATCCAAGTCTTGATTTTGGCTCAGGTCATGATCTGAGGTTTATGGGATCGAGCCCCAAGTTGGGCTCCATGCTGCCGGTGTGCAGCCTGCTTGGGATTCTCTGTCTCCCTCTCTGTCTGCCTCTCCCCTGCACGTGCTCACTTGCTTGCTCTCGCACCCTCTCTCAAAATAAAAAGTAAACTGAGAAAGAAAGAAAAGAAAGAGAGAGAGAGAGAAAGAAAGAAAGAAAGAAAGAAAGAAAGAAAGAAAGAAAGAAAGAAAGAAAGAAAGAAAGAAAGAAAGAAAGGAGAAAGGGAGGGAGAGAAAGAAAGAAGGAACGAAGGAAGGAGGAAGGAAGGAAGGAAGGAAGGAAGGAAGGAAGGAAGGAAGGAAGGAAGAAGGAAGGAATGAAGAGGGAAAACAGAAGCCATAAAACTGAACCCAGACGGAAGCACGTGGACCCGAGTGTGTCCCCCGTGCCCCGAGCACACAGCGCCG
The DNA here is from genome assembly GCF_008692635.1 of Crocuta crocuta. Lineage (NCBI taxonomy): Eukaryota > Metazoa > Chordata > Mammalia > Carnivora > Hyaenidae > Crocuta > Crocuta crocuta. The sequence goes on from NW_027529672.1 coordinate 7,011,118, forward strand.
CACAGCAAGGGGCACAGCGGGTTCCAGGGGCGCTGACAGCGGGGCCAGCAGCGCAGCGGCTTCGTGGCGCTGAGCGCGTCCCTGGAGGAGGCGGAGACAGGAGGCTGAGGCATCCGGGCAGATGCGGCAGCAGAGGCCGCGCACGGGGGCGACCTGCCCACGCCGGCGCCAGCCTTCCACGGATCCGAGGCCAGGGCAGCAGACAGGACGCTGGGAAGTCTGGATTTTAAACGTCCAGAGTAACCTGGGGACCAAATGTAGTGGGTAAAACCTGGTTGGCTCCCGGGCCAGAAAATGTATGAAAGGTATTTTATAAAGTGAGCAAAACTTGAGTGTGGACGATTAGCTGATGACTGAGTTACTGTTGGAGAATCTTGGGTAGATGGTGCTGTTTCGCCGAGGGGACAGGAGTCCTTGCTCCTTGGGGACACATGCTGTAGCACTCGGGGGCATCTTAGATTCGCCTGCAAATAACCTAGGAAAATGCGCGTGTGCGTGTGTGTGCATACACGTGCCTGGAGAGAGAGCTCACGTATGACATGGTTGAAAACTTACGAATCTGATGCGTGTGTCAGTGTTTCTTTAACAATTCTGAACAATTTTTAACAATTTTCAGAATAGAAGTTGGGTAACAAAAATGATTATAAATGCACAATCTATCCATTATTCTAGTCACTGCCCTGAGAGTTGAGTCAGAGCTGGTTGTGGTTGGGAAGGAAGGGACCGTGCACGGCAGGTGCCTGAGGACACGGCCTGGGCCCGGGCCCGCCCCGGCCCCTCGCGGCACCTCCCTGAAGGCCGCGTCCTCTGCCGGTCGTGGGGCCGCCCCCAGGCCCCGCCGTCTGTGCCCCGGGCTCTGCGTCGGCTCGCCCCCTGTCCCTGGCTGCGGCTTGTCCTCGGTGCCCAGCCGGAGATTCTGCAAACCCGTTCACCTCCTTTGCCACATCCCTTGGAAAAATATGCTTGTAATATTGTTCCGCTCAGATCTACACGCTCGTGGTCCCATTTATACAACGGCTACATGATGTTCCGTGTTTATGTGCTCATTACAAAGATTTTATTGCAAAATAAAATTAATATTTCAAAAAGACATTATGCCTTTAATAATTTCTGTGTCCCCGAATGATCTCACATTTGGTTTTCCGTGTGTGCAGGTGTGTAGAAGCGGGGTGCACGGGGTCTCCTGTTGCACGAACACACACCGGGGCCCTGCCACACCACCGCCTTCGGTCCAACCGTGTGATCCTGTCCTGGCCAGACCGCCTTCTGCACGGCACTCTTGTTCCTTCCCCACACATGAACGCATGCACACACGTTCCTTCCATGCACACGTGCACACACACATGTTCCTTCCGTGCACATGTACATGTGTTCCTTCCGTGCACGTGTTCCTTCTATGCACACACATGTTCCTTCCATGCACACGTACACATGTCCCTTGTATGCATGCATGTTCCTTCCACGCACACATGTTCCTTGCACGCACATGCACACATGGTCCTTGCATGCACACATGTTCCTTGCACGCACACATGGTCCTTGCACGCACATGTACACATGTTCCTTCCATGCACGCACACATGGTCCTTCCCTGCACACACATGTTCCTTCCACGCACGTGCACACACGCACACACACACGTGAGTGCTTGCTCTGGGCTGTTCTCCGTTACATGGTACATGTTTTGTCGGTGTACCCGGGACCAGGCAGTGTGCTCCTACAGCATCTGTGCACCGTGAGCCCAGTCCTCGGCTCCAGGGGCAGCCGTCCCTGCACTCTGACGGCCCAGGCTCGGTCCCTGCTGCCCCCAGCCCGAACCCAGCCCTCCTCCGCCCAGCCCGGCCCCGCCCCCGCGGCTGCCCACCTGTCGTCTAGGGCGCTGAGAAAAGCGGAAGAAGATGGCTGGGAAGGGGAGGGGTGTCCCGGCAGGACAAAGGGACCGCTGTGGCCCCGAGGACGGCACCCAGGCTGCGCACTGCAAGGACAGAGCCCCGAGATGGAAGAGCCCACCGTGACGCAGGCTGCCCCGAGGCGGGTGCCCCCTGTGAGCTCTGGGCAGGCGGGGCAGCCCCAGGGGCACATCAGACCCCAGACCCCTCCCTCTGGCTTTACTCCAGCCTCAAGGCACCTCTAGCTCCTTTCTCTGGAATCCCAGGGCGCATCCTGTCCTGATGGGAGGTGTCTCTGAGCCCCTTCTAACGGGGGACCCTGGTCACAGGGAGAGCTGTCCCGCATCACTGCGGGTCTCAAAGGCTCCTCGCGGCTGGGGCTGGGCACCCACC
>NW_027529672.1:7015869-7029085 GCF_008692635.1 Crocuta crocuta
TTTGAACCGCCTAAATATCTTACACGTGCAGAAAAGTTAATTGAGAAACAATGACGGGGGGTTAGCACCCAGGTGGCTCTGTTGGTTGAGCATCCAAGTCTTGATTTTGGCTCAGGTCATGATCTGAGGTTTATGGGATCGAGCCCCAAGTTGGGCTCCATGCTGCCGGAGTGCAGCCTGCTTGGGATTCTCTGTCTCCCTCTCTGTCTGCCTCTCCCCTGCACGTGCTCACTTGCTTGCTCTCGCACCCTCTCTCAAAATAAAAAGTAAACTGAGAAAGAAAGAAAAGAAAGAGAGAGAGAGAGAAAGAAAGAAAGAAAGAAAGAAAGAAAGAAAGAAAGAAAGAAAGAAAGTAGAAAGGGAGGGAGAGAAAGAAAGAAGGAACGAAGGAAGGAGGAAGGAAGGAAGGAAGGAAGGAAGGAAGGAAGGAAGGAAGGAAGGAAGAAGGAAGGAATGAAGAGGGAAAACAGAAGCCATAAAACTGAACCCAGACGGAAGCACGTGGACCCGAGTGTGTCCCCCGTGCCCCGAGCACACAGCGCCGCACAGCAAGGGGCACAGCGGGTTCCAGGGGCGCTGACAGCGGGGCCAGCAGCGCAGCGGCTTCGTGGCGCTGAGCGCGTCCCTGGAGGAGGCGGAGACAGGAGGCTGAGGCATCCGGGCAGATGCGGCAGCAGAGGCCGCGCACGGGGGCGACCTGCCCACGCCGGCGCCAGCCTTCCACGGATCCGAGGCCAGGGCAGCAGACAGGACGCTGGGAAGTCTGGATTTTAAACGTCCAGAGTAACCTGGGGACCAAATGTAGTGGGTAAAACCTGGTTGGCTCCCGGGCCAGAAAATGTATGAAAGGTATTTTATAAAGTGAGCAAAACTTGAGTGTGGACGATTAGCTGATGACTGAGTTACTGTTGGAGAATCTTGGGTAGATGGTGCTGTTTCGCCGAGGGGACAGGAGTCCTTGCTCCTTGGGGACACATGCTGTAGCACTCGGGGGCATCTTAGATTCGCCTGCAAATAACCTAGGAAAATGCGCGTGTGCGTGTGTGTGCATACACGTGCCTGGAGAGAGAGCTCACGTATGACATGGTTGAAAACTTACGAATCTGATGCGTGTGTCAGTGTTTCTTTAACAATTCTGAACAATTTTTAACAATTTTCAGAATAGAAGTTGGGTAACAAAAATGATTATAAATGCACAATCTATCCATTATTCTAGTCACTGCCCTGAGAGTTGAGTCAGAGCTGGTTGTGGTTGGGAAGGAAGGGACCGTGCACGGCAGGTGCCTGAGGACACGGCCTGGGCCCGGGCCCGCCCCGGCCCCTCGCGGCACCTCCCTGAAGGCCGCGTCCTCTGCCGGTCGTGGGGCCGCCCCCAGGCCCCGCCGTCTGTGCCCCGGGCTCTGCGTCGGCTCGCCCCCTGTCCCTGGCTGCGGCTTGTCCTCGGTGCCCAGCCGGAGATTCTGCAAACCCGTTCACCTCCTTTGCCACATCCCTTGGAAAAATATGCTTGTAATATTGTTCCGCTCAGATCTACACGCTCGTGGTCCCATTTATACAACGGCTACATGATGTTCCGTGTTTATGTGCTCATTACAAAGATTTTATTGCAAAATAAAATTAATATTTCAAAAAGACATTATGCCTTTAATAATTTCTGTGTCCCCGAATGATCTCACATTTGGTTTTCCGTGTGTGCAGGTGTGTAGAAGCGGGGTGCACGGGGTCTCCTGTTGCACGAACACACACCGGGGCCCTGCCACACCACCGCCTTCGGTCCAACCGTGTGATCCTGTCCTGGCCAGACCGCCTTCTGCACGGCACTCTTGTTCCTTCCCCACACATGAACGCATGCACACACGTTCCTTCCATGCACACGTGCACACACACATGTTCCTTCCGTGCACATGTACATGTGTTCCTTCCGTGCACGTGTTCCTTCTATGCACACACATGTTCCTTCCATGCACACGTACACATGTCCCTTGTATGCATGCATGTTCCTTCCACGCACACATGTTCCTTGCACGCACATGCACACATGTTCCTTGCACGCACACATGTTCCTTGCACGCACATGCACACATGTTCCTTCCATGCACGCACACATGGTCCTTCCCTGCACACACATGTTCCTTCCACGCACGTGCACACACGCACACGCACACGTGAGTGCTTGCTCTGGGCTGTTCTCCGTTACATGGTACATGTTTTGTCGGTGTACCCGGGACCAGGCAGTGTGCTCCTACAGCATCTGTGCACCGTGAGCCCAGTCCTCGGCTCCAGGGGCAGCCGTCCCTGCACTCTGACGGCCCAGGCTCGGTCCCTGCTGCCCCCAGCCCGAACCCAGCCCTCCTCCGCCCAGNGTCCTTGCATGCACACATGTTCCTTGCACGCACACATGGTCCTTGCACGCACATGTACACATGTTCCTTCCATGCACGCACACATGGTCCTTCCCTGCACACACATGTTCCTTCCACGCACGTGCACACACGCACACGCACACGTGAGTGCTTGCTCTGGGCTGTTCTCCGTTACATGGTACATGTTTTGTCGGTGTACCCGGGACCAGGCAGTGTGCTCCTACAGCATCTGTGCACCGTGANAGGCTTCCTCACGTCTGGACGAAGGGGTCCCCGTGGCCGCTCCGGGGGCTCTGAAGGGCCCTGCCCTGCCAGGGGCTCAGCAAACCTCAGCAGCAGAGTCATCTGCCCCCCACAGTCCGCTGGAGACGGGAACTCCGGGTCCAGGGCTTTCAGACCACATCCTTTCCCTGCGGCCCTAACTTTAGTCTGAGCCCCCGATGCGTTCTGTCACGGAACAACAGCATCTGGCAATTAATCCATGTTTTGCACCGTGACTCAGCTAAGGCTATCAGTAGTGTGTCCAAAGATGTGAATTCTGCCCTTATTTCATTATTGGACTTAGCTGATTCTAAAATCAAGAGCACAGCAGGAAGTCCAGCTGACCTTAAGCAGCCAGCTCCCCACCTCTGGGCCCCCGACCTGGACAAGTGAGGGCAGGGCGGGTGGAAGATGAAGGTCGGGGCCGGCGTGAGCTGCCTGAGCCCTCGGGTCAGTGCTCCGGGGTGCACGAGCCCCACGCTGCCGGGAGCCGTGCCAGCGCCTGCCGAGGGGGGACCCCAGGAAAGCAGCCGTGGGCACAGTGCCCCCCGCGTCGCTGGCTTGGACCTCTGCAGACCTTCCTGGAATCCAGAGCAGCGGCTTAGAAATGACAGACTCTGAGCTTCACGCACAGGTGGACGGGGAATTGGAGGCCCGTGGAGGGGGAGGCACTGACCGCTGCCTCTGCCAGCCCGCCGGGCCCCACCCAGGGGAGGGGGTGCTGCCGGCCGGCCTGCTGGGGGGGGGGGGCAGTCTGCCCGCCCCGCCCGCAGCCACCAGCCCCTGCGGGATCCGTGACCTTCACGGAGCTCACCCTGCACCCAGTCTGCTTTCTCAGCCTGGGGCCAAAAGGGACTTTTCAATCTTAAATATTTTCATGTAAATTTGTCTTCAGGCTAAAAACACAACACTGTTAGAAGGGAACACACAGCTAAGAGGCTGACTTTTTTTTTTCCTGAAGATATTTTCATTATTTGATAAGGATTTAAATGGATTTTAACGACCTCCCCAGATAGTTCTTTTTAAATGTTTTAATTTTAAGACCTTCCTGGCTTAATACATTATATGGCGCATAATCAGGTTATATATTCTCTGTCCTATCTCAGCCTGAATAATAGGAAAATGGGATTATAGTAATACCTCTGCAGGGGCAATCGCAGTGCAACGCCGGCCTCCCCCCAGCTCGGGCTGGCTGGGGGGACTCTCCTTGTNTCCCTGCCTCCCCAGCCCCACCCCACCCCTGCCCCCGCCGTGCCTGGGGCGACCCGGAGTCCCCTCCCAGTGACATCATGCAGGTGGCAGCGACCCCGCGGCGTGCTAGCCACCCGCCCACACGGCCCCTCTGGCCTTGCAGACTCCTACGTACGGGAGTCTGTTCGCAGCAGAACTTGAGCTTCTGAGAATTTCAACAGCCAACCCAAGCTCGCCCGCTGAGCACCCACTCTGACCCCACAGGCTCTACTTTTAAACAACACCGACCAGGCGTCAGCCCTGGAGGGAAACTGAGGTCAGGTGCATGCTAGATCGGTGGCCCTGAGCAGGTGTCATTTGTCTGAGTCTCAAAAGGCATCAGAACGGGATAGCCCAAGTATGTTCTGAGCACTGGAGGAGACGTCGAGTGTAGACGGAGTGCCTAGCTCAGAGCCTCCGGTGGTGTCACCCGCCATCCTTACTGTTGGGGTCCCATTGAGCAGTATCTAGACACAGGGTCCTCGAGGCAGCCTGCCTGCACCCCTGTCCCAGGCCAAATGCTCACTGCCTTTCTGGGACTCAGTTTGCTCATCTATAAAATGGGGGCAATAATCTTGACTACTTGGTGGGTCTGTGTAAGGATTACATGAGTTGTGCCTTGCCCCCAAATGCCTGGTGAAGGTCTGCGGTGAGGACATTTGAGCCGCGTTGCTGCCGTGAGCATCATCCCGCCCCAGGCCGTGGCGTGCTGGGCAGGCAGGGTCACCCTCCCCGCTGCTGCCTGAGCCCCCGGAACCTAACTCAGTAGGGACATGACTTCGCCAGCTGTGCCCTGCTCGTTGTGCCGTCCACGGGTAGAGACGCGAGGCACTCAGCAGCGCATGACCCCACCCGCACGAGGGACCCCCGAGTCAGTGGCCCAGGGTTTGCTGTCTGGACCTCACCGGAGAGCCCCTCGGCCAGCAGAGCTCTGGCCGGTGGGGGGAGAGTGGACTCAACGACTTGGCCCGAGAGCGGTGCCTGCGCTGGAGGCTGCCGGGCGGGGGCTCGGCGCCTTCCTTCTGCTTCCCGGGCACTGGGCAGTGTTGACGCATTCACAGCACAATCGTTGGGGCTTTTATGGGCCGTTTCCTCTTCTAAAATATGGCATAAGTTGCAAAGTGATAATGCATGTGGTGAGAAATATTTATTATGTACAGGACCGTGATAAATATTTCTTTTATGTCCTAAATAAAACCCCCAAATCCTGAGTGTTTTGTGGCCCTCTTTTATATCTTCCCATTACGGCCCTGGCCCTGTGATTCGGCCGAAATTTAGTGGCAGTGAACGTGAACGATGTGGGGCTCTCGCTGGCCCTGGTAGCTGCCAGGATCTGGTTCCGCCGCTTTTGTCCAGGAGGAAGCCCCGCTCGGAGGGAACGCGGTCGGACACGGCACAGGGCAGCAGCCACTTGGTGGGACACACCGCTCTCCGCGCTCAGGGCAAGGGCTGCCAGCGGCCCCTTCCTGTCTGAGAGCGGCGCACGTGTGCAACCTGACGTAGGCGAGGGCCGGGGGTTTGCAAACACGCTTGGATCCAGACAGCATTTCAGTTCTGTTGGTCTGAGCTACAAAAAATGGGGGCATAGATCTGACTCCCGTATTACATGTGCGCACGGAGAAGGTAGAGGAAGTCCCGAAGGGACTCAAAGTGACGCATTCCTTGACATACCCTCCCAGCTGGCGATTTGCTGAATCGCCTGAGATGCTCACATCTGGGGACTCGGACGGAATCAGAGGACTGACGTGGAGCTCGGTCTCGGAAGGACGTGGCTTTGAGAGAATGGGAAGGTGATCTGTCCCTCCTGGGGACGCCATCCAGCCGTCCCAGGTCCTGGCCTTCTGTCCCCTCGAGGCAGAGCTCCCACATCCGGGTAGGTGCGCACAGAGAGCCTCGAAGGCGGATGTTCCCCAGCATTCTGTGGGACGCTCGCCGTCCCACAGCCTCCGAGGGAAGGACCGGGCAGGGGTGAGTGGGTGACGGAAGACAGACAGAAGGGACAGTCTGCAGGCCAGGCACACACGCACGCATGGGCACGTGGGCACGCGGGGCAGCGCTGGCCTCGGTGGGTGAGGGGGGCAGCCGTGCCGGCGGCTCGTGGTCCTTCTGCAGCGTGCAGTTCTGTCCCCAGCTCCGCCATCGGGCACCAGGCACCCAGAGGGCTCGATCCAGCCCCTGCCTCCATTGCCCCCAAATGCCAAGGGGACATTTGTCTTGATAATTCGGCACAGCGCCACCGGAGTGAAAACGCTGGGAACGTCCCTGCACCGCAGCTGGCCAGCTGGTCCTCACTCGGCCTGCTGGGGTGGCCGCTTACGTGTCCGGACAGGAGGACGGACACACGTGGAAGAAGTCGTCTGCTGGCCCAGCTGTGCCCAGCGACCCCCTTCCTATAGGTAACCAGCTCCCAGGACACACGTCATGGCAGCAGAAGCAGAGAAAACGAGGCCAAAATCCCTTCCCAGCAGACGCTGCAGTGGCCGGTCTGTGGGAGACGAGTAGGGACAGTCGGTGGGCAAGTAGGCGCTCGTTTCACCAACGGAACTAAACCTACAGGTAGAAACGCTGCTGTAAACCCCACCCCAGGCTCTGAGCTGCACGGGTGTGTTTTCAGGTCAGAGCTCCTGATCTGGAGAAGCTCTGCTGTGCGTGTTCTGGGGGCTAGGCATGTGTGCGCTGGGCGCTGGACACTAGGTGCTGTGTGCTGGGCGCTGGGCATTGGACACGTGTGCGCTGGGCGCTGGACACTAAGTGCTGTGTGCTGGGCCCTGGGCACTGGGCATGTGTGTGCTGGGCGCTGGACACTAGGTGCTGTGTGCTGGGCGCTGGGCATTGGACACGTGTGCGCTGGGCGCTGGACACTAAGTGCTGTGTGCTGGGCCCTGGGCACTGGGCATGTGTGTGCTGGGCGCTGGACACTAGGTGCTGTGTGCTGGGCGCTGGGCATTGGACACGTGTGCGCTGGGCGCTGGACACTAAGTGCTGTGTGCTGGGCCCTGGGCACTGGGCACGTGTGCGCTGGGCGCTGGACACTAGGTGCTGTGTGCTGGGCCCTGGGCACTGGGCATGTGTGTGCTGGGCGCTGGGCATTGGGCATGTGTGCACTGGGTGCTGGATGCTGGGTGCTGGACGCTGGGTGCTGGGTGCTGGGCACTGGGCATGTGTGCGCTGGGCGCTGGACACTAGGTGCTGTGTGCTGGGCCCTGGGCACTGGGCATGTGTGCACTGGGTGCTGGACACTAGGTGCTGTGTGCTGGGCGCTGGGCATTGGGCATGTGTGCACTGGGTGCTGGATGCTGTGTGCTGGGCGCTGGGTGCTGGGCGCTGGGTGCTGGGTGCTGGGCATGTGTGCACTAGGTGCTGGGCGTTGGGCGCTGGGTGCTGGGTGCTGGGCACTGAATGCTGGGAATGTGTGCACTGAGCATGTGTGCACTGGGTGCTAGACGCTGGGTGCTGGGCGCTGGGTGCTGGGCACTGGGCATGTGTGAGCTGGGCACTGGGCTCTGGGCACCGAGCGCTGGGCAAAGGCAGGGCTATCTGTTCCCATCTTCCCCCAGCAGGTGGGAGCAGGAAAAGCCTTGGAGGAGACAGTGTTTGGATGGAGACGAAAGAGAATCAGGCCCTGGAGGAGCCAGGAAGTGGGCGCTCTGACCTGTCACCCTGGACAGAGGGCGCCGCTGAGCATCGGAGGTCACTGTCCCCGCCTGACCTCACCTGCGCCCCACACGTGCGCACCTGCTGGAGTCAGCGTGAGGCTCACCGTGCAGACGGGGCCTGGGGCCGGGGTCCCTGGTGAGAGCTGTTGAAGGGGCAGGCAGGCTGCCGGCCACCAGGGGGCAGGAGGGACCCTCGGCGAGACCATCGGCTCGTCGCATATCTGAAAACGAGGGCTCGGACGAGTGTCACTCTCTCCTTACTTTCTCCCACTGCCTACCTCACCTTGGCTAAAAATTTAAAAGCAAGGGATGGCGAAGTTCAGTGTCCCAACAGAGTTCTGACGCATTTCCCCCAGGCGGGCCGGTCCGCACCAGCGTGGCCGGTGGGGCCTGTGGTCTGGGTCCTTCCGGGGCCTCTTCGTGGGGTGGGGTCCACTGACCTGAGGGTGTCCGGAACCTCCTGAGGAGGACTGAGGGCCAACACTCCCCGATGGATGCCCAGGGCGGGTGGGGCCGGGGAGGGGACTGGCCCAGTGAGGTGAGCACATTCGTGGCCGGCCGCGTGGGCACAGTGCTCCTGACAGGTCGCCTTACCCATGGGGACAGCATCCCTGAGAAGGGGCCACGGAGCTCGGGGAGGGCATGGAGGACAGCGAGGACCAGGGGAGTCTCCGGGAGTGGAGGCCAGAACCTCACGTGGAGGCCGGCGCGCTCCTCGGGAGGCTGGACTCTGCGAGTGAAGACCGCCGCCCTGGTGGGGGCAGCGTGGACTTGCCAGCTGGCCTGGGAACAAACCCAGGACGGGCAGGACGGTGGGAGGCTCTGGTTTCCCCCCACCCCGCTAATGCGGGGGCACTGCGCGCCCCCAGACCTTTCCTCAACCCCGTCCACACCAGCACTAACTGGGGCATTTCTAGAAGCATGTGATTTCCAAACAGCTCCAGAGAGAGCCCATCCAGAGAAAGCGGCGTGGGCCCCCCCCCCAAGCCCTGTGCGCCGGGGCCGGAGTGGAGGCGGGGCGCCATTTCCATGTTTCGGCACAACTTCTGCCCATGGGTGATGCCAGCACCCAACGCCTGCACCGGGCTTCGAAGAGAATGAACGGGCCAAGTGACTCGATCCTGAACTTGTATGTGTGGGGGAGGGGCGGCCCTTCTCACCTGGGGTTTGCAAACTGAAGTCACGAGGTGCTGGCGCCTTTGGGCGAGGAGGCTGGGCTGGAAGGGGTTTATCCTGAGAGGCCTCGGCGGCGCTACAGTTCCCGCGCTGCCCAACACAGACTGCATTTAACGCCCGGTGCCTGTGCGCCGAGTTGCAGGGGACGGTCCAGCTCACGGGCATCACATTCCCACCACTCGTGGGCATCGGGGCTGTGTCACCAGGAACGGAGTTCAACAGAGCGGCTCCCGGCTGGTGTCACAGGCTTGTAGGGAATCAATCGATTTAAAGTCACCCATTTGCTTCCCTGGCTCAAGAGGCGGCTGACATTTCTGCGTGGGGCCCTGACGCCGAGGGGCGGAGGCCAGGGCAGGGGCCCATGTGGATGCGCTCCCCAGATTAGATACGTGGTGAACCTGCATGTGGGGTCAGGGATGAGGTGCTCGGGTCCCTGCCCAGAGAATGGCTAGTGGCCCGGAAGACGGACTCCAGCGCCGTGGGGGCTGTTGAAGCTTCTCACAGACAAGGGCAACGTGAGGTTTGGCAGAACCAGGGAGAAACAAGGCAGATGTGGATGGTGCTAACTTAACTCTGTCTAGGGCAGAGCTAGAGGACCATGGGCCCCGGGAAAGCGGCCCCATCATGGGAGGGAGCGTGCCGTCCTGGTGGCCCCGTGGCTGACCGCACACCTACACACGTGCACTTCGCCCCGGGCCACTGTCAGCACAGAGCCTGACACAGGGCTTGAACCCATGGACTGTGAGATCATGACCAGAAGCTGAAGTCATACATTCACCCGGGGCCCCCGGGTTCACACTGCAAATACCTTATGGGGAAAATGTCCGCCAAGCAAAGGTTAAGTATTTGGGGACAAAATGTACAACTTTCTCCGGCTATTGTTGGCGGATTGCTTGAAACAGACCATTCAAATGAAGCAACAGGAAAATAAGTAGTAGAAACAATAAACACTTAGTACAAAAATAAACCTCTGGCAAATCCAGGATAAGAATTTGTCGCAGCCGTCATGGATAAAGTCATCCGTGAGGACACATCCATGCGGTTCTACTTCATTCCTTGCTCTCTCGGATCCTGCTGCCCAGGGATCCTGCTCCCTGCAGGGCCTGGGCCAGATCAGGGGATGAACTTTCTTTTTTTTTTTTTTTTAATATTTTTATTTATTTCTAGCAGAGAGAGAGACAGCGTGAGCAGGGGAGGGTCAGAGAGAGAGGGAGTCACAGACTGAAACAGGCTCCAGGCTCTGAGCTGGCGGTCAGCTCATGGCGAGATCATGACCCGAGCAAAAGTCGGACGCCCAACCGACGAAGCCACCCAGGCGCCCCAGGGATGAACTTTCTGAGCGGCTTCTGCCCTCGGCAAGATCTGCGTGGGGAGCGTGACAGCTGTGGTTTCACCTAGAAGGCGCTGGAAACTGTCAGGCAAAGAGAGGAAGACGGGGCGCCATGGAACGAGGGGCCTGCACACCAGGACCCACGTGAGCACTCCAGTGCATGGCAAGATAGCTGGGTGAAGGCCGTGGTCCGGAGGACGGTGACTGCTGGGTGACACTCGGGGAGACAGGCAAAGGGACAGGTGGTCAAAGGCGTGTGCCCTGGAGGTCGGGGTGACAGGCGGGGCTCAGACTGCAGGGCCCTGTTGGGAAGCTCTGGCCTCTGGGACGTGGAGGTTACCCAGGGATAGCGACAGAGTGACCCGACGCTCCTGCGTTTGTCCTTTGATTGGATGTGTCCTATGATTGGATGCATTTTTACCAGATCTACCGGCTCTGAGTTTCCTGCTGGATTTTAGCAGCTCAGAGGTCACGGCTGAGTTACCCACATTACCTAGTACGTTTCAAATGAAAGGTAAATGTGCAAAAGTTAAGCAAAGCTACCATTTAAAGAGAAATCTTAGTCTACTGTCTTTCTATAATGTCTTAAATACATATAGATGGCTTAAAAATGGATTAATTCCGCAGCTCTCAAAGTGGGCAAATATTTGAAATACCGATCACAGACACATATGAACCAGCTGTGACTCCAGCTCGTTCCCATTTTTCTCCCTGCGGGCTTCCCTGATTACACCACAGCTGACCTTTCATCTCCACGGCGTGGTGACTGCAGGCCAGACAGATGTGAGTATAAACGTGGATGTCGATAGATTATCTGCCTATCTACAACCTTAGATAATCTTATTTTCTGAGATTCAGAATCACGGTCATATGAACTAAAATGTAAGATCCCAAACATCTGGGTGAACACCAAAAACGTCTAGAAGTTTCTGTAGGGGTAGCGGGTGCCTGTGCTTCTAAGCACAGACACCATGGATGTTTTCCACCCTCTTCCAGCGCAAGGTCTGGCCTTGTGTGATCTCCCACTAAAATCGTTTCGGGTAGAACTCTGCGTCGTTGTGAACCTTGCATAACTACTCTGAGTATGATGGCGGTAATGATGATGGTGGTGATTAAGGCGCGCTGACAGCAAGCAGATGGCCCCTCAGCAGGAAGACTGAGCAGGACTCACAGAGGGGCCGTTAGGGTGCCGGAGCAGTTACAGGTAGCATGCCCGGCTGGGTGCCCAGGACTGGCCTTCGCGGGGGCCTGGGGGGTCCTCACCAGAGCGGGGGCCACAGGGGAGGCCGCCCGGCTGGAGCTGTGCCTGCTCCCAACTGGGCCGAGCAAATCCCAAGTCTGCTGCCCACACAGAACGTCCGAAGGCCAGAGGAAGGTAGCCCGATGGCTGGGGTGCGGGGGCTCCAGGGCCACCGGACAGGGGAGAGCATCTCAGTCAGTGACCGCAGGACCCTGCAAAGCGCTCACTGTCATGGGTGTGGACAGCACTGTGGCCCCAACATGAGAGAGGATAAAACCAGTTCCCCTGTCTTTGCGAGGTGAGGTGGATTAAGTCAGTCACGTGTCTAAACCCATAGTAGTCACTGACCGTGAAATATTAGGGGCAAAGAAAGGAGAGGAAAATTAACGGGAGAGCAAGGCCCTTTAGCCTCTGCTTCTGGAGACGATCATGGCACCCAGAGGGCGATCGTACCTTCAGCCGACGCTGCTGTGCCCTTCACCGCTCCCAGCATTGCGGACCCCAGGCGGCCCCCTCAGTCTCTGGTAGCCCCATCTGTATGCTGAGTGGTACCTGGGCCCCGTACGCCGCCTCCCCTCTCCCATGGGCTCCAGAGACATAACTCCCCTTCAGCAGCCGGGTCACTGCGCAGCAGGCACAGCCACAGCCTTCTCTGCCTGACGTTTCCGAGCCACTAGGAGTCGAAAGGGCCAGGACCCCAGCCTCAGCAGATTGTGCACTTGGGCAACAAGCTCTCCCGACTCACCAAGCCTGGGCTGCAGGGACGAGGGTTACTGGGTAGAACAGAAAGAGGGGCCACCCCCATCTCCTCTTCTTGGGGACCAGGGTCATGCACCGTCATTCCAGGGAGATAGCAACATAGGCCAGCTGCTGGTTCAAGGCCACCAGGTGACCCTCCACAGGACCCCACCCGACCTCACCAGGCCTTGTCCCATAGATGGTGCTGTGCCCTCCGCAGGCCGCTCCGGATCAGCCAGATGCTTCTTGGCATGAGGGTTCAGGGGAAGTAGCAGCGGGTTCCGGGCGTGAGGGTGCAGCGGATTTTGTGGGCGTGAGCCTAGTGCTGCAGTGACTGTCCCTTAAAGTACATTTCTCGGTCAAGAAGACTCTACGTGAGAAGCCGTGTGCCCATCAGCCATTCTCAAGAGCGTGGGTTGTAACGATGGGAAGGGAAGGAGCGTCTGACCGGACTCACTTTTGTGAGGGGCACTGCTCCCCTTAACAATGGGGGGATTTCATGGGGTCCACCCGGAACAGAGGCCTGTGTCGGCGAACCCTGACCAGGAACCGGTGGCCTGGGGGACCCTGGCTGACACGCCCACACACCCGGGACCGCCCACCTCGTGACCGGGTCTCAGAGCTTCCTGCGAAGTGCGTGGTGCGTGCAGACTCCCAGCTCTGTGCCCTCCCGCCCCCTCCCCTCGTCATCACCCTCATCACCCACATCCCAGTCTTGTGCCTTGGGACCCCCAACCCCTGGACAGCCAGCCCACGAGTCAGTGTGGATGCGTGCCCTGGGCCCTCTCGTCTCCCAGGAAGCTTCGCAGAGCTGTCGTTCAGGGTGGCGTTGTGCCCCCCATGGAGGCTCCCCCACCTGCTCTCAGGCCACTCGTGACCCAGGCAGGGCAGCGGGGCCGTCGCTCCAGGCCTGCCCCTCGGCTGACGGACGGCGAGGAGCCGAGCAGGGAGAGGCAGCAGCCAGGGAGCAGGTGCCCAGCGGGCCTGGGTCCACTCGGGTCTTCCAGAGCCGCTCAGGCTCAGCCTTGTCTCGGGCGTTCCCATCTGAGGTGAAATGCCGGCCCGCGTGTCTGGCTGCACGCCCAGCGGGTCAGGTAACGCTTCACGGGTGACACTGCAGGCGCAGGCACGTGGCACGTGATGGCCAGGCAGCCGGCTGGCTTTCCAGGGCTCGGGACAGATGGACAGACGGCTGGAAGGCCACTGGCTCGTGCCAACCCCA
>NW_027529672.1:7029259-7041874 GCF_008692635.1 Crocuta crocuta
GCCAGGAGCCCCTGTCCAGCCTCTCCCCGGGCACCCCATCCCGAGGCCTGGCAGCCGGCCACCTCCCCCGGCCCGATGTGTCTCCGGGTGCCGTGGGCCGAGGGCACTAGCCCCGCTGCTTTCCCCAGCACCCTAGAGAGAGTGCTCCCAGCACCCCAGAGCCACGGCCGCGCCTTCTCCAGGGAGGTCCCCATCTCTGCACGGGTCGGGGGGCTCCTTCCACAGGAGGTAACCTCTGCTCCTACGGCTGTTATTTGTACATCCTCCAACGGTGTCTTTACTCACTGGCCTCAATACCCGAACGCCCTTATATCTAATAATTCTTTCCTTTCGATTTCTCTGTTCCATTTACAAGGTGGTTCCTACTTCCAGACTGAACCCTTGCCGGAGGGTCTGGCTCCTGCCCCGGATGCCCAACCCCACCGGGTCCTCCCTGAGGCCGAGTGACTCCCCAGAACCCCGCTGTAACGCGGAAGCGAGGCCAGCGACACTGGTGCCGAGGCCAGGGCTTCCCCCAAAGAAGAGAGAATCCCCCCCAATTACGTCCTTATACACACGGCAGGGAGCGTGTCCACGGCACTGAAGGGGGACGGGGCAGGTGAGGCGGCGCCCCTGTGTCCTGGGGCGGCGGCAGCGAGTCTGGAGAGAGGCCCCAGGAGGCGTGGAAGAAACACGCAACCGTTTAGAGAACACAGTTAACTAGCTGGGGGTGTAGCCAACGGGCCCCCCCCCCCAGAGCTGGCACGTTGGAGGGTAAGATTTTTGTTTACACTTACTCAGCCTTTCTGTGCATTCACAAGCATTCTTATGAATCTTTCAAAACAGAGTATCTTCAGTTAAAACACCATCCGTTTTGCTGCTGGAGATCACAGTGGAAATCTCACCACAAAAACACACTGGTTTAAAATATTTATTAATTAAAAAAAATTTAAAATTCTTTTTATCCAAAGATGATGAGAAAAATCTCATGCAAACTGGGCATACAATAAAAATAACTCAACTATTCATATGATGAATTTTGTACAAAATAATTCCATTTTAAGTAGGACCTCCGACAGACGGTGCAGCCGCCCTGTCCGGGGTCGGCTTCCCCTCAGGCTCCGGCGGGGGCCCGGGGGGCGTCGCTGTGACCTGATGATGATGATGCTATTGCTACTACTCGGGACATCGGACAGACACCCAGCACACTCAGAAGGAGCCCCCTCGCCACGGGGCTCAGAACCCAGGGGACACACAAAGGTTTGGAGAAAAGTTTCAGGTAATCAGCTCAACTCATGAATACATCTTGGGAGAGTTATAGGTATTTCTGCTTACAAACCTGCAGTGGATTTACCATTTGTATATATTACAAGTACTTTGCATAATTAAACAGTGAAGGGAACGACCTACCATGGCAATTAGAAATGCATCAGACTCGGAACGTCGTACAAAAGACAGCTTCAATATGAAACAGTAATCCTTCGAGAAGTGCGCGCAGCCCCGCGGTCGCCCGCCCCCCTCGCCGCGCCCCCGCCCCGCACCTGTCTTTCTGCGCCTCTCACGCACTCATCTCATTTTCCGCAGCCGGAGTCTGTTTTCCTTGTCCCGTTTCTTAAGAATAAGTATGAATTGGTTGAAAAAATGCTCCTGGTCCTTCTTTTTTTGAACGAGCCGAAACCTCTGATCCCGGCCGTACTTCTCTGCGAACTCCTTAAACGTGGTTCTGGAAAACAAGAACTTTCCTGATTCAGGGCTGGGGGTGGGGGGGGGTCAGGGTGGTCTGTGCCCTGAGCCAGGGGCTCCGCACCAACTCCTCTCTCCTAGGGTCACCATGTGGGGACCCAGAGACGCCAGTGTTCTCAGCTCCAACCATAGAAAATCACAATTTATAAATGTTTAGATGCACTTTTGCTTTTCTAGGTTAGCATTTTGTGAAGGGGGTGATTTATGCTACATTTTTTCCCATTCAGAAAATATCTGCCCTTTAAATACTTGGAGAGGTTTTATAAGGACCATGTAACCAACATCCAATTATAGACCAGGTGAACTAAACAATTATCATTCAAAACATGGGAGCCTATGTCTTCATGGAAAGCAAACATCAATTCTTTTTTATTTAAAAAATAATGTTGTATTTATGCATTATTACTAAAATGTCTAAATGCCTACATTATTATTAAAAATAATAATGCATAAATGTCTAGACGTAATATCTAACCCCCAAATAAAAATAAACCAAAAATCAAATTTTTTGCTTATACAAGTTATAGTTCTATAATTCTTTGGTTTTTGTTTTTACAGTTTATTTATTTTTGAAACAGAGTGAGACAGAGCACGAGTGGGGGATGGGCAGAGAGAGAGGGAGACACAAAATTTGAAGCAGGCTCCAGGCTCTGAGCTGTCAGCACAGAGCCCGACGCGGGGCTTGAACCCACAAACTGTGAGATCATGACCTGAGCTGAAGTCGGCGCTTAACCGACTGAGCCCCCCAGGCGCCCCATATAGTTCTATAATTCTAAGAGTAGTACATGTTCATTACTTTTTAAATATCAGCCAGTTAAAGCCAATTTTTGGGGCACCTGGGTGGCTCAGTCAGTTAAAGCATCTGACTCTTGATTTCAGCTCAGGTCATGATCTCACAGTCTGTGAGTTTACACAAATAGCCTGGAGCCTGCTTGGGATTCTCTGTCTTCCTCTCTCTGCCCTCCCTGGCGCTCACGCTCTCTCTCTCTCTCTCTCTCTCTCTATCCCTCCCAGCCAAAAATAAATAAGTAAACATTTTTACACAACAGCCAATTTTAAAGAAGACTTAAGTTCATGCATTTTTCTAATTTCTAACAGTTTCCTGTTGGCCTGTTTTATTTCGAGGGAGCAGTGCCGGGTTATTTTAGGTGACTTGGCAGCGAGATCACGTGGCCCGTTTGTCTCGGTGTGTGTACCTTCTCTTTACACCCCCGCCGACTGCGAAGGCGTCTGGAGCCAACGGCGAGGTTTGTTTTACCGCTGCCGTTTGCGTCCTGTAGACTCACTCTCCCATCCCTGGATCCGAAGTCAGCCCTCATCTCGAGTGCTGACCTACTGATTAGGTCTTTAAGTCATGGAGTCAGGGCGGCCGCGCTGGAAAACCAGGCGGGGCAGTGAATGGGAAGGACACGGGACATGGGGATCCAGCACAGAGGACCTGAGCTGTGCGGCCGGGCAGGGGCTGCGGCCTAGTCACCGACAGCGCGAGGGAGGAGGAGGGCTTCCCTCTCCAGCGGGTCTTCACAATTACACCCGTGAGGTCTCCGCGATGTTACGATTTAACCAGAACAGACTTTAAAAGTCCTTCCGGTCATTGGTAAATTTCCCGCCCCCGAAATTGCCCAGCATGTCTGTCTCCATACCTGGGTGACACTTTAGATTCTTCCAGAAGTTTTTTGAATTCCTCTTTGGCTAGCAGCAATTTGCTTTTCTTCTCCTTATATTCTTCTTTTATCCTGGTCTTGACAAACTGTTCAAATATCTTAACACACACACACACACACACACACACACACACACGAAAAGTATTACCAGGTTGCATATCAGGAATGAAATCGTGTGTTTCAAACACAACACAAAAGGACAGAGAGCCTCTGTGGTTAAGCCTTTCTTTTCCATAGTTGCTGGGGCGGCAGGCACAGCCCCTCGGCAGAGGTGCTCTCTTGAGCCAAGCGTCTACATAATTAAGCCTGGGTCCCCAAGAGAATCTCGGGGCTAAACACTGAATCAGCCCCGCGTGGGGGTCCCTTTTCCTGTTCTGGAATTCTGTGAGCAGCTTCTAGGATCATGTGCTGTCTGGCCCATCCCCTGGCTGGAAGGGCATGAATATTGTCTGGTAGGCAGGTGCATTCACGACCCCGGGAGCCCTCTCCCTTTGAGCTGATAGCCAACTCAGTAACATGAACCACAAAACCTCTCTGCAGCAGTCCATCAAATGTTCCTCCCTTGATGGGATGGAGGCCGCTCATTCTTCTAATATGAGATGGTCATCATTTATAAATGGAGCCTGAAGGAGGTGGGGACCGCTGTCTCATTCCTAATGCTATCGGAGCCTCAAGAGCATTAAAAAGAAAATACTGGAGATAATTTAAATGTGAGTGCAAACATAAATAAAAAGATCAATAAAAATTTCACATGTGATCCTGGAAGGCCTGTAAACAGCAATCCTGTACCAGCCGGATCGAAGGCCATTGCCGACATGAGATTTGACCCCGGGCGCATCTCCCGCACTCCTGCCCCGGAGGGGGAGTCAGGGAAGACAGGCCAAAGCAAGAGGCTCTGTCCGCTTGGACGGGGTTTCACACCACATTTCAGTAACCACCAGCCGCATGGGATTATAAATCCCCAAAGCTCCTCTCGTCCTGAACACTCTGTACCGAAATGAAACATTCAGGAGCAGGACTTAAATGGAGCAGGCGTGCACATATATTAAAGGAAGAATATATCGGCCTAATTCACCTTCAAGGCAAGTGGTGTGCAAGCTCTCTGATTGTCTTATAATTTAAACTAATAAAACAGGTGAATGAAGGGTTATTATCCAAATAAAAGTGTGTGGCTCCATCATTAGTCAGAGATTTTGCTCTGTTCATTTTAAGTCTGGACGGAAACCCAGCCAGGCTGCAGGCGCCTGAGCCGCTCACCCGTGGGACCCGGGCTCTCTCCTCTCCCTTCGCTCTGTGGCTCTATTTACGCTGCTATGATTTAACATAGTGGCCTTTTTCTTCCCACTTTGACAGATTATACCAGCTTCATTCAAAGTGGGGCGCAGTTTTTTAAAAGACAGACCACTGGCCATTGCCTCGCCAGGGCGTGTTCTCCAGTAAGAAAAGGAAACACTATTTGTTACCGTGGAAACGGTTTGATGAGCGTGGCGGACCCCCATTCTCTGTTTGGGCTCAGTCACTTCTCCCTTGCAGCCCCCCATGGAGGACTGGCCGGTGGCGATTTGCCCATCATGAGCTTTAGTTTCCCCGTAAAAACGCCATGTAACAGCGAGGCAGGTACAGACTCTAGCTGGACGCTTGCTGTCAGTGCATTTGTGAGGAGCTCTGGGGCTTTGAGTGGCCCAGATACGGTTTCCTTCTCGGGCGCGGCTCCAGCCCCAGTGCTCATAGGAGCCGCGACATCTCCCCTGGGTCCCGGGTGGTTTCTCCCACAAACACTGGCGTCTGATCGAGGGCTCCCTGATGCTGTATCAGCCACCAGCGAGGTCAGCTTCCTGCTCTTCCTCATGGGGTCCCTGGGGCCACATGCAGCCTGGTGACACTGAAGTTTGCTCTGTTTGACGGCGTTCCCCTAACCACTCCTTTTTGGTGTGGGCTGGCGTTCCAGTCTCATCTGCCTGCAGAGCACACGACCAGGCGTGGGGCCCGGACACCCCAGCCCAGGGGTGCGGGCGCACAGCCCCTCGGCGCGCTCGAGCGTGCAGAATGCCCCCGGGTCAGGAGCGGGCGGGTCAGTTCAGCAGCACTCTGTGAGCTGCGCTCGGTCAGGTAGAGACGGATGTGAGCATAAGGTCATCTGGGGGAGGGGGACTTACTTCCTCAGCTTCCTTCAAAGGGCTACTGGTCTCTAAAAACACCTCTGAACGGGCAAGAACGGTGCTGACATCAGCAAAAGCACGGTCCGCGGCTGTGCTGATGGCAGCGGTCTTAGCCAGCAGGGGGTCTTAAGCAAGTCATTCTTCACACAAGTAAGCAAGCCTCTTACTACACGTGTTCTCAGCCGAGTACTCAGACTTTTTCATCCTTAACATTGTGACGAAAGGGTGAAGTATTATTGATGATTAACGTCTATAGTTTTCTTCAGCTGCATGTGTGTGTGTGTGTGCGCGCGCGCGCGTGATCTAACCGCATCTGACTCTAATGTAGTTTGGTTTTTGTTTTTGTTTTTGGACACCCTGCTAACACATTTCACACATTTTCAAACATTTCCTTCTGGAAAACTCAAGTCAGCTAGAATGCAGCGAAAGGATCATAAATCCAAGTTGTTGGAAGATGGGAGCCCTGGGCAGCGCGGCCGGTGCTGCAGCCTCCCAAGCCCCAGCGTGTGCCAGCGGGCCGTGCCGGAGGCAGGNTGCTGGTGTGTGCTTGGGGGACTTCAGGGGCCAGGACAGAGTTGGAAACGAGCGTGCCCTCTGTCCTGCGGGCCCCGGGCTCTGCTGTCTGAGAGCACGCAGGCCGTGGTGACAGAGGCCACATCTGAAACAGCTCTCCGGCCTTCTCTGTTTCCAGCGGCTCATCCCGACGACCTGTTTTCCATGTGCATCATTTCACACTCAAAGGGCAGAGGACAGAAGAGACGGGATTGGAACAGGACCCAGAGACCTGGAAATCCGGATTTTCTGGAATTTATGTCGGGGCCCTGGCTGTGTTCTAGGGACCAGCAAACGCTGACCGGGCTGTGCCAGCCTATGCGTCACTGCTCAGTCCCTCACCCGGCAGTCCCTCAAGCGTCCCTCTGTCTGTCTGCTTAGTCCTGGAAGCTGTATTGGCTCCATGATCTACGTGGACAATAGGCCAGCACAGGGCCGCCAGGGTAACGTGTCCTCCAGGCGAGCTGCCTCTCACCCATTCCTGCCCTTTCTGGGGACCTGCTCTCTAGACCTGCCCTCCCCAGCCTCCTGCAAGCTCTTACTGTTCCCCAGACCCTCCTCGCGTTCAATGTCATCATATAAGAGCTTAATTAAGTCTTCTTAACACAGCTATGTGGGTGCGGTCAGTGTTCCCAGCATGTGCGTTTCCATCTTGGAACGGGAGTATGTGTCCTATGGGGTCACCACCAGACGGTTGGCGGAGACGGTTAGGAGATAACCCTCATCTGCACCGGGAACCGCTGCCGCACACAAGCTCACACACGAGAGTAAGCTACACTCCTCCCCCACCCCTGCCAAAATGAACACGAAAGGCCCCTCTTCCTCAGCGGTAACGTCAGGGAGGAGCGTCACGCTAGCGCTGCGTCCCCAGAGCCCGCCGCCACCTCACCTGTTTCCGCTCCTCAGAGTTTAGCAGGAGGTATCGTGGATCAAACACGATTTTGTGCAATTCTTTCTCCCACGTGGAAAACGCTGACACCTGAAGAAAGATATTTGATACAGTTACTTTTAGCATCTAACACAGAGCCTGAGGTCACGCTGGAGTCATCAGTGGTGGAAACAGCATCAGGTTGGGGGGCTCAGTGATGCGGCCTCGTGTGAGAGCGACGGGCATGAGAGCGTTCCGGGAAATCAATACCTAGAGCATTAGGAAATCTAATTTTTTAAAAAATTTTTAATGTTTTTTATTTATTTCTGAGAGAGAGACAGCATGAACAGGGGAGGGTCAGAGAGAGAGCGGGAGACACAGAATCTGAAACATGCTCCAGGCTCTGAGCTGTCAGCACAGAGCCTGACAGGCTTGAACCCACGAACTGTGAGATCATGACCTGAGCCGAAGTCGGACGCTTAACCGACTGAGCCACCCAGGCGCCCCAGGAAATCTAATTTCTACACTCATGCCACTGTTCCTTCCCTGGATTTCTTCCAGGGCCACATGCCACTGATCCGAAGCCCCAATTCTACCTGTGCCGCTGGAATGTCATTCCGGAATGTCACATCTTGAAGTCAGAAATATTGGTAAAAACTTTCAGAACCCCGCAGACCATGACAGAGGGCAATTTCTTACAAATAGTCTGCATTTTGCACAATTCTAGTTGATTTTTAGTCAACAGTTAAATCGTGTTAGGTAAGTCATTTTATTTTAAAACAAATGATGTTACTTTACAATAGTTTTAGATTTACAGAGAAGTTACAGGAATATTACAGAGTGAGCACGTTTCCTACCTGCTTCCCATACTGTTCACACCATACATTAGTGTGGAAGCCAGATTTGTCTACACTATTGTTAATGAAAGTCCACACTTAAGACTTATTTAGTTTTAGAGGTTCCTGGGTGGCTCCGTCGGTTAAGCGTCCAACTTTGGCTCAGGTTACGATCTCGTGGTCCGTGGGTTTGCGCCCTGCATCCGGCTCTGTGCTGAGAGCTCGGAGCCTGGAGATTCTGTGTCTCCCTCTCTCTCTGCCCCTCCCCCATCATACTCTGTCTCTCTCTCAAAAATAAATAAACATTAAAAAAAAAAAGACTTTAGTTTTTACCTATTTTTCTTTTTCTCCCTAGGATCCCACCCAGTACAGCACGTGACAGTGTCACATCTCCTGAGGTCCTCTGGGCTGTGACATTTTCTCAGACTTCCCTTGTTTGGCCTTGACAAAGGCCAGGTCAGGTGTTTTGCTGGTCAGGTGTGTTGTAAGATGGCCTCTATCAGGATTATCGTGTTAGATAATTAGATGGTTAGACCAGGTTCTGGGTTTCAGGGAAGAGCACAGAGCCGGGTGCTGTCCTCACCCATCACATCACGGTACCGCCTGTCACCGTGACTCACGACAGGCGGTGTGGACCCAGACCACCGGGTGGAGGCTGTGCTCCCCAGGCCTCCCCCCCCACACTCACTCCTCCCCACCATGCTGTGCTATTTGGGGGGAAGCCACTGTGTGCAGCCCACCCCTCGGGCTATGTTCCACCTCTTGAGCGGGGCGCATCCCAATACAAGCTACTTGGAAAGCTCAAGGGGATATTTATCAATTCCCCCACATTTACTTATTTTTCCATCATTTATTTGTATCATACAGACTCACAAGTGTTTCTAGTTTGGGCTATGATCCAATATAATCCCAAAACTTGCTTTTGCCCACATTGTTCAGCTTTGGCCATGGAGATCTTTTCTGGCCGGCCTCTGTGTGCCTTTGGCATATCCCGTCATTGTTTTGGGGGGGAGGGGGCTTCTACTTTCTGGAACATCAAGGTGCCCCAGCCTCATCTGCTGTGTCTCCTGCCTCAGTCCTAGGTCAGACAATTCTCCAAGAAGCCCAGTTCCTTTTGCTGGAGAACGAACCAGACACTGTGACTGGGGCTGAGTGGTTCTTCACCACGGGGCTCGTAGCTTCCAGCTTCTCCCCACTGACAGAGCAAGGAGATGTTTAAGTCATTAACACAATAATTTATTCACTTAAAAACATTAACTAAGTATTGACTACGCCTTGGGCCCCAGGCTACATGCTGAGGACTCAGAGAAAATCAAGGTCCTGACATCAGAGAGCCTGCGGTCGGGGTAGGGCAGGCATCCGTGTCGTCGTAGGAGGGACAGGCCCCGACGCCGAGAGGCCACGGGGAAGGGACGCCCCATCTGCAGGGATCCGTCTCCAGAGCACCGACTGCTCTGGAACATGGACACCCCTCGGGCTCCTGAAGGGCAAGGGGTGGAGCACACTGGGGGTCGGGAGGGCGGCATAGTCCCAGGCCGACTGAGGACCTGCACTTACGTGGGGAGCCACGGTGGACGGTCACACGTGAGGGAGGCTGCTCCGGGCCCGGCGGGGAGCGAGCCCTGGACCCAGAGGAGAGACGACGCTAACCCATTGGTGGCTTTACGAAAACAAAACCCATTCACCCTCTTACCTCTGAGCACATTGAAGTGCTCCCGGTACAGACATTATTTTAATAAACATGCGCTTTACTTGTGGGTTTTTTAATCGACACCTTCTATCTTTACTAACAAAAATCAAAGCCCCTTGTTAATATTCATGAGCTCTGTTACTGGGCGGGATGACCTAGGCTCCACCCAGGGACTTTCTTCCAAGGACCGGGAGCTCTGTGACGTGTGGACAGGCCGCTGGGAGTGGAGGCAGGGACCCCGGGGAAGCACCCAGGCAGAGGAGCCCATCGTGCTTGGGCTCCCGAGCCCGGCAGCGTTAGGGCAGCTGTGGAGAGAAGCCTGGGCAACCGCAGCTCAGCCCAATGAAACAGGCTCCTGTCCGCCTGGTGGGGACGGCCTCAGCTCGCTGGGGAGGGCAGAGGATGGCTTAGAACTCGTGTCACATAACTGACTCTACCGGATGATGAGAATGTTTGGAGTTCTAGATGGTTATAAAATCATCTTTTAAAAATGAATAGCATAGGGTTGCCTGAAAAGGAATTTGCAATCTGGGTGTAAGACGAGGTAAGCCACCTGTACAGGACTGTGGTTCACAGTGACAGACAGGTGTCGTCATGCCTGAGAGCCATGCTGACAGGTGCTTCCCGGGGTCGAGAACGGCAGCCGGGGTTGAGAGAGGGGTAGCCAGGCGTGGGAGCCAGGGCTGGGGGATCAGAGGGACGGGAGGGATGGATGGCCACGTCGGAACACCCAGGACCACTGTGGGGGACACAGCCTCATCCGTGAGACCCAGCTCTTCCCAGAGGGCGCGGAGAACTGCAGGTAGGACCGATTCCGAGCATCGCTGCTGATAAAAGCCTGATCTCACCAGGCCTGCGCCTCCCATGTCTCCAAGGTCATGTCTCGGTAAGTTCATTCTAGGGGCCAGGATGGAGGTCTCCCCACTCTCGCTGGGTGCCAGGGGAGCCACTCTTGTCCCCAAGGCTGCGTGTTCCCTGCCACGCCCCCCCACACGCCAGGTGGCTTGTTTCTCCAACGCCCGTGGGAGAGCCTGTATATAAGACCCAGTCTTATGTTACATCATGCAATGTCTTCCTGGAGTGCCCCCCCCCATTCACGGGTCTGCCCAGTGTCAGGGGAGGGGGCCAGCTGGGGTGCAGCTGGGGGTGGGGACCTTGGGGCTGCCTTAGGGTCCTGCCCACAGGGCGGGCCCAGGATCCCAGCGCACCCACAGGGTGGGCCCAGGACCCCAGCGTACTGCCATCTCTCTCTTACGTCCAGCCTACACTTCTTGACGTTTCAGCACTTCCATGGGATTTGGTCTTTGAACAGCGTACCATCCCTGCAGCCCGGCTGTGTACGCTGTGGGATCCTCTCTCCCCTGGGGGCCATGTTCTGTGCTCCCACCACCAGCCCCCACAGTCAACAGCCGTGATCCGGACACGTGTGAGCCCCTGGGTGTGATGGCTGCCAGGAGACTCCGGGCCCCAAGCACATTCTCTGTTTTATCCCCGCTGGGGGGTCACCGTGTGCATGTACTCACAGGTCACTGAGCGCTGGGCCGTGGTCCCGCCTCCCTTCCCGCCCAGCCTCCTGCCCCCCGCGCTACTCGGGCAGGCGCTCCCTGTTGTCTCTAGGGCCCCAGGCACTATCGGTTCCCTGCCGTCTACACTGCTGAGGACATTCCCGGCAGACGCAGCTGTAAGACAGAGTTGTGGACAGGACTTGACCTCCAGGCAGGGGCCAGAGGTGCCACGTGGCTGGCTGGCGGGGGGCGTCCCCGTGTGGCATGTCCATGTGGCATGTCCACAGCCACAGGTGTCATTCCTGGAGGGTGAGAGGCAGGGGGAGGCGCTGGCACCGCGGCCGCAGGAGCCGGGCCCCTTCCCGCCGCGGACGGTGTGCTGCGTGCGGGAACAGCCTCGCTGGGAAAGCCCGCTAGTGCTCTGCAGGGACCAGCGGCTGGCGCCTGGACAGTCACGGCGGTCCCCCACCGCTCCCCGTCCTCCAGCGCCCTGCTCCCCAGGCCCCGGCACCCACCCTCGCAGGGGCTCCGTTTCTTGCCGGGGCCCCCGTGGCGGCTTCTCGGCCGGCTGTGCAGGGCCCACCGCCCCTGAGCGAGGGTCCTTGGCGGCTGCTCCCCCACCTGCTGGGCACAGGTGAGGCCCCGTCTAGCAGAAGCCCCCTGAAGGTGACCAGGGCCTTGTGCACAAGGAAGAAAAGTCCCCCGATGAGACTGGTTCCGGCCTCAGCCCCGGCTTCACCAAAGCCCCCCTGAAATCTGAGGAAGAGGCTCTGCGTTGGGCTCCGGCTGGAACGCGACATGACAGGCTGGAAAGAGCCTCCTGGGAGGTGGTCACAACCGGAAGGTCCCCCGTGGGCAGGACGCCACGAAGGAACGAGGCAGACGCTGACTTTGTCTTCAGAGCCAAAGGCTGTTGCTCGTGTTTGTCACTCACTGGATCACACACACGACCAGGGAGCCGAAGGACCGGAGAGAAGGCAGGCAGGCTGGGAACGGATGGCTCGTGCCCGGCCCTGAGCTGGAGGTCAGTCGGCGTGGCCGGGGCACCGGGGCTCCCCTCTGATGCCCTCCGGGCCACGCGACGAGCCTGTGAACAGGGCACTGAGTCTGTCTGTCCGCGGCACCGGCCCCCGTGCCATCGTGTCACCTCCTGAGGGCCATGTTGGGGTCCCGCCCCGGCGGCTGCTGGGTGGGCTCAGGGTCTCTGGGGCGATTTCCATCGCAACAAATGCACTTATTTTGGAAGCTAATGTCTTTGCCCAGATTTGATCCTCAGACACGCCGAGTTTACCCTTGCCCTCCTCTGCGTTTGTAATGGCGACACGGAGCCCGGGGGCTGCACGGCCCGTCCTCAGGCGGCGCTCCCTCTCGTGTGCACGGTCGCACCCCCGGCTCTGCGGCAAGAGCGCTGGCGTCTGAGGCCCAGCAGCACCCGAGGCTCTTGTCCCCAGGCCGCGCCCGCACGCGGGGTCTCGGCACAGACGAGTGAGCAGGGCTCCCGTGGGACGTCTCCTCAGGCCACGTGAAAAACACGAGAACAGAGGCAGGCAGGCGAGAGCGCTCACCGGCCTGTGCTCGCAGCCACTGAGCAGCGGGCTGGGCCCCAGGCACCCAACGTG
>NW_027529672.1:7042057-7075727 GCF_008692635.1 Crocuta crocuta
CGGGTGCGGGGCTCCAGGGCCCCGAGGCCACGGGGTGCGGTGGGGGGTGCGGTGGGCGTGCTGCTGCTCCGCCACACCCGAGGCCCAGTGGGCCCTGAGGAGGGGTCATGAACCTCCATCCGGCCTGAGCCCACCAACCTCTGCTGCCGGGACGTGGCCCCGTGTTTTCAGGTCTGTCCCCCTGTGCAGTGCACCTGCTGGCGTGACCATGTCCACCTGGCACGCTCGTCTCTATGCCCCCATCCCCCGCTCGTCCGGCCCGCCTGACCCGGACGCCCCCACTCCACACCCGGCTCCCCTCCAGGACCAGCTCCTCCTGAGCGCCACGGGCCCCCACAGGCGTCTCCACAAGCCCAGTGGCACCAGGTCCGTGTGGCCGAGTTCCAGTTCTGAGAATCTGCCTGGCCGCCCTCCACCCCTGCTCCACACCCGCCCCCTCCCCCGCTGGGTCCTGCAGGCTCAGGCTGATGACAAAGACTGTGTTCCCTTAATTAGCACTTACACCATTACCCTCTTTACTCAATTTCCCGGAACGCACGGCTGTGTCTTCTGAGTTCCTGACGATTAGAGGCAGCGTGAGAGGGCCGGAAGGGAGAGGTGTGCTCCCAGCTCGTCCCTGATGGAGAGGCACGGCCGGGGCGGGGTGCGGGCGTGCGTGTGGGCGCGATTGCAGGCATGCTGGACACTGGCGTGTGGGAGGGGAAAAGCCAAGGACGCTGCACAGGTGACCACGGAGGGCCCCGGGGCCAGTCCCAGCGGCAGCCTTGGGGGACTCACGCGGAACGTGCCCACACCTGCCTGAGATTTGTCCCGAGTAGGACGGGGACGTGGGGTTACCTCCTGGTCCCCCCGCTGCTTGGTTGCAAACCATCCATGGAGATGTTGGGTCTCTAACCTAGACGTGGGAGCAGTCCGCGTGAGCCCAGGTGAGCCAGGCGGGCTGCAGCTGGGTCCCGAGGTGAGCAAGGGGCCTGCCTGCTTCCCCTGGGCTCTGGGCGCTTCAGCTCCGGCCCTCGCCTCCTGTGCTCACAGGGCTTTACCAACTTCAGCTTCATTCTCCTATTTTGATCGATAAATAGAATTTTACGCCGTCATTGCCCGACATCCTCTGCTGGTTTGATTTACGTTCGTGGGTTATTTTCGCATTCGGGGCGGGCGGAATCCGGCTGCGCCGTGAGGGGGTGGTCCGCCTCCCTCCCCAAGGGCGTCTTCAGGATTGAGCACGGTTTCTGAAGATGTGGGAGGCCAAGGGTCACACAGTCAGTCCAGGAAAGAGAACGGGCAGCACGGGAGCGGGACAAGCATAAACCCCAGGCGAAGGGCAGTAAATCCAGATACTCGCATTTACGTTCCGTACGGTTCAGCGCTGGTGGGGCTGCTGGTGAGACGCCGTGGAGGGAAGACGTGGCCCCCGGAGCCACTCTTCTCAGAGCAGTTCGGCTTATTGGCCGCTTGTTTGTAGGAAACAATTCTACACACAAGGTCACGCCTCCATATGGTCATCGGGGTATTATTTGAAATAGCACATTTGGAGAATATGAGAAATGAGTGAAAATGCAGGGGGGTTTGAATTGACAATGAATTGAATGTTATGACCTCATCCAAATGTTTTCCAAAGGATTATAGTAATGCTTTTAAAAAATGCTGGAA
Source organism: Crocuta crocuta (assembly GCF_008692635.1). Classification (NCBI taxonomy): domain Eukaryota; kingdom Metazoa; phylum Chordata; class Mammalia; order Carnivora; family Hyaenidae; genus Crocuta; species Crocuta crocuta. The sequence goes on from NW_027529672.1 coordinate 7,043,708, forward strand.
AGGGGCACCCAGGTGGCTCAGTCAGTTAAGTGTCTGACCTCAGGTCATGATCTCTTGGTTTGTGAGTTCAAGCCCTGCGTCGGGCTCTGTGCTGACAGGTAAGAGCCTGGAGCTGCTTCAGATTCTGTTTCCCTCTCTGTCTGCCCGTCCCCCACTCATGCTCTTTCTCTGTCTCTTTCTCTGTCTCTCTGTCTCTCTCTCAAAATGAATAAACATTTTAAAAAAATTTTAATGCTTAAAAAGGGAAAATAGTATACAAATTTATAAGTACATTGAACCTCATACAATCGACTCTGTTAAAGTTTGGTTAAACCAATCTGGTTGTATTCTAAGATAAAAATATTTATTATTGAGATTTTAAAATCTAGTTTTAGAAAGACTGGAAAGAAATGTATCTCGATGAAAATATTGATCCCTTAGAATAGGATCTGCGGTGACTTAGAGTTTGTTGGTTTTTTTGTTTTGTTTTGTTTTTTTGCAAATTTCCTTCTCACGCCCACATGACTTATGCAGCAGGGCTGTGGTATTAGCCGTGGGTCCTGCAGGCTCAGGCTGATCGCAAACACCCAGTTCGCTGTAATTAGCACTTACACTTTTGCCCTGCAGGTCTGAGGAGTGGCCACAGGAGCGTGAGGCCGCTCCTGTGGACCCAGCTCAAGGAGCAGACACTGCAGCGTCCAGGCCCAGGATCCACACGGGTGCCCGAGATGCGTCACCTCTAGGGCCGTGTCACCTGCATGGGTCTGCCGGTCCTGAGGGTGACCGAGCCCCCCCGGCACGCATCCTGAGACAAAGCCATCTGCATGTCTGAGTGAAGGGGCACCGGACATGGCTCATTGGGAGGGGAGTGAGGTGGCCCTTGATGCTGGGGGTGGGGAAGGCCTCCCCCGCCGCCCTGTTAGCCAGAGGACACCCAGTGCTCTTACTTTACAGCCACCTTCTACGACAGCATCCCAGTGGATGCCCGTCTTAGTGCAGGAGAGACCGGGATGGCCCGTGGGCATGGGTGTGAGGTCTGTGAGTTCCTCCTCCTCACAGACTCAGGTCCAAACTCTACAGGGTTCAGCTGCAGAGTCAGCCACAATGCCAGCCAGCCTCCCCGAGGCCACACACTGCTGGGAAGCTGGCCACCCACAGAGGGACCCCAGAGGGCACGGCAGGTGTGGGCCGTGGAGTCCCCGAGGCAGGGTCCAGGGATCTCCAAAGGTCTTTCCTTCCTGGCCCTGAGAAAGCCAGGTCTACTTCCAAGGGATACTTAGTAGGAGGAAGATGTTCTCAATAAAATGATTCTAATAATCCGCTATTCAATGAGACCTGCCCCTTCATAGGCTGAAGGTTTTTTTTTTTTTTTAAGGCTCTATTGTGGTTTGTATAGTAAAAGGAAATAAAAATAAAACCTTCCTTGAGCCGTCAGATACATAAGACAAAACCACAAAGCCACGCGCCCTTCCCCACCCTGTGATCCCCACGGAAAAACCCCACATAAGCCCTCTGAAACTGCGGGAAACCTATGGGACCTGACTCCATCGTTCCATAAGTGCATGAATTTCTGGACTGAAACTTTGTACAAATGCAATAAAAAATCTTATTAATCACTCAGTCCATGAAAAAAGTGACCTTTCTCTGCCTCATTTTTAAGCAACAAGAAATCTTATGGGCTTGGCTATCAAACCCTCTTGAGCAAGAGTAACGTATGAGATCTGCCGGCGTGTTTTATAAAGTCAGAGAGTTCTGAATGGCAGCATTGCTTTATGACCCAGCAGTAAATTCAGATTGATCTTCTATATTCATGACCTATGTGTGGGCTTCTTGTGAAATCCCGCTAAGAATTCAGGCCTCACCCCAGACTCTTTTTCCAGGGGAAACTCAGAGCTCTGGGTGCGTGCTTTGAGCTTCTGTGCTGTTTTGCTGATTCTCATCCACCCAGTCTACATAAGGTTCTCACACGGAAGAATCTACGCATCAAGGTTGAAAGGAATCACCCACCTCAGTGAGGCAAGAACAGAGTGAAAATTTCATACAACTGCTCAACCACGGCCATTGGGGTAAATTCAAGACACCGTCTAGCCCCGGCCGCCAGCAGGCTCTGGAAGGACAGGTGGGTGTCGCAGGCAGGCCTGAGCTCCCATCGGGTTAGTCTGGTGCTATGGTGGTGAGGCTGGGCTGGTCAGTTTCCCAAACAAAGAGATGGAAAATGCAGACAAGACAAAATAAATGCCCGCTTCCATTTCTCAAAGGCTCCTAATGCCGTCACGTCTCCGGGAAGAGGGTCACGTCTCCTGCTGGCTGGTTCAACTGGAACAGACCAGCCAGGTTGATCCGGACACTCGGAATCCCATGTATTTCTGCACGTGACAAAGGCGTGTCGATCCACGCCCAACGAGAATCGAGACAAACCTCAGGACTGTCCGTGCCATTGGGTCCGCAGAGCAGACGAAGCTCATTCTGGCGATTCTGTGGGGGAGGAATGTGCTTTGCGCCTTCTCCTGAGGGACGCCGTGGACCTGCGCCCTGCAGATGCCTGGCAGCCTTGTGCGTGGAGAGAAGAGAACAGGGAACGGCAGGTGCTTCGGGAGATGAGCCCCTCATCACGGGCTCAGGGGGCCGACTTTGGGACAGTGCACACACCGTCGAGGGGCACGTGCGGCGGCACCAGAGCCCAGTCCCAGATGGCATCCACGTGGTCACTGGGAGGCCGTCAAGTGTCTGCTGCACGCCAGGCCCTGGGGACCCAGGGAGCATCAGGCAGCCCCGACTCTGCAGGAGCTGAGGCCGCTCACGGCAGCCCGGACGATGTGGAGGGGACGCAGGGCAGCCAGGTGGCATTCTGTGTTCGCCTGGGGAGGGGCAGCAGACAGGGGACCCGAAGCGAGGGTGGAAGGAGGGCAGGGCAGGGTGGTGGCTAGCAGTGACACTGGAGCATCCAGGGCCATGAGGCAGCCGGACTGTCACAAAGCACACAGCCCCACGGGTGGCAGTGATGGCGTCTGAATGCAGTCAGCACCCTGTTGGCAGCATCCAGGGCGCCGGGAGGGAGGGGAAGCAGACCCATGTCTCCAGCGGGCCTGGCTGAGCAGAGCACAGGATGGGGCTGAGAGCAGAGGAGGCCACGGGGGGGCTGTGCTGGCTCCCGGTCAGCGGCCGTCTCCCGTTGGTGACAGTCAGCCACCTGGACGGGAGTCAGGATGCCCACCGTCCCCGGGCCATCACACGCGGCAGGATTTGTTTTCCAAATCGTCTCTACGTCTTCAAAATAATTTTGCGTGGGGACGAAGGAACTGATGTCCTTTTGAAAACAGAATGTGTAGCCTAACACATGCAGGTTTGAAAGTCATGTCTTTGAAGGGAAAGCATTGTCATCCGTGCACCAGGCCGTCCCTCATGGGCCTGTGCTCCTGGCCTCCACCGCGTCACCAGGCGTCTGTGCTAATTTCGGCTTCACCCACCTCACTGCTGTCTTGACTTCATGAGGCTACTCTACCTTCCAGGCCTTCAAGGCCAAGGGCTGTCTTTCATTTGTAAGTGAATAACAAGGTAGATAAAGTGACGCATACGTTAAACCCAAGGTGCGGAGGAAGAGGTCCCCATGCAGGAGGCCTCCTTCCTACCTGAAACACTTCAGAGCTGAGACATCCCACTTTCCTTGCACCCCAGGGCCTCCTGCCAGCCTGACTTTGGGCAACCCTGCTCGACCTCCCCCTCTGGGGGGAGGTGGGGTCTCCTGACACCTGGGCCCTGCCCGCCGCACCTGCCTCTGGGAGGGGCCGGCCCAGGAGGCAGCCTGGGGGCAGCTGCGGACCTCGGAGGGAATTTGCTCCCTCTGCAAGGCCTCCCAAGGCCACCAGAATGTTCATTATCATCGCCGCCCCCCAGAGGCTCCCAGTCCTGCGTCCAGCCTGTTTGTGAAGACGTCCAACCCGGCCATTAGAGCTGACTCATTTTATACCCGAGAGCCAACGCTGGAATAAGTCATGGGAAGGAGATTTGGTTCCAAAATGTTTCTCCCTTAAATGCAGAATGAGGTTCAGAAGTCAACTATAATTAAGACATCCTAATTTTACTACGAATAGTGAACTGACCCATAGGTATGTAAGTCCCGGCTTGTCGAAGGTACGTACAGGGGACACCCCTCTGGGGGGCGAGGACCCCGAAACCTGGCCGGGCTCCCGCAGGAAGCTATCAGCACAGGTGCTGACTGCGCGCAAGGCCAGTGGCCGCCCCCTGCCCGCCTCTCAGGGACCAGCACGAGCAGGTGGGGGGGGGCCGGGCCACAGCACCGCGGCCCCCCAGACAAGACGCAGGAGCTCCTTTCTATGTTGCTCCAGCCTCAGATCGTTTGGCACCTGGATTTCACTCAACCTGATTCCACGAGCTCGGTGAGGAAGGAAAGTGTCCCTTGGGCTGCGGGGACTATTACTCCGGCGACTGGCTTCCCAGGGGAGCCGTGACCTGCATTCGGGTCCTCACCCCTCCTTCCGTAGGCACGTCCCGGGGGCGGGCCCCACCCCTCCCCCCAGGAACAAGTCTCCGAAGCCAGCCCTCACCCCTCGCTCCAGAAGCATGTCTCGGAAGTGGGTCACCCGCTCCTCCAGGGGCAGCAGGATCTGGGGTGGTGTTCCGGGGCCCTTGTCCACTCCTTCTGCCTCCTCTGGCCCCGGACTCGCTCGGCCTTCTGTCCTTTAGGGCACAAGACACAGACAGTTAGACGTGCCCTCGGAGACCCGCCTGCAGCCTCTAAAAGTCCTCCGGGGACGCTATGGGGCAAACACTTGAGAACCCTTCAAAGCCTGGGGCAGCGGCCCTGGGACGCAGGCTGCTCTGTTGCGCGTGGGGCGGAGCTGAGACGGGGACCCTGGCCCAGGGGCATCGGCAGGGAGTGAAGGCAGCGGTGGGCTCCTCGTGCGGGCCCGCAGGGCGGGGGGAGCCCGGAGTCCCCGTCTCACGCCCGGACCCGCCCTTCCATCTGCGCAAACCATGGGGCTCACACCATCTGCTCCTGTTTGGATTTGTTTCGTTCAGGGAAGGCCTCGTTTTGGACAAATGCAGGAAGGCAGTGACCAGGGACCACTCCAGCAGCACTCTGGGTGCAGAGGACACTGTCCTGGGGCCTGACCCGACCGGGAGATTTCAGTGACAAAGGGGGAACTGGACCCCCACCCCAGGCCATCGGCGCAGAGATTGGTGCAGAGTGGGCCCCCCACCCCCACGCCCTGGAGCCGTTCCCTCTCCCGGCCCAGGGTGGGGGCTGCAGCCACGGCCCAGACAAAGCGGGCGGCATTGGGAGCAGGTGCGAGCCAGGGCCCGGCCCGGTGGGCCCCAGCGGATCCAACAAGCCACCTTCCCCAGGCTGGCGGCTGGGAGGAAGGAAAGGGCCCGCTCTTACCAAGCACAACCTGGCACCTGCCTTCTCTTACATACCCGCTGCTCAATAGCACTCTCGGGTCCACACCTCATTCTAGCAGCATTTAGGAGTCTCCCTCCCAAACACCTGGGCATGTGCTGCTGGAAGATGCTCGGGGAACATCAGACATGGGTTCTCTCCTGACGCCCCTCCCTGTCCCCCACCTGGCCGCCCTGGGAGCNACAAGCCTGTCCAGCTGCCACCTGCCCCTCCTCACAGCCTGCGCTCAGCCCTAAGGCAGGTCCCCCCTGCCCCGGCCTAGAACCCGCTGCTGGGCCTCCTCCCGGCCCACGCTGGCCCACGCTCCCCCGCAGTCAGGGACTCCAGCGCCGACAGACCCATTGTGTCCTGAGGCCCCCAGGTTCAGAGAACCTTCACTTCTGACATGCTTTGGTGACAGTAAAGAGAAGTCCCCTGGGGGCCACCGGGCGTAGTGCCTCCCACATGCCTGCCAGCGTCTGCATGGAGATGTTGGGGCAGAGAACGAGCCTGCTTCTCTGCAAGACCAGCCTCACCTAGGGATCAGTCAGTGAGTCACTCAGGCCAGACACACATAGAGGCTTCCTGACCCAGGAGCAGCCCGGTGCCATGCCCAGGGTGACGGCATTCTTGGGGGACATCCGGCGGTGTCTGGAGACATGGGTGGCTGTCACCACTGTGGAGACCCTGCTGGTACAGGAGACGGAGAGGCAGACATGCTGCCAAATGCCCCGTGCTGCACAGGACAGGCGGCTGCGAGGGGCTCCCCCAAATCCCCACCGTCCGCCCACGTGGGGGGAGGGGCACAGGACGGGCGGCCGCGAGGGGCTCCCCCCGAGTCCCCACCGTCCGCCCACGTGGGGGGAGGGGCAGGCCCACCGAAGGCCATACCATCACTTAGTGGCCAGGACCAAGCTGGTCCCCGCCTCCTGACGCCTGCTTTTTCCATCACTGTCTGTCCCGGGTACCGTGGAAATCCGCTAGTTCCTGTCTCCAGGATGGGCTGAGACCACACAACGCTCTACGCCTAACACTCACCAGGGTTGTGAGCTGGATTAATCCAACCTAATACAAAATGTGCAGAGAAAAAGAAAAAAAATCGTTGGCTCAGCCCATTAGGGAACCTTATTTATAGACCAACTATTTCAGGAGAACTTACATTCTTTGCTGCTTATGCGATTATGTGGAATTTCAAAAAAAAAAAAAGAAAATTACCAGTGGATTTGCAATTGTATCATAATCCAAAGGGTATAATTAGGATTTCTTTGTAATAAATTTTCATTAGTTAAAAATAGAAGTGTGGAAACAAGACGCGTATTGTTGTAACTTGAAATAAGATTAATAGGAACGTTACAAGCTCAGCAATGATCACATATTACTGCTCATTCAATGCGGTATTTCGTTCCGAGCGGCTGGATGGCTTCCATATTGTGAAGCTATCGGTTCAATTAGAATTGGTCAAAAGTAATGCAAAATTGCTAAATATATTTTTAATATCCTCATGGCTGAGTGAGTTTTGTACCTTTACCAAAAAGCAAATTCTAATACTTTGCATACAACTAGCTCAAGGCCAAACCACCAAGGACGAGAGGCAGCATCCCTGAGGACACAGGAACTGGTACCCACAGGCCTTGCTGGCCGGGCCGGTGGGGGGTGGGGAAGGGCTCTCACCTGGAGGCAGGTTTTCCGGATGGCAGACCCCTCGCTAGGTCGACACCCTGCCTTGGGAAATTTTCTAGGTCAAGTGCATGGGCTAAGAAGGGCTCGGTCTTGCCCAGCCTTTCCTCCAGAACTGGGGTCCCCAAGTCTGGTCCACAGTGCTGGGGTCCCTTCACTCTGAGGGACAGTTCCCTGGCTCCCAGCCCCCATGTTTTGGGGGACATTATGGTGGCCACCCCCTTACTGGACGAGAAGTGCTGTGCTCCCCCATCCTGCCTGTTGCCTCTGCGCTCTGGCTGCTATGAGCTTATCCAGCTGAACTGCTGAAGGCCTGTGTGTGTGTGCACACAAGGCGCTCACCCGGGGGGCCAAGTCTAGAGCCACAGGGCTTGCTGACCTGCGCACAGGACAGCAGATTATTTGGTAAAACCCACTAGACTCGTGCTTCGTGCAAGCAGATTCTAGACACGGCTCGTCTGGTTGCTGTTCCCTTTTGTGGAGAGGAGGGGCAGCACCGTCTGCTTAGCAGGTGCATACTGGGGACAAGTTGCTCAGCACATCGGAGGCACTGGCCCGTTGACCCCAGTGTCTATATGCCAGTGCGCCGTCATCCTGTCTCCATGCGTGGAAGCTCAGATGGGGCTGGACGCATCAAAGTCCAAGCCTTGGTTTGCACCAATGGACTGAGATCTGCACACCTCTGAGGTCTGCACACCTCAGGGTCCTAATGTGGGGCAATGACAGTGCTTGCCTCACCCAGGTGTGAGGATTCTGTGAGATAACCTGTGAACCCCTCTAAGCACCCTCTTCCCTCCTCTCCTCCCCTCCCCCCTCCCCCTTCCCTCCAAACACTATCACTAGAGAGCTGCACAGAAATAGAAGACATTCACTATTCCGCTGCTCCAATGCACCGCATGGGGGGGAGGGAGGTAAAGGCCAGCTCCACTGAGAGAGCGACCCCATGGCGCTGGGCCTGAACGAGCGCCTGGTTCCAGAAAGAAGCCTCACACAGAGGTGTAGAGGTGCGGCGTTGAGCGCGCTTTTGAGCCTCCTTGGGGCCAGCTTGGTGTGAACTCTTGGGCAAGTTATGGAAGCTCTCCTGACCTTGTTCTGGTAAAAACACATGGTTTGGACACGGCCATCTTGACACGCCTCAGGTCACCTCCATTCTGTGATGCAAATGTGGCCTTGCTCATTTAGTCCTGGGGAAATACTCAGGCATCTGGATTCTGCCACAGGCTTATTAGCTCCGCCTCCCGGCTTTACAGTCCCTATAAGTTTGATAAGAGGCCTCCCCATCTTACCCAGGTGGTCCCCAAACGTGCAGCAGAAAGCACCCAGGGCAGTGGCCTCTGTCAGGTCCACCCCTGTCCCGCCTCACGGCAACCCTGCATTCTCCCAGGTGGGTGATGGGCAGGGGGCGGCCACGCGGGGGCAGTGCCCTGGCAGCCCCTGTCTGCACGTGCCATGGCCACCACTAGGGTCCCTGGATGAGATGGCCGACGTGAAGGCCTCCGAGGTGGTGGTGGCCCCTCTCAAGGGGGCTGCTGCGTGACCTTGGTTTTATTTAAACCACCTCTCTCTCCCTCCCTGCCTTGGGCCTGCTTCCCAGGTCGAGGACAGGTTGGATGGCGTTTCTGTGTTACCACCGCCTGCAACTGGTGACCACTCAGTGCCCTCTCTGCCAAGGGCTGGCTGGCCGGGCGGGGTGCTGGCATCAGCGGTCCCCGGGGAGATGAAGACAGGGCCTGGGCTTCGTCCCTGCTTCCTTTGTGAATTTCCCGAGTGACCAAGTATCCTCGTTAAGGAGCCCCCTCTGGCCACCCCTGAGGTCAGGCAACAGGGTGACTCAGATGGGCCCTTAGACAGGTTCAAGGGAGGGCCAGGCCCACTGGAAAGCCACCACATGACGGGAGGGCTGGACCCGTCAGGAAGGGAGGGGCTGGAGGTCGAGTTCGGTCACATGGGCAGTGATTCCATCGGTCCTGCCTGGGGTTGGGGGAGCTTCCTGTCTGGGGGGCTGGGGTCCCAGGAGGCAGACGCACCCCAAGCCCAGAGCGACAGAGGTCTGGGTGCCCAGGACCCTTCCAGAGCCCACCTTATGTACCTCTTCCATTTGCTGTCCCTGACTGCCAGGCAAGTCCCTGCGCAGCCCCAGGGCTTGCCACGAGCTCTTCCCCAGCCCGAGGCACGTGCTGGTACCGGAAGGCAGTGACTAAATTGTTGACTTAGCTTTTGTGGTTGAGTTTGTTCCTTGTGATTTCCTAGGAGACACATTAAATGCAGGAGAGCTCCACATCTCGCTTTTTAAAGAGGACAGGTGTTGTGGTCTGTAGGCGTCTTTCTTCCAGCCACAGAATGGTGCCCTTCTGAACGTTTCCTCTAGACTTTGTCTGGATGTAATTAGCACATTTTTGCAAGTCTTCTGAATGCATGGCTCTTCTCTCCGAGCAGAGTTGTCAAAGGAATTTATAAAACAAGGTTGTTTTTGTAAATGTACTGTGGTTTGGTGTCCACGGCTCTCTGCCGTGGTGAATTGCTGAGAGCTACACTTCAGGCCCCAGGCAAGACTGGAGCCCTTCCATGGCTCACGGGAACTGTCTTCTGGATTTTCATTAGCCTCTTCAATCTCCGTAGTCCTCATCCTCAAAATGGGAAGAAGAGGAGGAGAAGGTGGAGCAGGATGAGGGGAAGATGAGGAAGAAGAGGGTGGGGAGGGGGCGGGGAGACAAAGGAGGACAGGAAGAGGGAGAGGAGGAGGAGCCCAGATCTACACTGTAGGGATGACACAGGAGGCAGAGTGTCGGGCATGAATTGTCTGACCTCAACAGACTTGTCTTTGAACTTGGACTTTCATACAAACATGTGTATTTTCAGACAAATGTCATTTTCCTGACTTTTTTTTTCATCTGTAAACTTGGAATTATAATAGTAGCTGACACTTAAGATTTGTTGTAAGAATGAAATGCAGTAATATGAAGATCTGATATTTGACATTCTGTGTGCAAACCCTTATCCCCCTACTTTGCCCACATCACCTCACTCAGTCACAGTGCTGTCGGGGGACATGGTTATCATCCTCACAGATGGGAAAACTGAGATGATGCATGTAAAGTAGTTAGCACAATGGTTGGTCTATAAATAGCACTGATGATGGTGATGGTGGTGATGATGGTGATGATCACGGTGATGGTGATGATGGTTGTGATGGTGATGATGGTCACGATGGTTGTGATGACGATGGTGGTGATGGTGACGATGATGATGGTGATGATGATGATGATGATGATAGTGATGATGGTGATGGTGATGATGGTGATGATGACGATGGTGATGATGGTGGTGATGGTGATGATGGCGGTAATGGTGATGATGATGATGGTGATGATGGTGATGATGGTGATGATGACGATGGTGATGATAGTGATGATGGTGATGGTGATGATGGTGATAATGATGATGGTGATGATGGTGGTGATGGTGATGATGGTGGTAATGGTGATGATGATGATGGTGATGATGGTGGTGACGATGATGGTGACGATGACGATGATGGTGATGACGATGTTGATGATGGTGATGATGGTGATGATGATGATGGTGATGACGGTGATGATGATGATGGTGATGATGGTGATGATGGTGATGACGGTGATGGTGGTGGTGTGGTGATGGGGATGATGATGATGACGATGGTTGTGATGACGATGGTGGTCACATGATAGTGGTGATAACACTAATGATGATTCTTCACTTTCGTGGTCTCTGGCGGCCTCTGACCACCAATGCCAGCCCTCCCAAGACTGGGATCCAGTCCTCTGTTTGGCTGGACGATATCTCATCTTTTCTTTGATTTAATGGATGGGGAGAACTTGTTCTTTCTCCTGGCAAAGAAGGCTGGGGATTTATCATCAAAATACTGCCAGCCTGTAACTCTGGTGTTAGACACAATATGCAATTCTGCAGGAATCAAAGTCTCTGTGAATCTCTGCCTTGTGGGGCCTCAAACATCATATTGTGTGGTTGTAACAAATAGTCTTCAGATGAGGCGAACTTTGAAAGCTCTGTGTTCTCTGGTTTTTAGCCCTGACACTACAGTGTGGTAACACGCCTCTGGCTACTGTCAGAAGACTGGCGCGTCCATCAGGGTAGGCTCCAGATCCCTTGATGGGATGGGGGTGCAGGGGTGGGGTGCAGAAGTGGGGTGCAGCAGTGCAGGGGTGGGGGTGCAAGGATGGGGGTGCAGAGGCGGGCTCTTCCAGCAATACCCTTCCTACACGGTGGTCGGGGGTCAAAGCTGGCACAGCAGCACGCAGGAGCCCCCAGGATGGACAGCAGCCGCGGCGAGATCCTGGCCGCGGGGCCCCAGCACTGGCCCTGAGCAGGATGGAGCGAGGACCCGTGGGACACCCAGGGACACAGCTGTTCCCTGCCGGCACGCAGAGGTGAGGCTCCAGCGTGGGCAGGGACGTAGGAGGGGGAGGACTCAGGCTGCAGGCGGGGCCTGGGATCCCGGGCTCCCCTCCCGGCACCTGATGCTGCCTGACTGACCGCCGGCCCCTGGCAAACCTCTGTGCGCCTGCTCTTGCCCTGCTCTGCTCGCCTGTGCAAGTTTTGCCCCAGCCCCCCTCTCTGGCCCTGACGACACCTTCGGGGGGTGGGGGCTGGGGACGAGCAAAGGCACCCCAGCTCTGCTGACGCAGACCCCTCTGTGGCAGGGCGACTGCACTCAGCCAGCCCTTTCTGTGCACACGGTTACGACTTGCCAGTCAGGAGCCAGGGCCTCCCCCCACACCGAGGCCTCGCTGGCAGCGGCTTTCGGAGGGACCGAGGCTGTGCCCGCGGCAGACTGTCTGGTCAGCCTGCAGGCCAGCCCTGCGCTCGAAGGCCCTGGTCCCCTCCGTGGGAAGCAGCGGTTTCCTGGCTCGTGGCAGGTGGCCTCCTTCTGGGCTGCGTGAGCTCGGACCCCTGTCCCCAGAAATGGGTCGGTGTGGTTGTCAAAAGGGCAGGTTCTGAGCCGAGTCCCCGCTTCACAACCCAGCTCTGTGAGGGGCGAAATCAGAACACATTCCCAGCAGCTGCGGGTCCACCTGTGTGGTCTCCTCACCCGGGAGCGCGCGAGGCCTCGGAGCCCAGGAGCCCATCCGACATGATGGCAGCACCGGAGCCGCAGACGGGCCCTCACTGTCCCTCGAGTGCGCGTTTCCTCCTTGCGTGGGGTCGGTGGCCCCGCGCTGCTCCCGAGAACGCACAGGCTTGGGGGGTGTGGGCCGCGGCTCACAGGGGCTGCCGAGTCACTTGCATTGCTACAGTCATTACAGAACTTTGAGGAAGCGTCGGACGGAACGCGTCAGCCCAATCCCATGCACCTCGGCACATAAGACTCTTGGACTTTCGAAGATTTAAAACACAAGCAAACCTCCTGATGTGAAACAGAGCAAAGGCAGAGGAAGTTTCCGGTGTCCCCAAACCCTCACGGCAAAGCAGACTGTTAGGACGGCAGAAGACAGCCGGCAGACATCTTCACAAGTAGGGCTGAGGCTTCCCCACACCTCTCACTGTGGGCGGGCACAGCCAGGCCCCAGGCACCAGCGGGCCCTCAGGTTATCAGCGATGGCCCTGGGATGAAAGAAGGTGGCAGAGGCCCTGAGATGTCCCTGGGGTTGACAGGCAGGCACAGGGCAGTGCCTCCTGAGTGAGTAGATGGACAGGGTGGCTGCAGAAGCTGGGGGGGGGGCCCCCACCTCAAGAAGCCAAGGTGGTCCGGCGCTTGGAAGGGCGAGGTGGCCGGGCCTGTGAGCTAAGGGTCCGTCAGGATAAAACCCAGGACAAATGCAGAAACTGGCACGAACTTATCGGAATTACACAGAAACACCAAGGAAAGGGAAGGAAGGGCCCTGGTGAAAGCGGGGGGAACTGTGGACAGGCTCCAGCACGGGGCACATTCACACATCACGACACGGGGAGGGCGTCCTGAGCCTAGTGACCAGGAGTGCCGTGTTAGATCATCTCCCCGTCACCATCTCATTTAACCTCGAGCTGCAGGGAAAGGTCATCGTCCAACCCCACACACGTGAGTTAGAAGACAATAATGCATGTGAGAAACGCCACCTCCCCGCCCCCAGACAGAAGGAGCAAGACCCAAGTCGGCCAAGAATCTGATGAAAGCACTAACCCACTACTTGAAAATGAACTACCTTTTCTTTTTTATAAACTTTATCTGTTTATTTTGAGACAGACAGACAGCATGGGTGGGGAAAGAGCAGAGAGAGAGGAGACTGAGACTCCCACCCGGCTTCCAAGCTAGTAGCACAGAGTCAGACACAGGGCTTGAACCCACAAAACATGAGATCACGACCTGAGCTGAAACCAAGAGTTGAACACTTAACCAACTGAGCCCCCACCAGGCGCCCCCAAAATGAGCTCACTTCTCCAAGGCCACGGTGGAGGTTATAAAATCACAGTGTATATCAGAATAGACAGCTCAGGGGGGAAAGGGCATATTGCACCAAATAAATATTTGAAAAGATAGCTGAATGATGCGGGAAAGTACAAATTAAAGGGAAACAAGTTAGAAATGAAAAATAAACCAGAAGGCACAGAAAGATATCTTAAGATTAACAGATAAGAATGAGGGGAAAAATCCAAAAGAGACCAGGAAAGGTACAAAAAAGGATGTGAAAGAAAGTGACATAGAAGGTGACTAGAACCTGACCTGGAGCGTGACACAGAAAGTGACATCGAAGGCGACATAGAACATGACGTAGAAGGCAAAGAGCAAACTGTGCACTCGGAGCGGCCAGTAAGGAGGCTCAAAGCATGAAATGGAGCAAATACTAAAACACAATTCAAGAAACATCTCGTCATATGAAAGAGATATTCACCTATAGTTTGAAAAGGCCCATGTCATGCCCGGGACGGTCCGGCAACAATCACCAAGACAGGGACGAGCTCTTTGTTTTTTAAAGGACGGAAGCCGTAACAGATGGAAGCACACAGGCTGTGTTCAAATCCGGGAACTCACTGTGAGTTCATCACCTTCGGAGGATGCGTGCGAGCCAGTGAACACAATGCTTTGAAAATGAGCTTGAAAGAATAAGAATCCAGCTTCTACCCTGTGTTTTCTGTCCGAACTGTAACTCAAGGGAATCAAAAAGTTTATGAGGATATTGCTCTTTGGAAAGTGCTCAAGTGAGCAGGCACAGATAAAATGGTAGGATTCACATGCTGGTATTTAACAACCTGTAAGGAAATGACGGTCCCACACAAACACCTGCTCACATCACAAAGACAGGTGACCAGAGACGCTGAGGCTCTTGGCAGAGGGAGCTCAGTGCTGCGGTGAGGTTTTCAAACCGGAGCGGGGGCGGCCTGTACGTGTGGCCGTGCCCAGAAGCTCAGGGGCAGTGGGGCCCACGGACGTGAGGACACAGACGAGGGACTTCAGTCGGAGGAAATGCCGATTTCTTTCAAAGCAAATGAAGCAAACCAAAGTGGGGCAGGAGAGGAGAAAACTGCATTTTAAAACAGACTCAGGAAGGTGAAGAGCAGGGTATGGAACGCAAACCTGATTCGGACACTGGTGTGGAAAGGAAAGTGTAAGAGAAAAGAAAGCCGTCAAGGGGGGGTTGAGCAAAGTCCGGGCGGCGATGTGATCGTATTCAGGAATTGTCTGCTGCTTGTTTTCCGGAGTGGTTATGGGCGTCTTCTAAAAACCGAGATGCTAGTTCTGCAGCCTGAAATACGCACAAACGGAATTTATATGAGATCTGGGCTTGTTCCCAAATAGTCTGGGTGGGGGGCACTGACCAGGCGCGAGCTGTGCCGGCCGTGACCGGCTGCTGAGGCCGGGAACGTGTCCTCGGAGGGCAGGTGCCCGGCTCCGCTTTCTTCGCTGCACTTCGCCACGTTGAAAAGTGGACGGATGAACTCAGAGCTGGGTCCTGAGCTGACCTCACCGCGTTTTCCCTGCACACAATCCTTGTCCCGGGCTCACGCTCATCCCGGACCATCCCCTTCAGGTCGCACCTGCTCTGCGTCCGTCACTGTAGCGGCAAACGCCGCCGTGCCGCCGCTCCCACCGCCTCTCCCTGCCTCCTGCCAGCTGAGCGTTCTTTGCGGTAGGAGCGATTGTCAGGTGACCCATCGAGTGTCCCAGGTCTGCAGCCAGTATGTTCCTCCTCGTGCAACACAAGAGAAAAAGTTGCCTCAGGTTGTCACACGTGCATACCTCCCGAGGTCCTGGAATGAGCCCAGATTCTTGACAACCAGTCTGGAGAAGAGAGAGGTGAGACGTGGCCCAGCGCACGGTGACGCCTCTCTGTGTCGCTGTGTCCCCGCCGTGACACCGCCCTCACGTCACCGTAAGGGTCAAGTGGGTCGAACGGGAGGGCTGCAGGAGACAGGCCCATTGTCTCAGCCGGTGCCCGGCTCGCAGCCGCACCCCTTCCCCTCGCTGGCCCTTGGGCACCCACACAACCGTGTTGGCGAGGCAGGAAGCTCATTTCCACGCCAGAGAGATTTCGGACATCCTCACGGCGATGGAGCCACCGTGTGCAGGTTTCTGATGCCTGGTCGCTCGTTCCTGTGGGAAGGTGAGTGGCTTCTGGGGAGGAGATGTAGCCGCAATGACCTCTCCGTAGGGACAGTCACCCTGGGCACGCCCCACCACTGGGATGGAGAGGGTCTGGGGATAGGAAATTCCCCTGATTTCGTTTAAGAGGGAGAGTTTGAAAGTGGGAATTCGGAGGAGGAGGTGGAAATTGAAACTGTCTTCTCAAATCAAAGACAGTCTCCAGGGACGTTCCGTCCTCAACTCCCTGGGGAGCAGGCAGGAGAGGGCAGCGCACGGGGGTCCCAGGGGGGCCCTGGGGCTCGTCGTGGTGGAGAGAGGGAAGGCCAGCCTGACCCCAGCCCCCACACGTCTCCTCGGGCTCCTCCACCCTGGGGAAGCCTGTCAGAGTCCTGCTTGCTTGAGACTCAGCTGACGCCTCGCCTCCCTGACTGCCTCGTGTCTGCGTGGCCCCACCCCCCCCAACTGCCTTCTCACAGAAGCAGCGCGGATGGGCACAGCTCCCGTGTCGATGGCACATGTGACACCCACGCTGGGGCCTCCCCTCCAGAGCAGGGACTCAGATCAAACAGTAGCTGTGCTGCTGTCATGCAGAGGCCCCGGGAGAGGACAGACACCCACGGAGGGACTCACAGGGGACCAGCTGGAATCAGTGACCGCCGGGCCCCAGCACAGAGGTGACAGACTGTCCCCGTGCCGAGGGGAAGGGGCTGCAGCTCAGCACCGAGAGCACAGGGACCAAGGTCTAGAGTGGGGAGTGGTGACATGGTGGCATCAGGGACAGAGACATTTCTGGTGCAACCAACTGGCCCCAGGGCGCCCGGGCCAAGGAAGAAACACAGTCAGTCCAGCGGTGCCACATCGTGGCGTCTGGGATGCTGGGGCCATCTGACGTGGCCTCAACACTCCCGTTCTCCTGGGCTAGAGCTGCTGGAGAGAGGAAATGACATCCAAGTGCCTGCCTGTCCCCCAGGCTCCACACGGTAGGTGCACTTGACCTTTGCCCAGTGCATGCCTGAGAGAGAAAGGGCGAGTCGGAGATTGGTTGTGATCTGGGAATACGGCCACCTGTTTGCCCGCCCTTCCACTGGGTCTATCTCTCCAGGGCCGTGGCCTCCGTGCATGATCACTGGGCAGACGTGGGCCTCACATTGTCCCAGAATTGTCCATCCTGCCAGAGAGACGGGGGCCATGGGAAGCTCCCAGATGGGAGCCGGGCACACAAGGTAGTGCATACAGCAGGTGCTTAGCATTTGATGGATTTGCGGGCCAGAGCCTAGCCTGTCTCTCTGCTGGCCTGCCTCTGGGTGGGCACCATGTTGGACTCAGATGGTCAAGGCAGGCTGGGAAGGTCCCCAGGGTCCCCTGTGCACCCTGCGCGTGGGCATGCTCTTGACAGCGTGAATGGATCCCTCATGGGATAAAATTCCCCAGCATGCCCCACCCCCGTGCAAGGGAAGACAGACTAATCACAGACACCACGGTTTGATCTCAGAGTTCACGTGCCGGCTGCCAGCACGGAGGCCCCCGGAGACCGGCGGCCAGCCCTCCTGTGCACCCGCTGCATGAAGGTAAGGGAGACAACCCAGGGACCCAGGAAGGGAAAGTGGGCTGAGAGGCCTGACAAAGAGCTAGAGACGGAACTTTGGGGGGGAGGGACTTGGCCTGGCCTCCACAGGCCGGGTTTCAGGTCTCCCCGTGGGGGGTCCTTGTGTGACAGGTGACAGGAGGAATCTTCCCCTTCACCCAAAGGCAAGGGGCACTGCCCGCCGCATCTGTGTGCGGCCCACGCGTGGTCTGGGTCCCCTTTCTAATGCCAGTCTCTGGTCTCCCCTTTCAGAAATACAGAGGTTTATCATTCTTTTTGGAGCGAAAATAAATGGCAGGAATGTCTGTTCCAGCTTAAAGAGACAAATGAAACCCCAGCACAACTGATGGCTCAATCCCCAAGGCAGCTGAGCTGTGGAGGACACGCTGGTGACCTGTGGCACAGACTCGATGCTGTTTCCAAAACCACAGGTTTCTAAACAGACCCCATTGATCGACGAAAATCATGAATTATGTACGAAGATAACAGAGGCAAGTGGGCATTAATAATCTGTTTTCCGTGCCCGTCAAAGACCACAGAGAGACGACGCGCTGTCCTATCTTACGGAGTCCCCTGGAGAAGACGTGAGACTCCCACGCTGACCCTGAATGTGGATCAGGCTCACTTTGTAGGGGAGAATTAAAGATATAATTTTATAGCAAGTTTATTCTTAAGTCCATTTACCTTCTCACACTATCTGATAGCAGGGTAAAGACGCCACACTCTCACTGTCTCAACAGCTAACCTCTCTGGGATTCTAGAAACCCTGTACATACAGGTGAAAGAGCTTCCCTTCTGTACTGTGACGCCCTCACCACTGCCCACACCCCCTGACCATCGCTTGCCTGTGCGCCGGAGGTCGACAGCTCTGTGATTGCGGTAAGGGGACTTCTTTCCATCTTCCCAGCTGGCTCTGTCTGGACACGGCCTTGACCTGGGAACGATCTCAGGGGTAGTGTTTGCAAAAACCTCCAGACTTTGTATTAGGCTTGTCTTTTGGATGGTAATGAATTTTTTGGTTCTAGATGGACTCCCCCAGCGCTAGGTTGCCCCCAGTAGGGGGTCAGAACTCCAGGAAGACGGATCATAACCTGACGGTTCTGTAGAGGGCACCTTGGGATCATGTGTGGACATGGAGGATGGGGGCTACTTCCTCAGGTGACCCCAAAGGTCTTTCTAGACCCAATGTTGTCCAGAGGCCCCGCCCTGGGCGCGCCTTGGCCTCTTTGGTTTGTCAAGAGAAGATATGTGGGACATACTTGGAGGAAAAAGAAAAAGGACCAGGTGCTTCCTGCCGATTCTGTGTTCTCTCGTCTCCAGCCCACGCTGCACACGACCCCCAGAAAGCGTCCGAGTGATATGACGGTTTTATGGGATAAGCTCAACTTCACCCCTTCCACCCAGAGCCATCAACTGGGCATCCCCCAAACTCACAAACCACAAAATTTACAAACTTAGACTTAAACAATACTCCAAGCCAAGAGATTTCTTTTGGTCACCCACAGGATAAGAAATCTGTGTCACAGCTTTGGGCCAAGTTTTAACTGAAGGAGCAGCACCACCCTTTCATGGCCCAGAAGGTCACTAGTGAGGGGGGTTCCCCAGCCCATCAGTGGTAAGAACCGGCACATGATGAAAGGCCTAAATGCCATACAGACCATTGACGATTTCTTCTCTAACATGTCTGGCGGATAATTCCATGCTGATGTTTAAACTACAGAACGGATTTTGCTGGATCCTTGAAATAGTACCATTCAATTATTTGCCATAAATCCTAAGTTCTTAAAATAGACCACATATTTGAAAAGCACGTCTGAACTAGAGAACAGATCCTGCCGCAGGAAACGGGGAGATGCAGTCCCTGCTCGCTCCCAGGGAAGACATAGGATCAGGTGTCATGACCACATTCCACTAAATAGTAAATAACAGGGCACTTGAAATGGCGTTCACCAGGTCAATTAATATATTTGAGTAATTTAGGGACACCTGGGAGGCTCAGCCGGTTAAGTGACTTCGGCTCAGGTCATTATCTCACGATTCCTAAGTTCAAGCCCCACATCAGGCTCTGTGCTGACAGCTCAGAGCTTGGAGCTGCTGCAGATTCTGTCTCCTGCTTTAGATTCTGTCTTGCCCTCTCTCTTTCTGCCCCTCCCCTGCTCATGCTCTGCCTCTCTCTGTCTCTCTCTCAAAAATAAATAAGCATTAAAAAATTAAGTAAATAAAATAAAATATTGTAGTAATTTGAAAGTCTGTCACTGTGACATATTTCTCTTCCCAGGGAGTTTTGGGGAAAGCATCATTTAGACCTGAATTATTTGAATAATTGATCTAATTCTATCTGTGGAAGAGTGTGCAAAATGTATATGAGTTGTGTCAGGGTTTGGGAGAAGTGCAGGAAGAGAGAGCAATGTCCACATTGAGCATGTGATTTATTCCCTTTTTTCCTGAACGTGGCTGCTGGTGAATCACACATGTAGGTAGATTTGACACGCTTCTTGATGGCAAAAAAATTCTACTAGTTATACAAAGGAAGTAGGTCAGAAGGGACTGATTTCAGCAGGTCCTCTGAAGGCTAGTTCTCTTAGTATATATGCCAGAATCCACCAATTAAAAACACACAAAAGCAGTTAAGAGCTTGAGAAAAGCCTGGACTTATTGACAGTAACTTTCCCAAAGTCAGACATGGTACACAGATGATGCTGGTGGTTGGTGGCCCAGGGCCATTAGCTCTGAGCAAACAGCACGTTGATCGGGCTGTGGGGGGAGTTTGGAAAAACTGCACAGGGGTGAGGCTTCTAAACAGAATGCGAGGTTTGTATAAACGGCTCAGAGATGAATGACCAAGATGGGTGGAATATTCTAGATCCCCAGTCCAGCTGCATTCACTACAGAGGAAGCATTTCCTCCCAGAGCTCAGCGGGAGAACGTGGAGGCCAGGACAGGGACCCAGGCGGCCGGGGACGGAGTCCGCAGGCGGAAACGGGGCAGCGATGCCCACGGCCTCTGGGTCTGTGCCCAAGCTGGTGCTCAGTCGCAGAAGTCACTCAGATGATTAAAACCGACATTAATGTTCTGACGTTACTTGAATGCCAGCTGCTCAGAATTCAAGGACAGTCCATGGGAACACGAGTGAAACGGGGCCACGTGTGGGCAGATGTCCCAGCTACTCTGGATCCTATCCAACGCCTCCTCCAACCCAACTTCAGCATCATCAGACGGTGGCTGGATCTGCATATTTCTGGTGCCTCAGGAAGATCATTTGGTTTTTAAAATCGTGCATCCATTTGTGCAAAGACCGACAGACGCCGGCTTGGCTGATACCCGTGGTCTGAACATAAAAATAAGGACACGACACTTTACTTCCTTTCCCGGAGCCCTTGGCCCCGCGGAAGGCACTTGGCCTCCACCCACTGTGGGGCATGCAAGTGCCCTCTGAGGCCCAAGATGACTTTCTAACGAGCAGGCAGGAGACAGGTGTGTGTGTGGGGGGGTGGCGCTCGGCACTCCAGGGCCACAGGGAGCCTCTGGCGCCGACCTGCAGCCCTGATCCCCTTCGTCCGAGGAAGGAGCCATCCCGCACCTGGACAGCCCCCTGTCTTGGGAGGACACCACTCACCCTTCCCTGCAGTGTTTCTGGAAAGTTCTGTGATCAGTTACAATTACAATATGCCTGGGCCCTGGTCAGCAAAATGATTTTTTTTTTAAATTTTTTTATTTATTTCTAGGAGAGAGAGAGAGAGACAGCGTGAGCAGGGGAGGGTCAGAGAGAGAGGGAGAAACAGGCTCCAGGCTCCGAGCTGGCAGTCAGCACAGAGCCCGATGCAGGGCTCGAACCCACGAACCGCGAGATCATGACCTAAGCGAAAGTCGGATGCTTAACCGACTAAGCCACCCAGGCGCCCCATCAAAATGATTTTTTAAGGGGCGCATAACAGGGAGGGGCCCAAAGGCATTGACACAACAGGACTGGGGGCCACACAGCCCTGACGCTGCAGGTGCTCATCTCCAACCCCGTTCATCCACCGTCTGCCCCAGAGAAGAGCCCCATCCCACTGGGGGTCAGGTGTCAGTGCCCGGTGCCCCGCGCTCGCTCCCCTCCCTCCCCCTCCCTCTGACCCCCTTCTTTTGCCAGGAAGCCACC
The DNA here is from genome assembly GCF_008692635.1 of Crocuta crocuta. Lineage (NCBI taxonomy): Eukaryota > Metazoa > Chordata > Mammalia > Carnivora > Hyaenidae > Crocuta > Crocuta crocuta. Next base: position 7,065,048 of record NW_027529672.1, read on the forward strand.
CCTAAGGGCTGAAGAGCCTGGAAAGGGCACGGGCTCTGAGGCGAGATGGCATTTTCCTTCATGGCCGCGGACAGGTGTCACTGCAGAGTCTTACCCTTAAGGCACTGGTTTTCTGGTAGAAATAATATTGAGAGCATATTTTCAAGTCTTTATACGACAGAAGGCTAAAGAATATTTGGGTGACAGAGGTGCGCTTGGCAGCTCAGTCGGTGGAACAAACGGCTTCTGATCTCAGGGTCCTGAGTTCGAGCCCTGTGTTAGGTGCAGAGATTACTTAAAAAACAAAATCTTTAAGAAATTTTAAAAAAAGAAGAATTGGGTGGTATAAAAATGGCGACAAGGTGGTGGTTTTCACCAGGACAAATGGGTCAGGATGTGAGGCCTGTTTTCCTCAGACAGACAGAGGATGACCTTTCTTGGCCACTAGAGTGGTCACACTTCCGTTGTGATGCAGTTTAAAAAACACCAATTTTCACAAGCTGGCGTTGGAGTCTTAGCCAATGCCTTCCCTCGTCTCCCACGCCCTCAAGCCCCGGAGGGCAGGCGGAAGGCCACCCACCCGGCCATCTGCCTCCGTGTCCACACAGCAAAGCTCTTAGCGCTGTGTCTTTGTCCAGTGATGCCGCCAAATCTCTTTCCTTTCCGAAGGACTTCAGATGGGAGCCTTTTTCCTGCCTGAGCAGAGTGGGGGGCTGGGCTCGTCTGCACCTCCTGAAGGTTCTAAGGCTCATTTTGTAATGCCCCCTTCCACGGGGCGCAGACACACAGCCCCGAGCGTCACCCTGGGTGTAGCACTCAGAAGGAAAGGAGCCCCAGACCGGGTCCAGCAGGAGGGACTCAAGAGGTAGCAGTCAGAGGTGGGTCCCCACCAATGTGTGCAGCCGCACTGCAGCCACAGGATGAGAGCTGTGCATTCGCTGATGTGACCACAGTCACACGGCCGCGCCCCATCCGCTGTCACCTTATGCTGCCACTGGGACCTTCCCCAATCTCGTGCAGGTAGGAAATCAGGTCAGGGTGGAATTACTTCCTCCACCATCACAAAGCAAGCAAGAGGCACCCAACTCCAGTCCCAGACCTGCCGGACCCACACCGTGTCCTCACCCCCAACACGAGACCCATGACCCCGTGTCCTCACCCCCAACACGAGACCCATGACCCCGTGTCCTCACCCCCAGCACGACACTCACACCATGTCCTCACCCCCAACACGGGACTCACTACACCGTGTCTTCACCCCCAACACGGGACCCACAACCCCGTGTCCTCACCCCCAGCACGGGACCCATGACACCGTGTCCTCACCTCCAACACAGGACCCACGACACTGTGTCCTCACCCCCAGCACGGGGCCCACAACCCCGTGTCCTCACCCCCAGCACGGGGCCCACGACCCCGTGTCCTCACCCCCAGCACGGGGCCCACGACACCGTGTCCTCACCCCCAGCAAGGGGCCCATGACCCTGTGTCCTCACCCCCAGCACGGGGCCCACACCGTGTCCTTACCCCCAGCACGGGGCCCACAACCCTGTGTCGTCACCCCCAGCACGGGACTCACACCATGTCCTCACCCCCAGCACGGGGCCCACACCGTGTCCTCACCCCCAACACGGGACCCACAACCCTGTGTCCTCACCCCCAGCACGGGACCCATGACCCTGTGTCCTCACCCCCAGCACGGGACCCACGACACTGTGTCCTCACCCCCAGCACGGGACCCACGACACTGTGTCCTCACCCCCAGTACGGGGCCCACCCACGACACCGTGTCCTCACCCCCAGCACGGGGCCCACGACCCCGTGTCCTCACCCCCAGCAAGGGGCCCACGACCCCGTGTCGTCACCCCCAGCACGGGGCCCACGACCCCGTGTCCTCACCCCCAGCACACAGCACCACCTGGCACCTTCCATCCACAGCACCTTCAGGGCTCCGGGCACCAGGCCAGGGCTGAGCACATGGGCACAGGGAGGGCCAGCATGGGCTGGACGCTGGCCAGTGTCCAAGGTGCCTGGAGCCACGGAGGCACCTGTCCGCTGAGGCCCGGGTCCTCCCGGCATCTGTCTACTGGTTACGCCTCTTCGTTGCCCAGTCAGATGGTCCCTTTCCCTCCCACACCACCCAGCTGCCCACTGAGGAGACGCGGGAGCAAAAGGCACCGTCACCTACCGGTTCCGCTTGGTTCTCACGTTGCGGTCTTCCTGGCCGTCCTCGGACCTCGACCCGTCGCTGTGGTCGCCTGGAGGAAACCCAAGTTAACAAGGTTGCCGTGTGAGCGCCCATCACCCCGGCAACCCCGGGCAGCCCCCACTTCCAAGCGGGGTCAGCTGGAAGTTCAGGAAACGATTTCCCGCAAAGACTGATCTCAAATCCTGGAAGCAGCCTTCCCTTGGGGCTCGCTCTGTGCTCCCGCAGGAGAGAGACCTCACTCTTCTGTGCGAGAAGGCGCCTCAGCTGCTGTCCACTCAGAGGCTGCTAGGTGGTCCAGAGAAGCCGGGGCTGGGCAATGGGGGGTGGGCGTCACCCAATCCCACCCCGGCACCTCGGGACGCAGGCCCCCGATAAGCCCTCCTGCGTCCCGTGTCCCTGCAGCTTCTCGCAAATGACCCGAGAGGCCTGCCCCCCCACCCCCGCCTGTGTCCCTGCAGTGAACCCTCCCACTTCTGCACATGGCACGCCCTTCCCGACTGGCCACGTGGCTGCTTCGAAAACCCAGACTGATTTTGAAGGCGGGCCCCCTGTTTCCATCCTGAGGGAGCTGGCCTTGTAAATACTTGATGAGCTTTGGGAATGAAAATGTAAAAAGGTGCTTCAGCATTTCCCATCTGTCTCCAAGGGGGAAAGAGGAAAAATGAGGAGCAGGATGGTTCTAGAGCATTATTATTGCAGTCCTGACAGATGAACCATTTCCAAATGCTCCCTGGCGTCACAACTGCTTTCTGCCCTGCTTCTCATTCTGTGTCCATCACGCGCAGGAGACCACTTTCTGGTGCCCTGTGCCCTGCGCCCGTGTCCCATGCCCCGTGTCCCATGCGGGTAGAGGTACAGGGGATGGAGATCCGTGGAGCATCCCCAGGTCCCCGTGTCCCCAGCCCACCGGCTGCTTAAATCCCGCCCTTCCTGGGGAGGCTCCCCCATGAGAACAAGGCCACAAAGGATGTGCTGTTTGGAATCCCAGCGAAGCCTCCACCACCACCACCACCTATTCATAGGTTTCTTTTGATGTCAAGTGTAGGGCTCTGTAGGATGAGATAGTCAGGTTCTGGAAGCTCCCAGCCACCCCCTCCCATCCATTAAGGAACAGAAGCCCCCCTTCCTGGTTGAGAACCAGGTGTAGAGATGAGAGTATCTGTGACAACAGCTGATGTGGGAAGGAGTCACCGTTTTCATGCTCCACACTCTCTTCCCACCGGCCCGTCTAGGCCGCTGCCCCACGAGGCACACTCACCTCCCTGCACCTGCCTGGTCCTTCCCTCCCGGCCTCTCGGCCTCAATGTCCCACGGGCACCCAGCCCTGCACACTCAACCTGGCCAGCCCCGTGCCCACCCTTCCCTGTACCAGCCTCCATGCCTCCCAGACGCCTGCACCTGAGACCCCAGGACTGGATCCTGGCCCCCTGCCCCCCGGCACACGGGGTCTCACAGGGGCTCCACCTCCAACCCCAGACCAGCCGCGAGCCCGCCTGTCTGCACCTCAGGGTGTTTGAAGGTGCGCCTCCTTCCCAGAGCACCCAGGGGAGGTGACGCTCAGCCAGGTTTTGGAGAAAGAGTGGGCTTGTGTTTTGCCACCTGCTGGTCTTCTAGGCAGAGAGGCTGGGGTGATGGGAGACAGGACCAGAATAAGAGACAAGGTGGAGAAGAGACAGAGCCTTCCCCTTGCTCCACTCCAGTCTACACTTCATGGAAATCAAAGGGTAGACATGAGGAATCGACATTTTTGCATTAAAAATGAGGTCATGCAATTATAAAGCTATTGATTATATTTTAAACTTTTTGTTTGCTGTGAATAGTCTCATCATGAGGAGAGTAATCAAGATACAGAATCCAGAAGCCATAAAGGAAAATATTCATAAGTGAGACACAAGCCTGGAAGGTCGCGCATTCAGCAGAGCAGGGAGCCCTGGGGTCGGCGGCTCCCCCACCTGCACGTGGAGCTCTGGATTCGGATGAGACCACAGAGCCGCCCGGAGGAGCCGCCAGCCCTCACTGCCCACGCAGATAATGGAGCAGAAGCTGCAGAGGGCACACACAAGGACCACACATTTAAAAAACAGTTTGGTAAACTCACAGGCTGAAGCTCCAGGTCTCCACAAGCAGGGACCAGAAATCTCTGAGAATGGGAGAATCCGATTTCCAGGATGTCCATGTAATAAATCCAGAAAGTGCAGTTCTCAACAAAAATTAGAACCCGTACAAAGAAACAGGAAAGTGTGGCCCATTCACAAGAGAAAGGAATTGGACAGAAACCATCCCTGAGGAAAATCAACTCTGACTGGATGAGAGAGATACATAGAGGAGCTAAAACCATAAAGCTCTTGGGGGAAAACATGGGGGAAACGTTGACATTGGATTTGGTCATGGTTTCTTACCTATGACACCAAAACACAGGCAATAAAAGAAAAAAAGATAAAAGGGACCTCATAAAATTAAAACCTTTTATACATCATAGGACACTATGGCCACGCAATGGGAGAAAGGTTTGCAAATCACACACCTGACGAGGGATTAGCACCCAGAGTGGGTATCAACTCCTACCGCCTCGCAGCACTACCACCGACCAAGACGACAACAGCCCAGTTAATAAAAACACAAGTGACATGAATGCATCTTCTCTAAAGAAACCATACGAATGGCCAAGAAGCACGTGACAAGGTGTTGCACACTCAACCATTAGGGAAATGCCGATCCAAACCCAGAGGGAGTCCCCTTCCCACGCACTGTGCTGGCGATCACCACAGCAGCGAAACTAACACTAACGATAAAACCTTGATCAGCAGGTTCGACCAGGGATGGAGAAGGATGAGAAGACGCGTGTGTTGCTGGTGGGAACGTATAATGGTGTCACTGCTGTGACAGAAGTGTCGGCTGCTCCTCCAGAAGTCAAACGTAAAATTGCCCCTTGAGCCAGAATTTCCGCCCCTCAGTATCTACACAAAAGAACTGAAAACACAGACTCAAACAGGAATTTGTGTGGCGATGTTTATACTAACACGATTCGTAATAGCCAAATAGTGGCAACAACAAAGTGTCCGTCAACTGACGAATGGACACAAAATGGGTCCGTCCACGCGATGGAATATTATTCAGCTAGAAACGGGAATGAAGGTCTGACACAGGCTACAACGTGGATAAACTGAGAAGACATTAAGCTTCATGAAGCAAGTCAGACACAAACGGGGCAGGACCCCGCAGCACCGCTCGCAGGAGGCATATGAGCAGGCGAGTCCATGGCGATGGGGGCAGAACGGAGGCTCCCGGGGCTGCGTGAAGGACACCCCGGGAACCTGCTGATTACGGTTATGGAGTTTCTGCGTGGGGTGAAGAGAGAGCCTTGGAAGAGGTAGTGATGGTTGTACAACATTATGAAGGAAGTTGATGCCACCAAATCGTACACTTAAAAATGGTTACAATGGGGGCGCCTGGGTGGCTTAGTCGGTTAAGCGTCCGACTTTCGTTCAGGTCATGATCTCGCGGTTCGTGGGTTCGAGCCCCGCGTCGGGCTCTGTGCTGACTGCCAGCTCGGAGCCTGGAGCCTGTTTCAGTCTGTGACACCCTCTCTCTCTGGCCCTCCCCTGCTCACGCTGTCTCTCTCTCTCTCCTAGAAATAAATAAAACATTAAAAAAAAAATTTAAAAAAAAATGGTTACAATGGCAGGTGCCCAGTTATGTATGTTTTAGTACAATAAGAAGAAATTCAGGACCAACTTTTTATGGGAAAAATATCAAAAGACGAGGAAAAAAAATTACAATCGTGCTGTAGCCCAAATGCTGATACTTACAACAGTCCATATATTTCAATAAAAAAGACAAAGACCTAAGCATGTCACAGGAATACAAAACAAACGGCCAAGAAACCCTTGAAAAGGTTCAATGTCAGTCAAGCTAAAGAAATGCCGATTTGAACAAAGAATGGCTTTAAGAATCAAACGTGGATGGTGTCTGGTGCTTGTAGAAGAACACAGGATCAGAATCTATTAGTGGGTCTGGGACCTGGGTTATCTTCGGGGAGGAAAATTTAAAAGGCATGTACCTTTTGACCTGGCAGTTCTAACAAGACAAATTTATACAGTACGAACACTTGTAGGGATGTTCCTAAGATAAATAAATGTGCACAAAGATGTTCTTATCAGCATGCCCAGCTGGGGGGGGGGGGAGCCCTGCACGTGGACCCTGAGCGCTCTGTGGGACACGTGTGGGCCCCCGGGGGCCGGGATCAGGGCTGGCCAGACACCGGGGTCCCACGTAAAGGGCTGCCCCGCGGGCACGCACAGAACGCAGGGCTCAGCGGCCTGTCCTTCTGCTTGACGGCACTTCTGACCTGACATCCCTACCAAGCACCCGGAGACTTCCTAAAATCCACGAAATCTGCAACAGACAAATCATTCACTTAAAAATTGTTTGTCCTGTGCTTCGGCCTGGTGCTTGGGGGGCACCGGGAAGACCGGGCGCCCCCCCCCCCGTTCCCTCCAAGACGTGGAAGAGAGGCAGCCCCCAGGACTAACGAAAGCTGTCCCCCAGGCTGGGTCAGGGCAGGCAGAGGCGGGTGCGGCTGTGTGCACGGGGGACACAAGGGAATCCCAGGGGGGACCCAGGACCCTGCACTGTGGCTTTACCGTCCCCACCAGCTGGGGGCGTCCTCACACCAAAATTGGTCTCTGCTTTTTGTTTGTGTGCAGGTCGTGTTCAGTTTCTGGATAAAGTGTTGAAATACAATGTCAGGTGAGAAAGAGCCTGAACTGAGCTGGGCAGTGGTCCACACAGCCCCAGTTGGGGGGGTTAGGGGGGCGGAAGCCGTGTAGACGCTGCTGGGCGGAGGTCCGGTGGAAGCCAGGGGCCAGGCACCTGGAAGGGCTGGCGGACTGTGTCCCCATCACTGCAGGTACACTCATGCGTCCCCCTTTACCCCGTTCACTCGGAGTTTGCCCAGGCTCCTCCCGCCCCTCCCCCAGACAGGGGCCCCCGATGGGCCCCCTCTGCTTCCTGGGGTGCAGTGGAGGGGCTCTTCCTCAGGGAGCCCCCTGGCCACTGATCTGGGACTCACTTTGCTCTTCCCCGGTGCCCACGACACGGCTCGGCCCTGCCCCTGGGCCTTCTGCTCCCTGCTGGGGCCGGGGTCCAGCTCAGGGCTGGTCAGTCCAGTCCCCAGGTACACAGATGACTGGTCTGGAAGGGGACAAGCATCCTCCTCCCTCCCCTTCCTTCCCTCCCTCCTTCATTCCTGGGTCCACAGTTGGGGCGGGGGGTGACAGCTTGAGGCATTCAGTTCCCGGGGGAAGTACTTTGAAAACTGCTCTTCCAGCCTCTCCGGGTTAATAGCTGCATGGACAGGACACAGCCCCGCATCAGCACGAATTCAGCGGGGCAGCGGAACCTGGCTGAGCCTCGGCCCTGCCGTCCTGGCCACCCAGCTGCAGACTCTGAGAGGTGACTGTCACAGAGCCCCGTGAGGATCCCCACTGTGATGCCCATGGGCCGGCCTGTCCCGGCTGCCAGAAAATTCTACTAGGAGTTCAGCAGATTCCCAGACCTTGCTTCCTGGAGGGATGGCCTGTCCCCGCTCATCTGCCCCATCTAGGGTCTGGATCATTCATCCTGCAAAGAGGAGGCAGAGGCGAGGGGCCCCCATGCATTGTGGGGTGTGGGGCCAGGTCCCGTGTGAAGGTCAGCGTCCCTCCCAAATAGCCAGGACGAGTGAACTCTGCTTGGGGCGGGGGCTCTGTGACCTGACCCTTGGGGACAGGGGACGCCCACACTGGAGGGAGGACAAGTCGCTGAGCCCGGCCGCCGGGTCCCACCTCGGCTCAGGGCTCTGCGTGCTGCCCCTGGGCAAACAGAGCCTGGGGAGTCACAGCTGTGTTGGCTCCCAGAGACGGCTCTGTGTCCTACTTGGCAGAATGAACATCATTATCACCGTACATCTGTCCTGAATATAAATGACTAAAATGTTTACAAAGTAATTGAAGCCAAGTGACGTCCGTGCCCCTCTGTCGCAAGTCGGGGACAAAGCGGCATTAAAGGAGAAAGCCACCTGCACTGACTGTGGGTGTGTCGGGCACGGGGACGCATGTGTTACCCTCACAGGCTCCCAGCCACGAGAAGGCTGGCGAGGCTGCCCCTGCTTGGACGAGGAGTCGGACCCACCAGGGTGTACATCCCGGCCCCCTACCTGACAGAAGGGGACCTTGGGCAAGTTAGTTAATCAATCTCTTGTTTATCCCCTTGTCTGTTAAATGGGTATAAAGCCAGGGGGCTGCAGAATGATGAGCCCAAAGAATGTATCAGGTTATGTGGCAAACGGGGGTCTGACCCGTTTGAGACGGGAAAGCCTCTGACCTTGAGATGGGAGAGCACCCGGGTCGTCCAGGTGAGCCCAGTCTCCTTCCAAGCAGAGGAGGAAGGCAGAAGAGTCCCCAGAGGATCTGAGGACGCAGTTCTGCTGCCTTTGAAGGTGGAGCAAGGGGGCCCCGAGCCACCGAAACCTGGCGGCCAGAAACCACGTCCACCAACCCCCCTGGGACTTAAGCCCTGTAACTGTTGCTGTGGGCAGCGGCTAGGTGTGTGACAACGTGGCACAGAAGCGACGGGCACTTCACACAAATGGCGCCCGCCTGGTGAGGCTGCCCGAGCGTGGGTCACCAGGCTCCGCACCCCCGTTTTCCTGCAGACTCCCCTCCCCCCCCGCACCTGTGCGCCCCGCAGCCCCGGTGCGCGGCCTGTACGTCCGGGAGCTCTCTGTCCGGCACAGGTAAGGGAGGGTGAATGTGGTGCCAGCTGAGGGTCTCACAGGGCTGTGGACACCGGAGCCTGGGGACCAGCACGCGCGTCCTCTCAGCCCGAGCCCGGCGAGGCCCCTGCACTGCTGGCCAGGTGGTGGGTGTAGGCTGAGGCGCCCCCTGCTCAGTGCACATCAGCTCCGAGGGGTCTGCTCTCAGCTGGGCGCGTGGCCGCGGGAGCTGTGCCAAATCTGGTCGCGCTGCCAGATCATTAGGAAATGGTTCTGGTCTTTGTCCGAACCTCCCAGCGATGCTAACAGAGTGAAGAAGGGGACTCTGTTCCTTGTCTGTTGAGTGATGAGTGGCTCAGCGCCTTTGGCAGCACGGCATCCTGGCTCCAGAAGCCATCCAACACCATTAGCACCGCTTGTTTGCCTTGCGTCCCCAGCACACACACACACACACACACACACACACACACACACACACACTTCTAGAACTAACCGCAGCTGAATGTGGCAGCTATTTTGTAAAATTCGTGTGTTTCATTTGCCTCTTGAAAAATAATTGATATCAGTTGGAATGCTTAATTGTTCCATTTCAGACCAGGAACAGGTATTAATATATTCAAATCCATAATGACTCATAGGTGAACAAAATGTGAAAAACAGAATCCTCCACCAAGAACAATCTCCCCTGGAGCTGGTTCTTATAATAATTAGGGTCAAATCATTTGATGATTTGTGATGGGTGAACAGCCAGGGAAAAATGTCACTTGCTGATGGCTGGAGGTCATCCACTCTGCCCACTAATCGCTAATTAATCTTCCAGAAACACCTTCTGTCCTAATTGTTTTGCCGCAAACAAAACAGTTTGGGTGGGTGGGTCTTAGGAAATTAAAAATTATGCACGTAAATGTCAATTCTACCCTGCAACAGGCAGTTGAGAATTGGGGTCATTTGCATATCTTGAAGATTCAGGTAAAAAAAACTACTGGTTTAAGAAAATCTCTTCCTCTTTTTATAAGAGGGACCAAGATGAAAACGTGTTTTGTAACTACATGTAATTTATTAATCACATATCTATCCAGGTAGAGTAGTTTGGGCCATGGTAATAAGTTAATGGATGACAAAATATCCTGATAATTAAATCTAAATTTGTCAGATATTTCTGGTTGTGTTTGTCAGACTTAAGGCTCAATTCTCTACCTTTTTAAAGTAGAAAATGAGATTCTTGTTAGGAGACTGAAATAGAGCACTGATCTATGACCCAGGTAATTCACATCCTTGCCGTTAAATTAATTAAACAAGGAGGCCACTAGGCTGATGTGGCTCTGACTCCTCGGAGGTCTACTTAAGCAAACCGAAAGCTAAGCCAGTAAATGTCTCAGGTTGTAACATCAATCAAAACACTAAGGATGACCCGGGCTCCTGGTGGGCTCAGCCCACTATGTGTCCCAGTTCAGTTCAGGACGTGATCTCGTGGTTCGTGGGTTCAAACCCAACGTCGAGCTCTGTGCTGACAGCTCAGAGCCTGGAGCTGCTTCAGATTCTATGTCGCCCTCTTTCTCTGCTCCTCCCTTGCTCGCTCTCTCTCTCTGAAATAAACATTTTTAAAAATGCTAAGGATGACCAATCAGCAGTAGGCAACTCTGTTTGAAGCTGCCGCCAATCCAATGGTTTCCCTTCTTCGCTTCCCCACCTTGTCTGTACCTCCCCCCTCCCCACCCCCGGCTCCCATCAGCCCCTC